>NC_092340.1:238085000-238442500 GCF_046630445.1 Rutidosis leptorrhynchoides
GTCATCAATGAAAGTGACGAATTATCTTTCACCTTTCCTAGTCATGGGCTTAAAGGGGCCACATACACCCGAATGTATTAATCCTAATAAATCCTTAGCCCTTTCATAGGTCCATTTGAAAGGTACGTTAGTCATTTTGCCTTGTAAACAAGATTCACATACATCAAATGGGTCTAGCTCACTTGATTTCAAAAGACCATTCTTTTGAAGTGTATGCATTCGGTTCTTGTTTATGTGACCAAGGCGACAATGCCATAAGTAGGAATCACTCAAATCCCTTTTGAGTTTCTTGGTGTTTACATGGAACATTGAGCTATTGTATGATGTGCCATCATGAACCAATTCATAAATACCATTCAAAGGCGAAGCCTTAAAATAGAACACACTATCAAAAGAAACATGGATATCATCATTAATAAAATTAAAATCAAAACCACATTGTCTTAAACGGGAAATAGAAATAATGTTTCGAATCAAATCAGGAGCATACAAAACATTTTTCAAAGCAAGCTCGAAACCAGTTTGTAGCTTCAAAACAAAGTCTCCTTGAGCTTCTACGTGTACCTTTGCACCATTTCCCATGAAGAAACTTTTTGTTCCCACATCTTGTTTACTTCTTTTGAACCCCTGCAAAGAATTGCAAATGTGAGTTCCACATCCTGTGTCTAATACCCATGTACTAGAAGAAGTAATACTAAGCTCAACGTATACCATATATACATTACCTGAGGTTTGCCCTGCATCCCCCTTTTCTTTCAACTCTTTTAGGTAGATCGGGCAGTTGCGTTTCCAGTGACCCATCTCACCGCAACCAAAGCACGGATCTTCCTTGGGGTTTGCTTGTCCGGCAACCTTTTGCTTCTTGTTTTTGTTGGTTGGGGTAACCATCTTTGATAATGCTAAAAACGAACATATATTTCATAGCATTATTCCTCAAGAAAGACAAGCTTTTAGTTACAATTGTTCTATTTACAAGTGATATTCGTTTAAATAATAAAAGGTGAAGACAAAAGACAGATTCGACGAATTGAAGACGCAAACGACCAAAAAGCTCAAAAGTACAAAAGACAATCAAAGAGGTTCCAATTATTGATAAGAAACGTCTCGAAATTACAAGAGTACAAGATTCAAAACGCAAAGTACAAGATATTAAATTGTACGCAAGGACGTTCGAAAATCCGGAACCGGGACTAGAGTCAACTCTCAACGCTCGACGCAACGGACTAAAAATTACAAGTCAACTATGCACATAAATATAATATAATATTTAAATAATTCTTATAATTATTTATATATTATAATAAATAATAAAAACCGTCGGCAAGAAAGACTCCAAAGGGACTGAGCTGTAATTTCATTCTCCGCGACTCGCGGAGTTTGAAGAGTATTTCACCGCGAGTCGCGAAGCCCCAAAAGTCGAATTTTCCTATAAAAGCAACCGAATTCTGATCGCAAATCATCATTTTTTTTTTCTCCTCATTCATACGATATATTTATATTTATAATTTATATTTTAATTTTAATTTTAATTATAATTCTAATAATAAGGGTATGTTAGCGAATATTGTAAGAGTGTAAGTCGAAATTCTGTCCGTGTAACGCTACGCTATTTTTAATCATTGTAAGTTATGTTCAACCTTTTTACATTAATGTCTCGTAGCTAAGTTATTATTATGCTTATTTAAAACGAAGTAAACATGATGTTGGGCTAATTACTAAAATTGGGTAATTGGGCTTTGTATTTAATTGCACTTTTAATTATCGTACTTTTTAATTATCGCAAGTTTATTTTATCGCACTTTTATTATTCGCAATTTCATTATCGTTATTTACTTTATGCTTTAATTTAAGTCTTGTATTCATTTTTAATATTTTACATTTGGTTTTAACTGCGACTAAAGTTTTAAAATCGACAAAACGGTCATTAAACGGTAAAAACCCCCCTTTATAATAATAATATTACTTATATATATATATATATATATATATATATATATATATATATATATATATATATATATATATATATATATATATATATATATATATATATATATATATATATATATTTGTATTTTTATAAAAGTAAACTAATATAGCGTTAAGCTTTGTTTAAAGATTTTCCCTGTGGAACGAACCGGACTTACTAAAAACTACACTACTGTACGATTAGGTACACTGCCTATAAGTGTTGTAGCAAGGTTTAAGTATATCCATTCTATAAATAAATAAATATCTTGTGTAAAATTGTATCGTATTTAATAGTATTTCCTGCAAAAATTTAATAGTATTTTATACCACTCCGCTACCACATCAAGTATTTTTGGCGCAGCTGCCGGGGAACTTTCTAAACGCCGGAAGCGCAACGCTAATATATAAAAAAAAAAAAAGAGATTTTTAGTTTAGTTCTATTAAAAGTCGCTTTTGTAAAAATACGTTTTAAATATTCGAAAATATAAAAAGAAAAACAAAAATATAAGTATTTTTAAGATTTTGTTAAATATTTAAGTTTTATAAAGTTTCTTTATTTTTATTTTATAAAAACATAAGTTTTATTTAAGTATTTTGTTTTTATTTAAAAACATAAAAAATATATATATATATATATATAAATCTAGTTTTAAGCATTTTATTTATTAAAATTATAAAGTAGTTCTATTTTATTTAAGTTTTTAAAATATAAGTTTTTATACACATATTTTTTTTTAACAGAAAAAATTAAAAAAAAAGAAAAAAAAATAATAAATAAATAAAGAAAAACGCGTCGAATTTAAATAACCTGTCAGCTGAATTTTGGAACCCCGCGACTCGCGGGGTTTGAAGCTTTGAATACCGCAAGTCGCGGAGCTGCTCTGACACGCTGACAGAACCCTAATTTCACATTAATTACGGATTATATTATAATTATTAATATAAAACCCTAATTAGGTTTTAATTAAGTATTAATTTTAGTTTTTATTATTATTTTGTTTAATTAGTTTAATTAAAATATTAAATTAATAGTTTTATTAAATAAATAATATAAAAATAATATTTTTATAAAAATTGTACTTTTTACAACTTTTTGTATATTTTTATATTTTGTCCCTTTTTAATCGTTGTAGCATAATATTTGTATTTTTAGCTCATATTTAGTTTTAAACTTAGTTTTTGCTATAGTTATTTTTACTCCTAGATTTTTAGGCTTTGCCGTAAAATTCCTTAAGTGCTTTTTCTTTAGACTAAGATTTAGGTGCTTTAGAATTTTGCGACGCCTTTTTAAGTTTTAGTTTCTTTTTAAGTTATTTCCATTTGGGATTTAGTTTTTCCTGTAAGCATTAATATTTTTAGACGACTTTTACCTATGTATCAATTATCATTCCAATTAGTAATTTCAATTTGCGATTATAATTTTAAGTTAGTTGTAGTAATAAGGTTAGGTTAGTCAAGTATTTTTAAGTTTTATAAGTTTCTTTTATTTTTTTCGTCACCTTTTATTTTTCAACCATTTTTCTTTTTCGACCTTTTTCGACGAACTCTTTTTCTTTCTTATTTCTCGCTATTCTAGTTTTAGGACATAGATTTTTATTCTACTTCTTATCTAAATTTCTTAAAATTACGAAAATTTATTTTGAGTGGTTAAATTGATAGACATCAAAATTTTCTGGTTCGTAGTAATAGTTGGATTTGTACGTGGACCGGGTTATTGGAGCCAAACAGTCCTCAATTATATTGAGACCAAACGAATCCTGCCCCTCTGCTGCATCTTTTGGCTATTCGAAACGTGGGCAAAATCAGAAAAGTCTATTGATTGGATAACTTATTATAATTTTTCTTTCCTTTTTAAAACTAATAGGATATTCAGTGAATGCACCGAGCAAGACGTTCACCACCTTTTGTACGTTCACCACCTGTAACTAGATCAAGACATTTAGCAAATATAACCGCCGTTGATTTTTCTTTAGAATCGTCATCCAGTAGACCAAGTACTTCAGTTCAAATTTCCGATAATCCATTTTTTGAACCCGACCTCACAATTGAGAATCCGGAAAATATTCAGGAACGGTTCGTAGATCCTGAACCATTAAACTTTCCTCCGGAGCCACCAATCATTCAAACAGAGATTGTTGAGGAACGAACCATTAAATCAGAATCATCTATTGATACCGATTCAACAAATTCAATTATGGAGAATCTGGAACCTTTAAGTATGGAAGACCGAATGAGAGCTAAAGGCACTGGCCAAGGTCACGCAATTACTCATCCAGACATTAATGCGCCAGATTATGAAATCAAAGGACAAATTCTACACATGGTGACTAATCAATGCCAATTTAGTGGTGCGCCGAAGGAAGATCCAAATGAACATCTACGTACCTTTAATAGGATCTGCACACTATTTAAAATCCGAGAAGTGGAGGATGAACAGATATATCTCATGTTATTTCCCTGGACTTTAAAGGGAGAAGCCAAAGATTGGTTGGAATTGTTACCTGAAGGGGCGATTGATACATGGGATGTTTTAGTTGACAAATTTCTTAAACAATTCTTTCCTGCATCTAAAGCCGTAAGACTTCAAGCAGAAATTGTTACGTTCACACAGAAACCAAATGAAACTCTATATGAGGCATGGACAAGATATGGAAAGTTGTTAAGAGGATGTCCGCAACATGGTTTAGACACCTGTCAAATAGTACAAATATTCTACCAAGGATGCGACATCACTACAAGAAAAGACATAGATATAGCAGCTGGTGGTTCTATTATGAAGAAAACCGAAACTGATGCTTACAAAATTATTGATAACACTGCTTCCCACTCACATGAGTGGCACCAAGAAAAAGACATCGTTAGATCATCTAAAGCAGCTAGAGCCGATTCTAGCCATGACTTAGATTCCATTTCCGCAAAGATAGATGCTGTGGAGAGACGAATGGAAAAGATGACTAAAGATATTCACTCAATACGAATTAGTTGTGAGCAGTGTGGAGGACCACATTTGACAAAAGATTGTCTCAGTATTGAATTAACAATGGAACAAAGAGAGAATATTTCATACATAAACCAAAGGCCTGCAAATAATTATCAGAATAATTATCAACCGCCAAGACCGATTTACAATCAAAACCAGAATTATAACAGAAATATTCCATACAACAACTAACAAGGTCCTAGCAATCAACAAGTATCCAATAATACTTATAATCAGCAAAGACCTAATTTTCAAAACAAACCACCACAACAAACCGATGATAAAAAGCCGAATTTAGAAGATATGATGACAAAGCTAGTTGAAACTCAAACGCAGTTTTTCACATCTCAGAAACAAACCAATGAACAAAATGCTCAAGCATTTAGAAATCAACAAGCTTCTATTCAAAATCTGGAATAAGAAGTGAGTAACCTAGCAAGGTTAATAGGTGAAAGAAAACCGGGAAGTCTACCTAGTGATACAAATGCTAACCCCCGGAGTGAAACAGCTAAAGCCATTACCACAAGAAGTGGCACAACACTTAAACCATCTGAAATATCTGTAACTTCTGATGAAGCCATTCCTACTCCACAAGAACCACAACCTGATCAAGATAAGGAAAAAGAACCGATAGTTGAAAAGGTTAATGAAGATAACACAGTTAAGGATAAACCTTATGTTAAACCATACCAACCACCACTTCTTTACCCGAGTAAAATGAAGAAAGAGAAACTTGAAGCCGAGCAATCCAAATTCTTGGATATGTTTAAACAGATAAATGTAAATCTTTCTTTCATTGATGTGATTTCAGGAATGCCTAGATATGCTAAATTCTTGAAAGATCTAATTTCAAATAGAAAGAAAATGGAAGAACTCTCGGCTGTTACTATGAATGCTAATTGTTCAGCAGTGCTGTTGAATAAGATACCAGAAAAATTATCTGATCCAGGAAGTTTCACAATTCCATATTTTCTGGGTAGTCTTAGTTCAATAGAAGCATTGGCAGACTTAGGTGCTAGTATAAATCTAATGCCGTATTCACTATACACTAAACTAGACCTTGGAGAATTGAAACCAACCAGAATAAGCATACAACTAGCCGATAGATTAATAAAATATCCTAGAGGGATAATGGAGAACATGCTAGTTAAAGTTGGTACTTTAGTATTTCCATTAGATTTTGTTGTTTTGGACATGGAAGAAGATTTTCAAGTTCCTCTCATATTAGGAAGACCATTCTTAAACACGGCTAAAGCAATGATAGACGCGTTCGGTAAGAAACTGACCCTAAGTATAGAGGATGAGAGTGTTACCTTTTCAGTTGATAGAGCAATGCAACAACCACAATCTGCAGATGATACATGTTATTATATTCAAACTATAGATGCACATGCAGAATTATTAGAAGAATTTCCAGAATTACAAGGAACAGGAGAATGTTCTTTAGGAGAAGGTAATGAACCAATTGATGAAGCTGAAATGTTAGATACACTTATAGCTAATGGATATGAACCAACAACAGAAGAAATTCAAATGCTAAAAGAAGAAGACAGATATCGATACAAATCATCGATAGAAGAACCTCCGAAATTAGAGTTAAAGCCACTTCCAAACCATTTGGAATACGCTTATTTACATGGTGAATCTGAATTACCTGTAATAATATCGTCTTCTCTTACTGAAAATGAGAAATCACAACTCATTTCTGTGTTGAAAGCTCATAAACCAGCCATTGCATGGAAGATTCATGATATTAAAGGAATAAGTCCTTCGTATTGCACACATAAAATCCTTATGGAAGAAGGTCATAAAACGTATGTGCAACGCCAACGAAGACTAAATCCTAATATGCAAGATGTAGTTAAGAAAGAGATTATTAAACTGCTAGATGCAGGTTTAATTTATCCAATCTCTGATAGTCCATGGGTAAGCCCAGTTCAATGCGTGCCTAAGAAGGGTGGCATGACTGTCATCACAAATGAAAAAGATGAGCTTATTCCTACTAGGACTGTAACAGGATGGCGTGTGTGTATTGATTATAGAAAATTAAATGACGCCACCAGAAAAGATCACTTTCCCTTACCTTTCATAGATCAAATGTTGGAAAGATTAGCCGGAAATAGTTACTATTGTTTTCTAGATGGATTTTCCGGATATTTTCAAATTCCAATAGCACCCGAAGATCAAGAGAAAACCACATTCACGTGCCCTTATGGTACTTTTGCTTACAAACGCATGCCATTTGGACTTTGTAACGCCCCTGCAACCTTTCAAAGGTGTATGATGGCGATTTTTCACGACATGATAGAAGAATGCATGGAAGTATTCATGGATGACTTTTCAGTCTTCGGTGATACATTTAAATCATGTCTAGTTAATCTGGAACGAATGCTAATTAGATGCGAAAAATCAAATCTAGTACTTAATTGGGAGAAATGCCATTTCATGGTTAAAGAAGGCATCGTTCTTGGACATAAAATTTCAAAAGAAGGAATTGAAGTGGATAGAGCTAAAGTAGATGTAATTGCTAAACTTCCACATCCCACCAATGTTAGAGGAGTTAGGAGTTTTCTAGGGCATGCCGGTTTTTACCGACGTTTCATAAAAGATTTTTCAAAAATTGCCACTCCTATGAATAAACTCCTAGAAAAGGATGCTCCATTCATCTTTTCAGATGAGTGTATCAAATCTTTTAATATTCTTAAAGAGAAACTCACTAATGCGCCGATCATTATAACACCAAATTGGAATCTACCATTTGAACTAATGTGCGATGCAAGTGATTTTGCAATGGGAGCCGTTTTAGGACAAAGGATTGAAAAACGATTTCAACTTATATATTATGCTAGTAAGACATTACAAGGAGCATAAACGAACTATACAACTACTGAAAAAGAACTCCTTTCTATTGTCTTTGCTTTTGACAAATTTCGATCATATCTCGTTCTAGCAAAAACGGTGGTCTATACCGACCATTCTGCTCTTAGATACCTATTTTCAAAACAAGATGCTAAACCAAGATTAATCCGTTGGATCTTACTCTTACAAGAGTTTGATATTGAAATCCGAGATAAAAGAGGAGCAGAAAATCTCGCCGCTGATCATCTTTCTCGTCTTGAAAATCCCGAATTAGAAGTTCTAAATGAATCAGCTATACAAGACAACTTTCCTGATGAATATCTATTGAAAATAGATTATAAAGAAATCCCATGGTTTGCAGACTATGCAAACTACTTAGTTTGTGGATTCCTTGAAAAAGGATTATCGTACCAAAGACGAAAGAAATTCTTCAGTGATATAAAACACTATTTTTGGGAAGATCCACATCTGTTTAAAAGTTGTCCAAATTGGAATAATACGCCGATGTGTATTTGGAGATGAAGCTAGTAAAATATTAAACCATTGTCACACAGGACCAACAGGAGGGCATTATGGGCCTCAACTAACAGCAAGAAAAGTTTATGATGCTGGATTCTATTGGCCTACAATTTACAAAGACGCACACCTTCTTTGCAAATCCTGTGATGCATGTCAAAGGGCCGAAAAAATAAGTCAACGTGATGAAATGCCACAAAATGTCATCCAAGTATGTGAAGTATTTGACATTTAGGGTATTGACTTTATGGGTCCATTTCCAAAATCTCATAATAATCTATATATACTCGTAGCCATTGATTATGTATCTAAATGGGAGGAAGCACAAGCTCTCCCAACTAACGATGCACGAGTTGTAGTCAACTTTTTAAAACGTCTTTTTGCAAGGTTTGGAACACCGAAAGCTTTAATAAGTGATCGGGGTACTCATTTCTGTAATAATCAACTTGAGAAAGTTCTTAAAAGATATGGAGTAACTCATAAAATCTCCACCGCATATCATCCACAAACAAGTGGACAAGTTGAAAATACCAATCGAGCTTTAAAACGTATTCTAGAGAAAACCGTAGGATCAAATCCGAAGGAATGGTCCATTAAATTGGAGGATGCACTCTGGGCTTTTAGAACAGCCTACAAAACTCCAATTGGAACCATACCTTTTAGACTTGTTTATGGAAAAGCATGTCATCTTCCAGTAGAAATTGAACACAAAGCATTTTGGGCTTTGAAGACATGTAATCTTGATTTACATGAAGCTGGACGTCTACGATTAAGTCAACTAAACGAATTAGAAGAATTAAGACATGAAGCATACGAAAATTCGTTAATCTATAAAGAAAGAACGAAGAAATGGCATGATAAAAGAATCAGAAGTTCAAAAGAATTTAAAGAAGGAGACAGAGTTCTTCTTTTCAATTCACGATTCAAGCTATTTCCTGAAAAATTGAAATCAAGATGGTCTGGACCATTCATAGTCAAAAGAGTTTTCCCATACGGAACGATAGAATTAATAAATTCAAATGGGATTGAATTTAAAGTTAATGGTCACAGAGTTAAACATTACATACATGGTCCGATGGAAGTCGACAACGAAGTTAATCACAATTTCGACACCACAGCTAACTAAGTGTGGGGAGAATCAAGTCTTTAAAGGATAATATGTATTTCTGTTAGAGTTAGATTGTCTGTTTTCGTGTAGTTCTCGAAAATGGAACCCGAATGGTCTTTCCCTAGCAGACCCTAAAGAACTAGTCTTCTCCCCCCATTCTTAATTTTTTTTTTAGGTTTTTACAAAATGAATAAAAATTGGTATTGAATAAAAAGTATTGATATTCCACATTGCTAATTTGTTCGCTAAAAAGTATTAAATTGGTATTGAATAAAATTATGTTTGGCGACCGAAATTATTGATATCATTCAAAAAATTTATTACATCACTGCGAAATTTAACGTTTATTCTTAAGGTATAAATATCTTTAAACAATCAACCCAAAATATTTCAAAAATTTGTCATGAGTTAAATTAGGTTTTGGAACCGAAATTACATTACCGAAAAGAGGGGCGCATATTTTTGATAATATTTGATTGATTAAAGTAGGATAAAAAGCCAAAAAGATTTTTAATTTTATTTTTACCATGTTTTTAAAATTAATATTTAAATCTTAAATTAATATTGTAAACTTTGTAAAAAAAAAAAATATATTTTTAAAATTGTAAATATTTGAAAAATTAATATAAGTTTGGTATGAATTTATAATATAAATTTTTAAATTAAGTTTGGTGTGAATTTTTAATTTTTAAAAAATATAAATTTTTAATTTTATGCATTTCGAATTTTAAGTTTGGTGTGAATTTTTAATATAAATTTTGAATTTTATATTTAAGTTGTGTGAATTTAAAAACAAAAATTTACTTTATCTCATTAAGTTAAAAATATGATTTTTAAAATTCGTCGTAAGTTGAAGACTAGGTCTTTGAACCGAAATTGCTTTACCCGAGAGAGGGACGAGAACTTTTATTATCATTATTTTTAATCTCATTGAATTAAAGTATGCTAAAAACATTAAAAAACCCCAAAAATCTTAGCTTTTAAAACAATCGCTACAAAAAGACAAATTTTAAAATTTTGTCGAGGGACGGACTAGGACATCGATCCGAAACGACCTCGTCCTAAATAACAAGGGAAACAAAATTTTAAAATTAAGTACTTAATTGTTTCATAAGTTAATGATTATAAAAAAAATATATATATATATATATAGCAAACTCCGCGACTCGCGGAGTTTGAAGGCTTAAATGCCGCGAGTCGCGGGAGTACCGGATTACAGAAAAAAAATAAAGAGCTGCAACAGCTCAGTTTCACACTCCACAACTCAAACAAACTGCGAAAAAAAAACCCACGAAAAACCCGAAAAAAAACCCCCAAAATCACAATTTTTAACCGTTAATCACCAAATCTTTTACTAAAATCATGTTGAGAAGGATGCTATCTAGGAATTACTCAAGAAAAACGGTAAATTTCTACACCTAAACACCATTTAATCCGAAATTAGTGTTCTTGAGCAATTTTTTCCCCAATTTGATTTTGATGCTTTTTAGTGTAATTAGGCTTAAATTGTTTATGTATTATGCTTGTATAACCTAGATTGATGCTATTTAACATGATTAGAAGCCTTAAACTTCAAATTTTGAATAATCTAGGGTTTGTGTTCTTGAGCAATTTGGGGCTTTTTGATATAAACAGGTTATGGCCGATTTTTGTCATGAATTGTTGCTAAATTAAGTAGTGTAACATGTTTAGGTAGTTAAATGATCCAAACTTTGAGCCTAAACATGATTTAGAGAATTAAAGTGGACTTTTTCAAGTCTAAAATTCATGAACTTGATTTTTGAAAGATAATGCCATTTGAAACTTGTTTAATTGCTAGTAATGATTATTTTGACATGTTATTTGAGTTGAATGCTTATGAACTTGGCGAACATTTTCGTATATGCTTATTTGAAAAAGTGTAGATTTTATAAAAATGTGAAAATAAGCTTAAGTTTAAAATGTCATTGTAATTATTTTGATTGATGATTTTACTGACACTAATGCATATTTGGATGCACAAAAATTGTGTTTGATGTGTTTTGCAGACTGAAAGGGGTGAATCTTCATCCCAAGCCCGTAATGCTCCTGCTGAGAATGCGGAACAACAGGAGGTGGATAACTACTACAAGCAGGATATACCTCATCCAGTCATGACCTTTTCCGATATGCACTTGGAAGAGTTGCACCCGAACCTGAGATTTGACAGACTTTGGATAGATTATCCAAAATATCAAAGGGGTTTGCATACTCTTCATTCTAAGGTTGTTGAGGTACCGAGGGTCATAGAATGGGGACCCTTAGAAGCTGTAGAATTGGTCGGGCCAATTAGGGAATTACTTGTACAGAGGTATGGTAATTCTACTTTTAATGACTGGGTACGTTTATTCACCATGCGTAGACCTGTATATAAAGTATGGTGTGAAGAATTGTTGTGTAGTATAGAGTTGAATGATCGGGTAGCTAGTTTAACCGATCGTTCTTTTATTAGATTTTTGTTAGGCGGTTCGATGCGCCACATGTCTTTACTAGACATGGCTCAGGCTTTACGTATATATACGCCTGAGGAGTTAGCATCTGCCGATTGTAGAGGGTTGATACTAAACGGTAGAAAGATAGATGAAAATTTTGATACACACGGTGTGTGGAGTCAAATGACAAGCCATCACCGTTTCAAAGGGGGAAATTACTCTTATTTGGATATAGATAGAGCCGAATTAAGAGTGATACATAGGTTTTTAGCTAATTCGATTACACAAAGGGGTAAGAACAAGGAAAAAGTAAATGAACAGGATTTGTTTTACCATATGTGTATTCGAGACCCACAAAGCGCTGTAAGTATACCGTATTGTGTGGGTTATTATTTATCAGCTATGGTTCGGGGGATGCGACCGCATAGCATAATAGGAGGTGGTATTTTTATTACTTTGATTGGTGAATATCTCGGTGTGGATATAAGTCGGGGGAGATTATTAGTAGAAGAACCAGAACCCCGCGATACTATAGGTTTAAATGTATACCATGGTGCGAAAGTTTTGAAGAGGCGAAATAACGCCGCAGTACGATACCATGGTAGACATCCACAGGTGGAGAGAAACCAACAGCAAGGTAATGTAGGAGGGGGGAATGAGATGCAAGAAATGCAAAGGTTTATAGCTTCTCAGGAATACGAAAATGCTAGACAGAGAGCATTTGAAGATTGGCAAGTTCATCAGAACCAAATCATAGCTCATTGCCAACATATAGGTAGAAACTATATTCCTACACCGAAACCCATCTTCCCTCCCTGGTCTATAGAGATGCAGCCACCATATCCTACGTATAACCCTGCCGAAGCATTCTATAGCACCTATGGTTATGCCTGGAACCCCTATTGGTACCAGTATCATCCCTAGTATACTTATTTTTTTTTTAATTTGTAATGATTGATACGTTTAATACTTTTGTTAATATTGTAATAGTTTTTATAATTGTCTAACTTTTATTCTTAGATTTTAATAATTTTTGAATGTGGGGTAATATACCAAACTTCAAAAATATGTATATATGGTTGCAGTTTATCTTATGTACACAACAGGGTAAAACAACGCATTTTCAAAGACTGGCATTAAGTTCAGCAAAAGCAACTAATTTTGACGACAAGATGCAAAATATATGTGAAATAACAACAAGACGGAATGAACAAATGATGTGCACCATTTATCATTCAGCAAACAAATGCCAATATATTTGGAAACTTTGGTAAAAATTTAATCATTTTCACACAAATCACCCTCAATAATTTAAATTATTCCTGATTTCTTGCAAATGAGGGCATTGCAAGATCTTAAGTGTGGGAAGGGGTTAAATTCTTTCGGATTTTAAAATTTTTTACTTTATACACTTGGTTACCATTAAAAATACTAGTAAAGCAGTAGTTGTATTAGAATCTAGTGCTCTCTGATAAAAAAAGAACAGCCCTAGTCTTATATACTAACTACCCAATTCTAGTAAAAAATTTCAAAATTTTCAATTAAATGAACTCAAAATCATGTTTATACATATTTATGAACGATAAAACTAGGTTTTAACACCGAAATTATTGTTACCTCGGAAAGGACATAAATTGAGAAACAAACCAAAATGTTAAAATTCATTTAAGAACGGAATAGAGGAGAACAAAAAGGTAAATAAAAGAAAATAAAAGCCAAGTGTGGGAAAACTTTACCAAGTTATTCAAAACATATATCACATATTTTTGTACAAACAATTGAAAATACTTTTGTTTTGGACGATAATCAACTGTTTTACCCGAGGAAAGAAAAGAAGAGATGGATCTACACGATGAATCAATTCCATCATTAAAAGGAAGTAAAGTCTTCCGAAAAAGAAACGCGCTTCTTGATTTAGGTCATGAAGTTGTCGTCCAGACCAGCTGTAGGTTGACGAAAAATCTAGAAAAGTCATCACTAAAATCAGCAGGAAATCCATGGACCTCAGCATTAAACAGGGTCGCCAAGTGGTCAGATTTATCCTAACCATGAGAAGGATTTATCTCGTACAATGGGGGGGCACCATGAAAATTAGCTGGATAAGACTAATGAATCAGATCCCCAGAAAGGATAATCTCCTTAAAGATTAAAAATCAGCTTTTAAGACTGATATTACTCAATCCTTGAGATTGACCTTAAAGATTGAGAATTCAAACTCATGGAATTCAATGATATCTAAACTCGAGCTTGAACGAGAAAATATTTTGATCAAAATTACAAACCGATTTATTTTCTGAAAACCCTATTTTCAATGCGTTCATTACCATTGAACGTAAAATCCTAGGAATTCACCTGGAATTCATTAGGTCACCTGAACTAAATCGGGTGTCAACCGTAAGAACGGTGGTTGCATAGTGGTAAAAGACAGGACCTTGTGCCATACCGAAAAAAGAAAAAAAAAATTATTATAAGGGTGAGCTTTACTATTGCTCCTACCAAGGATAGTAATTGCGTCCGACACGTTATAGACCATAATTAAAAGCATATCAGGGGACATTGCCTTAACAGTTGCTTGTTCAACGCTTTCCTTTCAACCGGACGGTAGTTTACCGAAAGGTAATATACGGGACAAGTAAACTGGACGTGTTGCTTTCCAAATACAAGGTTAGCAAGTGGATGACACAAAACCGCAAGTTTTGAGCTAAAATTTTCAAATCTGAAACCCACCAAACCCACAAAAATATTTTGCAAACACCGGTAAAGGGTTATTCCGGAAAACTTATCTAGGGTAAAAACTAGATTTAATTTTCAAAAGATCAAATGTTTTCATAAAGATCCAATTTCCTTAATGGATCTAAATTTTTATAGTCATGTAGGACTGTAAACCATATCGTTACTACCATTGTTTATACCGCCGTATAGAAATCACTGATGTACAAAGTGTGAAGAATAAAGAAGTGATTCTAGTATTTCAAGACGATATTGCTTGAGGACAAGCAACGCTCAAGTGTGGGAATATTTGATAATGCTAAAAACGAACATATATTTCATAGCATTATTCCTCAAGAAAGACAAGCTTTTAGTTACAATTGTTCTATTTACAAGTGATATTCGTTTAAATAATAAAAGGTGAAGACAAAAGACAGATTCGACGAATTGAAGACGCAAACGACCAAAAAGCTCAAAAGTACAAAAGACAATCAAAGATGTTCCAATTATTGATAAGAAACGTCTCGAAATTACAAGAGTACAAGATTCAAAACGCAAAGTACAAGATATTAAATTGTACGCAAGGACGTTCGAAAATCCGGAACCGGGACTAGAGTCAACTCTCAACGCTCGACGCAACGGACTAAAAATTACAAGTCAACTATGCACATAAATATAATATAATATTTAAATAATTCTTATAATTATTTATATATTATAATAAATAATAAAAACCGTCGGCAAGAAAGACTCCAAAGGGACTGAGCTGTAATTTCATTCTCCGCGACTCGCGGAGTTTGAAGAGTATTTCACCGCGAGTCGCGGAGCCCCAAAAGTCAAATTTTCCTATAAAAGCAACCGAATTCTGATCGCAAATCATCATTTTTTTTCTCCTCATTCATACGATATATTTATATTTATAATTTATATTTTAATTTTAATTTTAATTATAATTCTAATAATAAGGGTATGTTAGCGAATATTGTAAGGGTGTAAGTCGAAATTCTGTCCGTGTAACGCTACGCTATTTTTAATCATTGTAAGTTATGTTCAACCTTTTTACATTAATGTCTCGTAGCTAAGTTATTATTATACTTATTTAAAACGAAGTAATCATGATGTTGGGCTAATTACTAAAATTGGGTAATTGGGCTTTGTACCATAATTGGGGTTTGGACAAAAGAACGACACTTGTGGAAATTAGACTATGGGCTATTAATGGGCTTTATATTTGTTTAACTAAATGATAGTTTGTTAATGTTAATATAAAGATTTACAATTGGGCGTCCCTATAAATTACCATATACACTCGATCGGACACGATGGGCGGGGTATTTATACCAACGAATAATCGTTCATTTAACCGGACACGGGAATGGATTAATAGCCACTAGAATAATTAAAACAGGGGTGAAATTATGTACAAGGACACTTGGTATAATTGATAACAAAATATTAAAACCTTGGGTTACACTCAGTCGACATCCTGGTGTAATTATTAAACAAAGTATTAAAATCTTGTTACAGTTTAAGTCCCCAATTAGTTGGAATATTTAACTTCGGGTATAAGGATAATTTGACGAGGACACTCGCATTTTATATTTATGACTGATGGACTATTATGGACAAAAACCAGACGGACATATTAAATAATCCAGGACAAAGGACAATTAACCCATGGGCATAAAACAAAAATCAACACGTCAAACATCATGATTACGGAAGTTTAAATAAGCATAATTCTTTTATTTCATATTTAATTTCCTTTATTTTATATTTAATTGCACTTCTAAATATCGCATTTTTATTATTATTGTATTTAATTGCACTTTTAATTATCGTACTTTTTAATTATCGCAAGTTTATTTTATCGCACTTTTATTATTCGCAATTTCATTATCGTTATTTACTTTATGCTTTAATTTAAGTCTTGTATTCATTTTTAATATTTTACATTTGGTTTTAACTGCGACTAAAGTTTTAAAATCGACAAACCGGTCATTAAACGGTAAAAACCCCCCTTTATAATAATAATATTACTTATATATATATATATATATATATATTTGTATTTTTATAAAAGTAAACTAATATAGCGTTAAGCTTTGTTTAAAGATTTTCCCTGTGGAACGAACCGGACTTACTAAAAACTACACTACTGTACGATTAGGTACACTGCCTATAAGTGTTGTAGCAAGGTTTAAGTATATCCATTCTATAAATAAATAAATATCTTGTGTAAAATTGTATCGTATTTAATAGTATTTCCTGCAAAAATTTAATAGTATTTTATACCACTCCGCTACCGCATCAATCTTCCCCTTTCCCTTACCCTTGCCATGGTAGGCGGGTCCTTTCCTCATAGCCACCTTTGACTTAGAAGTGGAATCTTTCTTGGACCCACCTTGATTGATCATAAGCACGGGTGAAGCCCTTTTACCCATGTATGATTCGGCCGTCCTAAGCATGGCATGAAACTTGCCAATGCTCTTATCCCAACCATTCATGTTGTAATTCATAATGAATGTGTCAAACCTTTTTGAGAGAGAGTTGAGGATAAGGTCCGTGGCTAATTCTTTAGATACGTTACAGTTTAGACGGTGTAATCGATCAATTAGGCTTTTCATCTTAAGGACATAAGATGAAATAGATTGGGAGTCGTCCATTCGACATGCATGAAGCGCTCGAACCGTTTAAAAGCGCTCGACACGAGCTTGTTGAAGGAACATCTCCTTGAATTGTGTGATCATGTCATATGCACTATGATGCTCGAAGTCCTTTTGGAGTTTAGGGATCATGGTCCCAAGCATAAGGCAAGAAACTTGCACCGAATCGGCACAACATTTCTCCCAATATGCCATACCTTCGGCATCATCCTCCTAGGGTTGGTCGGGAATGGGGTCTTCCAACACATACGCCCTATCCTCAAGTTTGAGGACAATTCTTAGATTGCGATACCAATCCATGAAATTCTTATGGTTGAGTTTTTCCTTTTCTAGTAAGGACCTTAACGATAGGTTATTAAAGTTGATTGGTGCGTTTGGAATGTTGTTGTTATTGGCAGACATCTACAAAATTTAACAAAGTTTGTTTAAGTATTAATTTTAATTTAACAATCAATACCATTTTTAAATCCAATTGATATGATAAATTCTAGAATCCAACGGTAAATTAAATTTCGGTTAGGTGAACTTTATCCCGTGTATTTGATTTAGCTAGGTAGTCATTTATATGACAATTGCAATCCCTTTGCAACTTCTAAGGTATAGGATCATGCAATCCTTTTGCATGGCATATGTGAAGACCCGTCCTAATCCATCCGGACGAAATCCATATCGATTATAAACGATTCACAACAGTTGATTACATCGCGAGGTATTTGACCTCTATATGACACATTTTACAAACATTGCATTCAATTTTAAAAGACATTCTTTCTTTACAACGAAAAATGACGGCATACATACAATTTCAAAATATATCCAACTATAATTGACTTAATAATAATCTTGATGAACTCGACGACTCAACTGCAACGTCTTTTGAAATATGCCATGAATGACTCCAAGTAATGTTTCTAAAATGAGCAAATGCACAGCGGAAGATTTCTTTCATACCTGAGAATAAACATGCTTTCAATTGTCAACCAAAAGGTTGGTGAGTTCATTAGTTTATCATAAATAATCATTTCATAATTTTAATAGACCACAAGATTTCATATTTCCATTTCTCATAAACATACGTCCCATGCATAGAGACAAAAATATCATTCATATGGATTGAACACCTGGTAACCGACATTCACAATATGCATATAAGAATATCCCCATCATTCCGGGATCCTTCTTTGGACATGATATAAATTTCGAAGTACTAAAGCATCCGGTACTTTGGATGGGGCTTGTTGGGCCCGATAGATCTATCTTTAGAGTTCGCGTCAATTAGGGTGTCTGTTCCCTAATTTTTAGATTACCAGCCTTAATAAAAAGGGGCATACTCAGTTTCGATCATTCAACCATATAATGTAGTTTCAATTACTTGTGTCTATTTCGTAAAACAGTTATAAAAACATCGCATGTATTCTCAGTCCCAAATATATATATATTGCAAAAGCATTTAAAAAGGGATTAATGAAACTCACCTAATGTATTTTGTAGTAAAAATACATATGACTATATTGAACAATGCAGGGTTGGCCTCGGATTCACGAACCTATATCAATTGTATATTTATTAAAACATATAATCGTAATCGAGCAAGTTTATATATATTATTATTAATAATATACTTGTTATATTTCATGTTATTTGGATCATTTTAATATATTTAATTTATATATTTTATATAGTTAATATTTATCATTATTTATATTATACATATATATGTAAGGTTTTATATATGATAACAATATATATTTGTGTATTAACCGATACATTTTATATATATAATTTAGTAATTATCATTTTAATAATAACCATATAATGATACGTAATATTAATATTATGGTAATGTATTGTTGTATAAAATATTTATTTGTAATAATACCAGTATTGACAAGAATGATAATAGTAATGATAATAATAATAGTAATAATATTAGTAGTAATAGTATCTATTTTAATGTATATGGTAATCTTAATAAAAATGCTAATTTTGATAATTTTAATTAAAATGATACTTTTAGTAAATGATAATAATATCAGTGCTAATACTACATATCAGATTTATCCTAAGTTTCTTATAATTTCTAAACTTATGACTACAGTTTCTATAACTTAAATTTGTAATCGTATTCATAATTGTACCTATATTCAAATAATTATGGCCATTTTTCATAATTTTTATCGTATCACTTTTATTATTAATTTTGTAACATGAATGTTGTTAATATGTTCATAATCATCTTAATGACGATAATCATAATATTACAATAATAATCATAATAATATTAATAATAATAATAATACTAATACTAATACTAATACTAGTAATAATAATAATAATAATATAGTGATAATAATAATAATAATAATAATAATAATAATACTTAATGATAATATTAGTAATAATAATAATGATAATACTATTAATTAGATAAATGATAATAATAATAATTATACTTTAATTCTTAGGAACTAATAACACTTATCTTAATAATAACCATAATCAATAATAATGATAACAACAATAATAATAATAATAATAATAATAATGATAATAATAATAATAATTATAATAATAATGAAGTAATAACAATAACAATAAAAGACTACTACCTCACAAAAATAGGTTCCAAAAAGAATATAATTGCCCTTGCCCGGACTCGAACCCGAGACCTCTCGGATACACACAAACAACCTTAACCAACTGATCCATTCGATTTTTACTGATTATAACTCTTCTAAATATTATTTAACCTATTAACTTCTGTTTCCCTTTCATCTTCTCTTCAAACATATAAATCGGCTAAGACAGTTTTAAATTGTCCCAATTAAGATATTTTAAAACATTTGTAAATAATAGAAATCAGATGTCAGATGTTAGCATTAAAAGGAAAACGAGAAAAAAAAATAAAAAATAAAAAAATAAAAATAAAAACTACTACTGCAGTCTCGACGCATACAGAAAAAAAAATCTTGAATTTTAATTAGAGATCGTTTTAACAAAAACTTACTTCATGAAATAGGTTGCAAAACCCCTTTAGAAACTATCTGTGTACCTAATTGAATCTGAAACATCGAATTAAAAACGAATTTTGAGAAGAACTATTATTTTGACTTTTGAAAATATATCTTTGACTTCGAAATTCGACTTTGATTTTATGAATTAAGAACTGAAACTTTATATATAGATTAAATGAAGGATTTCTAACAATGCTCCATTTATAGATTTTTAAATGCGACACAGAATCGTGATTTGGCTCAAAAGTTGAAGAACGGGTTTTGCAGTCTGTTTAAAAAAAAATTATTAATTTAACTAATTTAACAGTATTGGGTTGTTGAAATTGATATTGGAAATGGAAGGTAGTTCGAATGGATCCAATATTACAATGAATTAGTCGATCTTATAATGGAATCAGTCGACAGCCAGTACAAATATAACAGGAATTAAATAAGAAAAAAATATATAAAAGCAGATTACGTTATCTACTGAGTTTGGATGTTTTCTATTGATTGAATCACAATAGGGGACAGAAACAAGATAATGCTACAGATTGAGAGCTACTGATAACAGATCCTGATTCCAAATGAGTACGTTCTATAATATAATGTATATTAATATATTAATTATTAGTAATTATAATTAATTAAAATCCTATTAATAATTGAATTAATAATAATAATAGTAATAATAATAATGTTAATATTATCAAATAATACTAAAAATGATATCAATAATAATTTATAATAATAATACTAATTATTAATGGTAATAATAATATCCAATAATAATACTAATATTAATCATAAATACTAAAATTAAAATTTTATTATTAGTTATAATACTAATGATATTAAAAATCTTAATAAAGATAATAATAATAATACATAACCATTTATAGTAATTAAAATTATAATCTTACTACTAATTATGATATGAATAATGATAACAACAATACTAATAACACTAATATTAATAGTAGTTATGTAACAATTCAGTTGTATCAATTTCATATTTATGTAATATACAAAATATTAATAATAACTTTGTTATTAATATTAACTACATATTCTAATAATAGTAGTGAAAGTAATATTAATATTAGTAAAGGTAACAACTTAATTGCATTAGATTTCTTATCTATATCTATTATCTATAACAGTATAACTAATACTGATATTTATTATTAATATTAATATTAGTATTAATAATAATAATGAAAGTAATAAAATCTTATTTAATTTGTTTAATAATATATTGTTAATTATGTAATATTTAATAATCATATAATATATTATATAGTAACTTTTACTGAATCTTTATCATTTAACTATATATATATTATTTAATAATATACATAAATCTCATATGTCTATATATTCATTTTAAATTTTACTTAATTATTTTGTATCTTATTTAAAATATCTAATTCCAATGTTTAAATTATATTTTATAATTTTAAATTACTACACATATTTATATTTACATATATATATATATATATATATATATATATATATATATATATATATATATATATATATATATATATATATGTACAATTTTATTTACAAACAATGGTTCGTGAATCATCGAAATTAGTCAGAGAGTAATTGATTACGTGACTTGTAACGACCCGGAAATTTCCTACCAAATTTAAACCTTAAACTTTATATGTTTCCGACACGATAAGCAAAATCTGTAATGTTGAGTCTAGAGAGTTTGAAATCTATATTCAGAAAATTTGATACCCTTTGACCATGCATGATGATTCACGAACCTTTGAGTGTTTACATAATTGTAGATATAAATAGTTATATAAATAATTATAAATAATAGTTTAAATATATTAATGAACTATTATGTGATTTTTGTTATTATAAAAGATAACTTAAAATAATTAAAATTTGTTATTTGAATAAATATAGTATATTATAACTAATTTTGAACATAAGCTGTCAGTGTTAACAAAGTATAAAGTATATAATATTATTACCTTTATTATTATTATTAATGTTAATATTATTAACAACATAAATATATAGATATGGAAGTTGATACATGTAACTTGTTATGCTTAAATTATTACTTGTATTATTATTATTAATAGATATGATTATTATTTTTATCAAAAAAAAAATTAACTTATTAATATTATAAAATGTTAATATGATTATCATTTAAAAATCATCATCTTAGCATTTATTTTATTTACATTTAACTTTATCATATTTAGTATTTTTTTTAATGTTATTAATTTCTTTTATCATTAAGACTAGTATTATTTTTACTATTAGTGTATTTAATATTTAATTTATTATTATTATTAATCATTAAGTGTAATTACAAAATATAAATACTTATACATATACATGATACATCCAGAAACAGATAAATGATATATACAGAAACCGATATATGATATATACAGATATTTATACAAAAGTAAATAATGATATAAATAGATATATAATTACAGATTATTATACTAATACAGATATATACAAACGCCTATATATATGCTTATAACACTATCTGTTATTTCAATTTGTCTTCTGTTTCCTGTGTGCCTGTGAGCACTTGTCGACCAGCAACCCTACAAAAAAAAAAAAAATCCAATCGATATCCTTCAACCTCTACTCTAATCAATCACGTTTTCCTTCTCAATATCCTCCATATTTCCAAGCATATATCATCTATCTGGAATATATCAATTTTTTTTTTTGAAAACCTCTGTACATAATACCTTTTTGCTCATAATTCGAATTTGAACCATACTTCAAAAACCTTAAATGCAGAAGTGTTCTAAATCATGTCGTGAAGGTTTCTTCAAATTCTCAGATTTTAATTCGATAAAACGAAGACGAATTTTGAGGTCAACGTTTTTATTTCAAAAGGTCAACTGTGTATTCTTCAAACAAATTCGAACTTTCTGTTGTAATTTAAGTTAAATTAATGATGTCAAAAGTTTTTATGAACGATTTAAAAACTATTTCATGTTTGATTCGTAGTCTAAAACGTTTTTATTCTCGAAATCAAATTTTTTTTTTTTATATATTAACGATAGCAGCAGTAGCTGCTTAGATTTTTCGTTTTATATTTTTTTTATATATCACGAACAAAACTCTAGAGTTCCATGATGGTTTACAAGTCCTACTTAATATCATAATTCGTTATTGTAGTAATTAAGGTTCCATAGTCGACTAGTCTGTTGAGGAAGATGAAGAAATAGAAGCACGGTTTAAATAACTTTAAGTTAATAGATATTATAGAAAATCGGCAACAGCCGAATGGTTAATGGGGGTTATAGGTTATCGAGAGGTTGCAAGTTCGATCCTGAGCTGGGTCGCTATTTTTTTTAAAGAAACAAAAGAGCTTATTTTGAGGTAGTTCATGTTCTATTATATTTATTATTATTATTATTATTATTAATATCATTTGTATTGTTACAATATTTACTACTAATATCTTAATTGTTAGTAATATAAAATTTAACACTAGAACAAGTATTGTTATTATTATTATTATTATTATTATTATTATTATTATTATTATTATTATTATTATTATTATTATTATTATTATTATTATTATTATTATTATTATTATTATTATTTTATTAATAACAGTATTATTATTATTATCATATCATTTTTATAAAAATTATCATTTTCATTATTAGTAATATTATTATCTCTATTTTTTTAGTACTATTATGATTATTGGTTTTATAAATAAAAGAAATTTATATAAAAGATATATTACATACTATATTTATGTTAACTATAATAATAACTAAATTACACCTAGTGCATAAGTATATTTTAAAATATTATAAGTAATAAAAAACACATATATAAATATAAATATTAATCTAAATACATTATATGAGTTACAATTTAATACTATATAATAAAATATATAAATATATATGGAACATATAATCTATATCACTAATAAATATATGTAAAATTGTCCGATTACAATTATATGTATTAATAAATATACAAATGATATAGGTTCGTGAATCGAAGGCCAACCTTACACTTATTCAATGATGTTATATGTATTTTTACTACAAAATACAGTACGGTGAGTATATAGTTCCCTTTTAACTCTAAATATTTTGGGCTGAGAATACATGCGCTGTTTTTATAAATGATTTACGTTATGGACACAAGTGATCAAAAATATAATTTCTACGTTGAGTTGTACCATGGCATATCTCTTTATACTTGGTAGCTAATATTTACGTGAGGAGCGTAAACGCGAATCCTGTTGATAGATCTATCGGGCCTGACAACCCCAACCGGGCTGGACGACCAGCATTTAACGGTTGCACAGTACTTCGTTTCGTTACCACACTTGGTACGGTGTAGGGTTTATTTAAGAGTATGCTGCTGTGATTTAAATGTTAAGTATGGTTACCAAGTGCTCAACGTCTTTTTCATACACGAGGAGTGTATTATGTATAAACATGAAATCTTGTGGTCCATAGTTATTACGCTGCTAGCATCAAACCTATATATCTCCCCAACTTTATGTTGACTCTTTAAAGCATGTTATTCTCAGGTACGAATTAAGTCTTTCGCTGTGCATTAGCTCATATTAAAGATATTATCTAGAGTAGATCATCGCAATGGGACCAACTGTTGAAGACTTCGTCCGAATGGATTAGTTCGGGTTACTACAGTTGGTATCAGAGCGTTGGTCTTAGCGAACCAGGCCTTGCATTAGTGTGTCTAAACTGGTAGTTGTTAGGATACATTAGTGAGTCTGGACTTTGACCGTGTCTGCCTGTCAAAAAGTTTTGCTTATCATTTCTAGTCGGAAACTATCTGCTTATCATCCTTAGGGAATTGCCTGCTTATCATTCTTTAGTCTAGACACGTCTTACTGCATTTAGTGCATCGATAGTATATAGACAAAAATTCATATCTTAGCGCATCTGTAGACTTGCTTGTCATATGCTGTAGGTTCCTCTGTAGGCTACGAAATCTTTAGTATTAAATATAGATATTCTATGAAGTTAGAATATCATCCTATATTCGAAAGTCATTTCACATCGAAGATCCTTCTCATTCATCAAATTGCCCTCTTGGTGATGAACTTGAAAGCACTTACCGACGAATCTGTTCGAGAAACCATTTACCCTCTCATTTCTAGAATATCCTGTCACGATTATATGATATCCTATATTTTTAATCTTACTCACCCGCTCATTTCAATCGTCAATTATCCCGACATAATATAAGAAGTTAACGAACTACATGCTCGAGTAATGGCTTTGGAGAACATGGTGCGAAGGTTGCAAACACCAGCAGCAGCACCAGCAGCATAATCCGTACCACCATCATGAACGCCGACAGTACCCATATCACCTTAATCACAACCGCGTCGTAAACCTCAACATCACAATCTGTACCTCGGATATCAACATCACGCGCCTCAATGTCACCATCTGTATTTCAAGTACGATTTCGTTCTACATATAGTTCTACATCAATTATCTTCGTTTTACGTAACGTTCTACCTCATTTATCTTCGTTCGACATGGCAATTATGTAATCTCTAATGTTTTAGAGATTATGTAATCTAGTACCAATGATAAATCAAATGAGTTTAATATCTTATTGACTCATTAAATCTATGATTACATCCGAAGAAAATATATATGCGAGTATATTTTCATAAAGATTGTAATTAAAAATCCTTTCGTACAAACTGTTGATGATGAAAAATATTTTAACGGGTAGGTAGTACCCGAGGAAATAATTAGATTTCACATTGATAAGTTACACTATACATTCTTCGAATCTGATTCAACGGTCCTTTGCTATCCTTCTTACAATCACTGATATATGTATCCGTTCACCCCAGAATAACCATTTCCATTCAAATCTCGTATTTGGATTTTTATCTATCCAAATCCAACAAGTGGCATAATGAAGAAAACATTGGACATGATAAAAATTTGTTAGAAACAAACGAACTAATAAATTGAAATATTGCTAGGAATCCACGCTAACTGTTCCTAGCTAACTGTTCCTGGCTAACATTTAATTTATCGCAATTTACATTCTCGCAATTTTATTTATCGTCATTTAATTTCAGCATACCGTCGGGACACATGTACAACAATACGTCGGAATAATTCTGAGACAACACGTTGTATAATGGGTCATGATATATATTTATTTATTTTACGCACTTTTTATAACGGGACACTTATGCAAGGTTTCGACTTATCATATTGACCCATCTATATATATATTTTGGAACAACCGTAGACACTCTATATGTGAAGGTGGGAGTTGGCTATACAGGGTCGGAGTTGATTCCAAAATATGTATATACTTTGAGTTGTGATCAATACTGAGACCGGTACACGGGTCACGATACGTATTAATTAATTCGAATATTATATATTTAATTTATATATGAATTTATTGGATCATTGGACAATCGGACTATTGGACTGCTAACTTTGGACAATTAAAATGAATTAAAATGTTGATTATAACATATGAAACTAAACAATTCTTCAAGTTTGCCACTTGATTCCATCTTAAACCTCATTCGTATCTTGACGATTACAATCCGCATTCAAACCTATCATGATTCTTAAAAACACCTCGATCGAGAAGTTGAACCAGCCGCACCTCGTCTACGGAAGAAAGATTTATGCATACAGTTATGCACCTGAAAAACTTTCGAAACCGAAGTTATAGTTAAAATGTATCCGCGTCGAATTCCTTATCATTCATTAGCAAAAACAACTTTACAATTCCTTTTCAAAGTAACCAACTTTGTTACAGCTCCACTTCGACTTCTTAGAAAGACTAGCCTAATTATAATCTCGATATATATACGATATCCTTTCGCCGTCGTTACCAGAGAACCTTTTATATTCCACAACATCATCAGCAGATGTACCAGCAGGTCGTCATCCCTTTGGTGGAATCAACAATCGGTATTTTGAAAATCTAGCAGAATTTCTCCAGTTATATCTATAACGTTTATCCCTAAGAATTTCATACTTCGAATGTGAAGTTTCTGAAAAACACCCTGGACTATGAAGTAGTTCTTGAAATGCTGATGAAGCAGCAAAAACCGTAAACGACTTTAACAGTCAAAGGTTTACGATGAAGTAAAGTACGTTGGAAAAGCTCAGAAAAAGAGAAGGGTTGAAACTGGAAAACGGATTGAGCAAAGTATGAAGGAGACCGTGGACAAATCATGAAAACTAAACCCGACTTCAAAGGATTCAAATGATTTAGTGTCTACTGAAATCGTTAGTAAGAACCCTACTCCTTATCCTAAATCTTTCCAGATGATATTCTTCATCAACATCATATCTCAGATATTATAAGATATCTTCATATCTTCCGTTATACATATTCTCCATATTGTTGGAGATATTTTCACAACTATCCTTATCTGAAATCATTTATCACTCCGTAATATCTGCGTTACAATATAAAAGAAACTGTGTTAGTTTCTAAATTCTAAAACCTTCGAGTTTGAAATAGTAATGTTCTGAAGCAGTGTTGGGAACTGATGCATGAATTAGTATAATATAATGAAACTTGATCAACTTCATTATATTACAGTAAGTCATGTTAAGTTTCTAATGGAATGTGATGATTCACAGTACCGTGATCATGTGCCATGTTACACGACTCATACATTCTATCTAATCCTCAAACGTATTAGGAACATATTGTCTTGATAGTTCTATCTTTTCCAGGGTATTCTGGTAATTTGACAAGTCAAAATCGTACCAATACCCTTTCCTTCTTAGAGCATTAGCTATGCTCATTCCAAATCTTATACCTACGAATTCCGGACCATTTCTCGCTTGACTCAAGGACGGGAAGAAGAAACGAAGGGACAAAACCCCCAAAATAGAAATTGGGGTATAGATCGCAGCAAAAAGGAGAGAGTATTAACTATGGATGACAATGATTATAGAAAACAGAAACAAGAGCCTCGAAGTATAAGGGGAGATATCAAACTCAACAACCACCCAGGATTTACAAACCGTGTATATCAATGCCGATAGCAATATAGAGACACGGGAGAACTAGAAACACTATCAACACAAGAGTATAATAGAAGTAAATAGACTCTTCTGGTGGTAGATGAAAAAGAAGGATGACAGATGTAAAAATTAAGAGTATATCAAGGATTAGAATGGGATGAAGCATACTGGAAAATGTCTTAAAGTAGGAATAAAGGACAAATAGTAGAAGATATAGGATATGGAAATAAGGAAACGAAGAGGGTAGATTTATAGTGAAATATACGACAAAGCAATCTAAACATATTGATTTATTTAATCAAAAAAAAAAAGATTCTGATTTTCTAAATCGCCGAAGAACCAAATCTTATTACGTAAGATTTTCTTTAAATCCCTTAAATCCCGAAAGTCAATAATAACCACGTCATCGGTTGAAACGAATATATTTATTTACTCATTTCACTCTTTTGTGATAGCTTCACTCGTGCGCTTCACATGATCGAATCGTTTTATCCATATCTTCCAATAATGATAAAACTCTATTATTACCTCATATTCGTCATGAAAACATTTCTATTGTTATTTATGACAATCTCTACCAAATTTCGGGGACGAAATTTCTTTAACGGGTGGGTACTGTAACGACCCGGAAATTTCCGACCAAATTTAAACCTTAAACTTTATATGTTTCCGACACGATAAGCAAAATCTGTAATGTTGAGTCTAGAGAGTTTGAAATCTATATTCAGAAAATTTGATACCCTTTGTCCATGCATGATGATTCACGAACCTTTGAGTGTTTACATAATTGTAGATATAAATAGTTATATAAATAATTATAAATAATAGTTTAAATATATTAATGAACTATTATGTGATTTTTGTTATTATAAAAGATAACTTAAAATAATTAAAATTTGTTATTTGAATAAATATAGTATATTATAACTAATTTCGAACATAAGCTGTCAGTGTTAACAAAGTATAAAGTATATAATATTATTACCTTTATTATTATTATTAATGTTAATATTATTAACAACATAAATATATAGATATGGAAGTTGATACATGTAACTTGTTATGCTTAAATTATTACTTGTATTATTATTATTAATAGATATGATTATTATTTTTATCAACAAAAAAAAAAAATTAATTTATTAATATTATAAAATGTTAATATGATTATCATTTAAAAATCATCATCTTAGCATTTATTTTATTTACATTTAACTTTATCATATTTAGTATTTTTTTTTAATGTTTTTAATTTCTTTTATCATTAAGACTAGTATTATTTTTACTATTAGTGTATTTAATATTTAATTTATTATTATTATTAATCATTAAGTGTAATTACAAAATATAAATACTTATACATATACATGATACATCCAGAAACAGATAAATGATATATACAGAAACCGATATATGATATATACAGATATTTATACAAAAGTAAATAATGATATAAATAGATATATAATTACGGATTATTATACTAATACAGATATATACAAACGCCTATATATATGCTTATAACACTATCTGTTATTTCAATTTGTCTTCTGTTTCCTGTGTGCCTGTGAGCACTTGTCGACCAGCAACCCTACAAAAAAAAAAAAATCCAATCGATATCCTTCAACCTCTACTATAATCAATCACGTTTTCCTTCTCAATATCCTCCATATTTCCAAGCATATATCATCTATCTGGAATATATCAATTTTTTTTTTTGAAAACCTCTGTACATAATACCTTTTTGCTCATAATTCGAATTTGAACCATACTTCAAAAACCTTAAATGCAGAAGTGTTCTAAATCATGTCGTGAAGGTTTCTTCAAATTCTCAGATTTTAATTCGATAAAACGAAGACGAATTTTGAGGTCAACGTTTTTATTTCAAAAGGTCAACTGTGTATTCTTCAAACAAATTCGAACTTTCTGTTGTAATTTAAGTTAAATTAATGATGTCAAAAGTTTTTATGAACGATTTAAAAACTATTTCATGTTTGATTCGTAGTCTAAAACGTTTTTATTCTCGAAATCAAATTTTTTTTTTATATATTAAAGATAGCAGCAGTAGCTGCTTAGATTTTTCGTTTTATATTTTTTTTTATATATCACGAACAAAACTCTAGAGTTCCATGATGGTTTACAAGTCCTACTTAATATCATAATTCGTTATTGTAGTAATTAAGGTTCCATAGTCGACTAGTCTATTGAGGAAGATGAAGAAACAGAAGCACGCTTTAAATAACTTTAAGTTAATAGATATTATAGAAAATCGGCAACAGCCGAATGGTTAATGGGGGTTATGGGTTATCGAGAGGTTGCAAGTTCGATCCTGAGCTGGGTCGCTATTTTTTTTAAAGAAACAAAAGAGCTTATTTTGAGGTTGTTCATGTTCTATTATATTTATTATTATTATTATTAATATCATTTGTATTGTTACAATATTTACTACTAATATCTTAATTGTTAGTAATATAAAATTTAACACTAGAACAAGTATTGTTATTATTACTATTATTATTATTATTATTATTATTATTATTATTATTATTATTATTATTATTATTATTATTATTATTATTTTATTAATAACAGTATTATTATTATTATTATCATATCATTTTTATAAAAATTATCATTTTCATTATTAGTAATATTATTATCTCTATTTTTTTAGTACTATTATGATTATTGGTTTTATAAATAAAAGAAATTTATATAAAAGATATATTACATACTATATTTATGTTAACTATAATAATAACTAAATTACACCTAGTGCATAAGTATATTTTAAAATATTATAAGTAATAAAAAACACATATATAAATATAAATATTAATCTAAATACATTATATGAGTTACAATTTAATACTATATAATAAAATATATAAATATATATGGAACATATAATCTATATCACTAATAAATATATGTAAAATTGTCCGATTACAATTATATGTATTAATAAATATACAAATGATATAGGTTCGTGAATCGAAGGCCAACCTTACACTTATTCAATGATGTTATATGTATTTTTACTACAAAATACAGTACGGTGAGTATATAGTTCCCTTTTAACTCTAAATATTTTGGGCTGAGAATACATGCGCTGTTTTTATAAATGATTTACGTTATGGACACAAGTGATCAAAAATATAATTTCTACGTTGAGTTGTACCATGGCATATCTCTTTATACTTGGTAGCTAATATTTACGTGAGGAGCGTAAACGCGAATCCTGTTGATAGATCTATCGGGCCTGACAACCCCAACCGGGCTGGACGACCAGCATTTAACGGTTGCACAGTACTTCGTTTCGTTACTACACTTGGTACGGTGTAGGGTTTATTTGAGAGTATGCTGCTGTGATTTAAATGTTAAGTATGGTTACCAAGTGCTCAACGTCTTTTTCATACACGAGGAGTGTATTATGTATAAACATGAAATCTTGTGGTCCATAGTTATTACGCTGCTAGCATCAAACCCATATATCTCACCAACTTTATGTTGACTCTTTAAAGCATGTTATTCTCAGGTACGAATTAAGTCTTCCGCTGTGCATTAGCTCATATTAAAGATATTATCTGGAGTCGATCATCGCAATGGGACCAACTGTTGAAGACTTCGTCCGAATGGATTAGTTCGGGTTACTACATGACTATAGTTCCAAAACTTTTGAGGTTAAAAATTACAGACTTTGCATATCGTGTCGGAAACATATAAAGATAAAGTTTAAATTTAGTCAGAAATTCCCGGGTCGTCACAGTACCTACCCGTTAAAGAAATTTCGTCCCGAAATTTGAGTATGGTCGTCATGGTTAACAATAAAAATGTTTTCATGACGCATATGAGTTGATAAATAGAGTTTTATCATTATTGATTAATACAGAAAAAATAATTCGATTATTCGAAGAGCACGAATGAAGCTATCACAATAAAGTGAAATGAATAAATGAAGTTTCGTTTTAACTTTTGACGTTGCCTGGGTTGAATTCCGGAATTCAAGGGATTTAAAAGAAAATCTTGGAAATCTATAAGATCTGATTCTTCGGCGAATAAGGAAATTAAGATCTCTCTAATTAAATACGATGATCTGCTTCGATTACTCTGTCTGATATTTTCATTATAAATTAAACTCTTCCGTTCCATTATTTTCACCATTCCTATACTTTCCTTCTTGTTTCATACATCCAAAAGATTCTGAAAGTGCTTAATCCAGTTTCGATCCTTGTCATTATCCTTTCTATCGCAACAATCATACTCCTTTTCCAACTTTCACCAGAGGAATCTGTTTCTTCTACTTCGCCCTTGGGGTTATAGTGTTTTTAATTCTCCCGTGTCTTTATGTTGCGATAAACATCGACATACACGGTTTGTAATTTCGGTGTTGTTGTTGGGCTTTATATTTTCCCCTATGTATTGGAGCTTCATACTTTTGTTTTCTCTTCCCGACTTTAAGTCAAGCGAATAATGGTCCAGAATTCGTAGATATGAATTTCGAAATGAACATAGTTAATGTTCTAAGATAGAAATGGTAATAGCACGATCTTGATTCATCAAATTACCAGAATATCCAGGAAAGATAGAACTATCAAGAAAAATATGTTCTTGATATGTTTATAGATTAGACAGAACGTAAGAGTCGTGTAACATAGCACATGATGACGTTGTAATCTGTGAATCATCACATTCCATTTAGAAACTCAGTATGACTTACTTTAATATAATCACGTTGATCAAGTATCATTATATTATACTAACTCATGCATCAGTTCTCAACACTACTTTAAAAACATTCATATTTTAAATTCGAAAGTTTACAGAATATAGAAACTAACAGTTTCTATATGATGTAACACTGATAGCACGAAGAGATTAATGATTTCAGATAAGATTAATTATGAAAATATATTCAGAAATATCAAGGATATTTATAATGAAAGATACGATAATATCTCGGAATATCTAAGATCAGAGGATGATAGAAACTATTGTCCGCAAGGGTTTAGAGTAAGGAGCATGATATTCACTAAAGACTTTAGCAGACATTGAATCATTTAGATTCTTTGAAGTCAAACTTATTCTTTGTGATTTTTCCACGGCTTTCTTCATAGTTTCGCATAATCTGCTTTTCGGTACTAAATTTTTCTATTGAATGTTTCCAATATAATGACACACAGGAAGCACGAAGAGGTATATAATTTCGGATGAGAATATTTATGAAAATATCCTCAGAAATATCGAAGATATTGATGATGATATTTTGGAATTTCTAAGTTCGATGGTTGATGGAGAAAGATTTTCCGCAAGATTTTAACATGACTCCAGAGCAAGATATTCTCTAAAGATTTCAACGGATCCAGAATTACCTGAATCCTTTGAATATAGGGTTTGGTCCTTGTATTTGTCCTTGGTCTCCTTCATGGGTTGCTCAATCTGTTTTCCAATACCTAATTTCGAGCGTTCCTAACACTCCTTTCTTTATCATCAAACTTTTGGCCGTTTAGACCATCTACCATTATTCTATTTCTTCTGCAGGAAAATTATGTTTTTAGATGATTAAACGCTGATGGTAATATGGTGGAATATGAAAGGTTCCCTGGTAACAATAAAAGAGCACGCGTATATATCAACGTTATAATAAGGTTGTTTCGTACGAAAAGTCGAAGTTGTCTTGCTGGAGCTGTGACAAAATTTGGCTATTTTGAAGAAGAATTGCAAAGTTATTTTGGGTAATAATAACACTAAAGAAATTAGCTCAGTTATGTATTGAACGTTTACTCAGTTTCCGAGAGTCTTTCAAATGCATTACTATATGCATCAATCTTTTCTTCCGTAAATGAAGTGCGGTTGGTTCATCCTCTCGATTGAGGTGTTTTCAAGAATCATGAAAGGTTTGAAAGCAGAATGTAATCGTGAAGATACAAATGTTGTTTAAGACGAAATCAAGTGGCAACTTGAAGAATTGTTTAGTTTCATATGTTATAATCAATATTTTAATTCATTTTAATTGTCCAATGTTATTAGTCCACAGTCGATAGTCCACAGTTGACAGTCCAATAATTCATATATAGTTTAATATATAATATCCATATTAATTAATACGTGTCGTGACCCGTATACGTCTCAGACTCGATCACAACTCAAACTATATATATTATTGTAGAATCAACCTCAACCCTGTATAGAGAACTTAATCATTACTGCATATAGAGTGTCTATGGTGATTCCAAATAATATATATAGATGCGTCGATATGATATGTCAAAACTGAAATGTCCCGTTTTTATTGATTAAAAACGTTCCATATTAATTGATTTCGTTGCGAGGTTTTGACCTCTATATGAGACGTTTTTCAAAGACTGCATTCATTTTAAAACAAACCATAACCTTTATTTCATCAATAAAGGTTTAAAAAGCTTTACGTAGATTATCAAATAATGATAATCTAAAATATCCTGTTTACACACGACCATTACATAATGGTTTACAATACAAATATGTTACAACAAAATAAGTTTCTTGAATGCAGTTTTTACACAATATCATACAAGCATGGACACCAAATCTTGTCCTTATTTAAGTATGCGACAGCGGAAGCTCTTAATAATCACCTGAGAATAAACATGCTTAAAACGTCAACAAAAATGTTGGTGAGTTATAGGTTTAACCTATATATATCAAATCATAATAATAGACCACAAGATTTCATATTTCAATACACATCCCATACATAGAGATAAAAATCATTTATATGGTGAACACCTGGTAACCGACATTAACAAGATGCATATATAAGAATATCCCCATCATTCCGGGACACCCTTCGGATATGATATAAATTTCGAAGTACTAAAGCATCCGGTACTTTGGATGGGGCTTGTTGGGCCCAATAGATCTATCTTTAGGATTCGCGTCAATTAGGGTGTCTGTTCCCTAATTCTTAGATTACCAGACTTAATAAAAAGGGGCATATTCGATTTCGATAATTCAACCATAGAATGTAGTTTCACGTACTTGTGTCTATTTTGTAAATCATTTATAAAACCTGCATGTATTCTCATCCCAAAAATATTAGATTTTAAAAGTGGGACTATAACTCACTTTCACAGATTTTTACTTCGTCGGGAAGTAAGACTTGTCCACTGGTTGATTCACGAACCTATAACAATATATACATATATATCAAAGTATGTTCAAAATATATTTACAACACTTTTAATATATTTTGATGTTTTAAGTTTATTAAGTCAGCTGTCCTCGTTAGTAACCTACAACTAGTTGTCCACAATTAGATGTACAGAAATAAATCGATAAATATTATCTTGAATCAATCCACGACCCAGTGTATACGTATCTCAGTATTGATCACAACTCAAACTATATACATTTTGGAATCAACCTCAACCCTGTATAGCTAACTCCAACATTCACATATAGAGTGTCTATGGTTGTTCCGAAATATATATAGATGTGTCGACATGATAGGTCGAAACATTGTATACGTGTCTATGGTATCTCAAGATTACATAATATACAATACAAGTTGATTAAGTTATGGTTGGAATAGATTTGTTACCAATTTTCACGTAGCTAAAATGAGAAAAATTATCCAATCTTGTTTTACCCATAACTTCTTCATTTTAAATCCGTTTTGAGTGAATCAAATTGCTATGGTTTCATATTGAACTCTATTTTATGAATCTAAACATAAAAAGTATAGGTTTATAGTCGGAAAAATAAGTTACAAGTCGTTTTTGTAAAGGTAGTCATTTCAGTCGAAAGAACGACGTCTAGATGACCATTTTAGAAAACATACTTCCACTTTGAGTTTAACCATAATTTTTGGATATAGTTTCATGTTCATAATAAAAATCATTTTCTCAGAATAACAACTTTTAAATCAAAGTTTATCATAGTTTTTAATTAACTAACCCAAAACAGCCCGCGGTGTTACTACGACGGCGTAAATCCGGTTTTACGGTGTTTTTCGTGTTTCCAGGTTTTAAATCATTAAGTTAGCATATAATATAGATATAGAACATATGTTTAGTTGATTTTAAAAGTCAATTTAGAATGATTAACTTTTGTTTGCGAACAAGTTTAGAATTAACTAAACTATGTTCTAGTGATTACAAGTTTAAACCTTCGAATAAGATAGCTTTATATGTATGAATCGAATGATGTTATGAACATCATTACTACCTTAAGTTCCTTGGATAAACCTACTGGAAAAGAGAAAAATGGATCTAGCTTCAACGGATCCTTGGATGGCTCGAAGTTCTTGAAGCAGAATCATGACACGAAAACAAGTTCAAGTAAGATCATCACTTGAAATAAGATTGTTATAGTTATAGAAATTGAACCAAAGTTTCAAAAGTGTATGAATACATATTAAAACACTACATGTATATACATTTTAACTGAGTCATTAAGTCATCGTTAGTCGTTACATGTAAATGTTGTTTTGAAACCTTTAGGTTAACGATCTTGTTGAATGTTGTTAACCCATTGTTTATTATAACAAATGAGATGTTAAATTATTATATTATCATGATATTATGATATATAATATATCTTAGTATGATGTATATACAGTTAAATGTCGTTACAACGATAATCGTTACATATATGTCTCGTTTCGAAATCATTAAGTTAGTAGTCTTATTTTTACATATGTATTTCATTGTTAATACACTTAATAATATATTTACTTATCATTTAACATAATTAACCAAGTGTATCAATATCTTAATATGATTCATATGTACCTAGTAAGACGTTGTTATAACGATAATCGTTATATATATCGTTTTCGAGTTTCTTAAATTAATAGTCTCATTTTTATGTATATAACTCATTGTTAAAATACCTAATGAGGTACATACTTATAATAAAAACATGTTAACTATATATATAACCATATATATGTCATCGTATAGTTTTTACAAGTTTTAACGTTCGTGAATCACCGGTCAACTTGGGTGGTTAATTGTCTATATGAAACATATTTCAATTAATCAAGTCTTAACAAGTTTGATTGCTTAACATGTTGGAAACATTTAATCATGTAAATATCAATCTCAATTAATATATATAAACATGGAAAAGTTCGGGTCACTACAGTACCTACCCGTTAAATAAATTTCGTCCCGAAATTTTAAGCTGTTGAAGGTGTTGACGAATCTTCTGGAAATAGATGCGGGTATTTCTTCTTCATCTGATCTTCACGCTCCCAGGTGAACTCGGGTCCTCTACGAGCATTCCATCGAACCTTAACAATTGGTATCTTGTTTTGCTTAAGTCTTTTAACCTCACGATCCATTATTTCGACGGGTTCTTCGATGAATTGAAGTTTTTCGTTGATTTGGATTTCATCTAACGGAATAGTGAGATCTTCTTTAGCAAAACATTTCTTCAAATTCGAGACGTGGAAAGTGTTATGTACAGCCGCGAGTTGTTGAGGTAAATCAAGTCGGTAAGCTACTGGTCCGACACGATCAATAATCTTGAATGGTCCAATATACCTTGGATTTAATTTCCCTCGTTTACCAAATCGAACAACGCCTTTCCAAGGTGCAACTTTAAGCATGAACATCTCTCCAATTTCAAATTCTATATCTTTTCTTTTAATGTCAGCGTAGCTCTTTTGTCGACTTTGGGCGGTTTTCAACCGTTGTTGAATTTGGATGATCTTCTCGGTAGTTTCTTGTATAATCTCCGGACCCGTAATCTGTCTATCCCCCACTTCACTCCAACAAATCGGAGACCTGCACTTTCTACCATAAAGTGCTTCAAACGGCGCCATCTCAATGCTTGAATGGTAGCTGTTGTTGTAGGAAAATTCTGCTAACGGTAGATGTCGATCCCAACTGTTTCCGAAATCAATAACACATGCTCGTAGCATGTCTTCAAGCGTTTGTATCGTCCTTTCGCTCTGCCCATCAGTTTGTGGATGATAGGCAGTACTCATGTCTAGACGAGTTCCTAATGATTGCTGTAATGTCTGCCAGAATCTTGAAATAAATCTGCCATCCCTATCAGAGATAATAGAGATTGGTATTCCATGTCTGGAGACGACTTCCTTCAAATACAGTCGTGCTAACTTCTCCATCTTGTCATCTTCTCTTATTGGCAGGAAGTGTGCTGATTTGGTGAGATGATCAACTATTACCCAAATAGTATCAAAACCACTTGCAGTCCTTGGCAATTTAGGGATGAAATCCATGGTAATGTTTTCCCATTTCCATTCCGGGATTTCGGGTTGTTGAAGTAGACCTGATGGTTTCTGATGCTCAGCTTTGACCTTAGAACACATCAAACATTCTCCTACGTATTTAGCAACATCGGCTTTCATACCCGGCCACCAAAAATGTTTCTTGAGATCCTTGTACATCTTCCCCGTTCCAGGATGTATTGAGTATCTGGTTTTATGAGCTTCTCTAAGTACCATTTCTCTCATATCTCCAAATTTTGGTACCCAAATCCTTTCAGCCCTATACCGGGTTTCGTCTTCCTGACTATTAAGATGCTTCTCCGATCCTTTGGGTATTTCATCCTTTAAATTTCCCTCTTTTAAAACTCCTTGTTGCGCCTCCTTTATTTAAGTAGTAAGGTTATTATGAATCATTATATTCGTAGATTTTACTCGAATGGGTTCTCTGTCCTTCCTGCTCAAGGCATCGGCTACCACATTTGCCTTCCCCGGGTGGTAATGAATCTCAAAGTCGTAATCATTCAACAATTCAATCCACCTACGCTGAAACAACCCAACCCGTATTAAAACCGGCCCATAAAAATTTTTCCTTTTAATACGCGTTAAATAATACTTTAGGTCCCATTACACATATTCCAAAACGTATTTGTTATCAAGGTAAGTTCATCGAACTTAAAACATACATTAATGATTTAAACTCCTTAATACAATGGTTCATTAATTAAATCGTAAACCGGTTATAATCATTATGACCCGACTAGTTACGTTTACACCAAACCGAGCATGGTGATTTGGGACTACGCTACCCAAATCCTAATCGAGTCCAAAAGCAAGATCTTCTAAAGCAACCTAGCCGAGATCTCTAATCCCCAAGCCTACCCGAGCCGCCAAGCATGCGAACCTATAAAAATATCAACAACGAGAGGGTAAGCTAACGCTTAGTGAGTGAGAATATACTACATACATATATATGCATAAAATGGACACGCCACAAAATAGCAAATACCGCATACCGGAGCATCCAAACATAAAGGCAAGCTAGTCTAAGCATACCGTAAGATCACTAAGCAATGAGCTAAAGATACATCAACAAAATATAAGTTTGCCAACAACGATGTGAACAATGCCAATAAGCTACACCCGGAGGGTTAGCTACAACACGACAATACAACATTATATGTATACAATATACATATGTATATATATCTCGAATAACATAATCTGCTTACGCTTACAACACAATAACCATGGTTAACCAAGTATACAAGAGAACGGTACATGTAAGTCCATTGGAGTTCATAATATCCACTAGTGTTACTTATACACCGCGTAATCACTAGTCCCCCGGGTGATGTCTTAAACACCGCGACTAACTCACCCTTACAACAATGTGGCGTCTTAAACACCGCGACGAATCCACACTTCATTCAATACAATGAGTGGTGTCTTGAACACCGCGACACTTCCACTCTCACGACATTGTGGTGTCTTAAACACCGCGACAATCCCACAAGTCAATTACACATGGAGTAGTGTCTTAAGCACCGCGACAATACTACTCGTTACCTAGAATGTGGTGTCTTGAACACCGCGACACTTCCACATTCATACCACACAAATAAATACATTATATACGTTCACGCATAATTATTCCACTCACAAAATTAACCCTTCGCCATTGGGGTTATATAATCCACATCACACGCCCATGTGATAACGTACACCCAAAGTGTGCACCTCGTCAAAGGTAGTCAACCAAAACGCACAACCGTGCCAATTGGACCTATACACAAGTCCAACAATTCCACCTATATGAGAAGTGAGCTCTATAACCGAGAACCCCTTCACCCGACCCGCACCCATCCTACACATACATATGCATATAGGATATTAACACTCACATTGTCGCCTTGATGAATGCTTCCAAGTAATCCGCGACTCGTCAATGGAAAGTACCTATTCCATTATCACAAATACAACAATACACAATTAGAGTTGACTTACAAACCAACCCAATTCGACACTTAGTGCCATTTTGACCCAAATGCACTTCCAAGCACAAAACGCGCCCAAACTAACCAATAATTACTAACACGGCTGAAAATGGTCCTAATATGCCAAGTAAACCCAAACACAAGTGTTAAACACATGTCTCACCCATTTTGACACCAAAACCCTAATTTTAACCAATTAAGTCAAAATCTCACCATTTACAAGTTTTACAAGCATAAACTTGCACACTAAACACAAAACCCTAATTTTAACCAATTAAGTCAAAATCTCACCATTTACAAGTTTTACAAGCATAAACTTGCACACTAAACACAAAACCGCCAATAACAACCATAAACCCGAATATTGGTGTTAATCTCCAATTAACAACTAAATGGGTTCCATCTAAGAATCATACAATCAAAAGCCCTAAATTTGAATGATGAACACAAAAACGAATTTCGGAGTTAGAGCTTACCACTAGTATCACCACGTAGCCCAGAACGAGGAGAACACACTTTCCAACTACGCCAAAGATCGAATCACAAGTCTTGAACCCCAAATCTTCACTTGAATCCAAAGAGGATTTATGTTTTGAGAGAATAAATGGAAGAAAAATGAAAAAGGAAAAGAAATGAATGAGATGGGTGGCTGAGATTTATCCCACAAACTGATCCATATGCGAAATGACGGTTTTACCCCTGAACACACCCCATTTAAAACTGAAAATCGGGTCTGGAACCAGGCTGGTCGCGGCGCGACCCTACTTGTCACGGCGCGACAACGTGCTGCAGCTGGTGCTTCAAATTACTAGTGTTCTGATCCAGTTTTGCTCTTAATCATCGCGGCGCGACCACAGCCTTCGCGGCGCGACCCACAACACATTTTCTTCCATTTTCGTCTAACCAAGTCCCCGTCTCATAATTCCACTCGTACGCTCCAATCCCAACTTATTTATGCAAGCAAACCCTTCTAGAAGACCCTAGAACGAACCCTTACCAATAATCTTGCATGCATGCGTAACCACCACCTTATATACGCATATTCCCACGCGTACATGCAACGTACACTATCGTACGCCGCGTATCTCTCATTCCAACTATATATATACTTGAATTCATACGCAACCCGAACCATATACACATGTATATCTAAATATCTCCACTGTATATACATACATATGTACATATATATATATTCTCGCATATGAAATATTCGGGTGTTACAACTCTCCCCCACTTAGAATTGATCACGTCCTCGTGATCCTTGTTACTTAACCAAACGAACCACACTCCACGGTCCTCAACTTAAGTCCCAAACCGACTTTCCTAGGCAACTCTTTCCAATGAATTACCTTTAACAACTAAAATCGTCACCCGCGGTTATCAAGTTACCATCCGAGCATTAAAGCCATGCTCAATCCCGCACACCGGGAAACTCAACCAAATCTCGAACCGAGATATCAACCCTCTAACGTACCATTACCAAGTACAATGCTAAAAGCAACCAAGTCTCAAACCTAAGGTCAACAATCCGAAACGATGAAGACCGAACCAACGAATCCTGACGGATAACACCAATCACTAAACATCCCTTGTAGTGCGCAATACGATCAATACGCAACTACCGTAACATCATAATCAAAAGGCTAAAACCGATAGCGCCCAAAACGACTATGAAAACGCCAAATCCAAAGGTGTACAAAATCGACTATCGTCACACCCGTAACAACACGTGAGCGAAACACGGCTATCGCATCACTAATCATACCACATGGTCCTCGCGACCCCACCATCGGCGTATAAAAACACCCGATCGATCACACAACACGGTCCTTACGACCCCACCATTGGTGTATAAAACAACCAACAGATCAACATCACGGTCCTTACGACCCCACCATCGGTGTATAAAACAACCGACAGATCACACAACACGAAGGCTGGCCGAAAACACACGCGCCTTAGTGAATCCGAACTACACGCGATTCACTACCATGATGAAGTCAGCGAACCCGAATATCATGCTTCACCAATCAATAATCCCATGATGAAGTCAGCGGACCCCGAAGGTCATGCTTCACCAATCTCAACACCGGATGAAGTCAGCGGACTTCGAAAGTCATGCTTCACCGATATAACACCTCGCTCATGATGAAATCAGCGGACCCCGAAGGTCATGCTCCACCAATCGCATACTCCCATGATGAAGTCAGCGGACCCTAAAGGTCATGCTTCATCAATCACCAATACCATGATGAGGTCAGCGGACCCGAAAGTCATGCTTCATCAATCAACGCCCTTTTGGCCTCGAACGACGAGTAGCGTAACATCGCGCTCTGCTACGCCATAGTGAATCCTAACGGATACCACTAACCATTCACATACACGAGCAAGAACCACCTATATCAAACATAGGCACAAAACAATTATTCTCTAGAAGAGAATCCGACACACACCTCCCTTAACCGAAGGATTTCACCTTGCTCGCCAAACACGTCCATTATCTCTCAATCGAGATTTACCACATTACCACCTCGGTGATAATTCAAATCCAAACCATAGATACAATTTATCCGAAATTGTAATCTACCACAAATCGACCAAAATCAGGTCTCGACAACATTTTCCGGATCTACCAAAAGCATCATCCGAAATCTCACACTAAAACTTCCTCGTGCGGGAGTGTAACTCCCCCATTTGGAACTACGTCCCATATCCACAACTCGTACAACCGTACAATGCTACCTAAGGTAGACTTTACAAAGATTGGGCTCACACGACCCGTCACCATATCTTGCTCCAGCCTTGAGCACACAAAGGATTTCAATCAATCCTTAAACACCTCGAGCAAAAAGTGTACCACGATTTCACAAACCATACCTTCGCAATCATCCAATTGCTTTAGTTTGTCAAATTCCACCTAGTCACTCATGTACCTAAGGATTTCACTTCGGTACCCTAAGTACAATGTAACCGCAACATAATCGGAGTCGAACACCACGCTAGTAGGTATAAAAGAGGCACCTAATGTCGCGTCATAAAGACTCCATTACCAACATACATCGAGATTCAAAACACTCGATCTCAAGGGTTTCAGCCCACCCGTCGAACCTCACGGTTCATCGATCTCAACACAAAAGCGAACACGCGCTTAACAACCGAACACCAACCCATTTCCATGGCTTGGTAGAAACATTTTACAAATATCAAGGAATGGTTGGTTACACCAAGTCTTACGCCCTTCGCCCGTCAATCAAAACGTCGTCATAGGGTACTTCCATTAGGAACGTCACCCATATCAATAACATGCACAACACAATGCATTTAATAAACTCAACTTTAAACGGCACTTAATAAATAATCAAAAGGCATATTTATTAAAACGAAACGTACCCTAACGTCTCCTTGCCACACCCGTCCCCACTAACTTGGGACATTCCGACTTACGATGTCCTTCTTCTTGGCAATTGAAGCACACCATGCCATCACCCTTTCGTACCGAACATTCCCAAGACTTGTGACTCCTCACGCCACAATTGTAACACCTAGACGCACTAGAATCCGTTATACTCGTCCGCGTACCACCCGTGCTCACACTCGGACCCTTAGTCCTCTTACTAGGAGCAACATACGAAACAACCCTTATCTCACTTGAAGGTTCACCAATCTTTGATCGCGTATACGACTCGAAACCTCTAGCCACGGCGAATAATTCCGCAAACGATTTCGCGTAACCCCGGCTAATCTTATTCTTCAAGTCATCATTCAAGGTTCGATAGAAATCTTGCATCAACAAATTATCATTCCCCAAATACTCCGGGCAAAAATGAGCCTTCACCATAAAGGTCGTCTTGAGAGTATTCAAATCCATAGAACCCTGTTGCAAATTTCGCAACTCATTACGTATTTCCGATAAATCGGCTGAAGTTCGGAATTTCTCAAAGAATTCCTTCTTAAACCCGTCCTACGATAACGCCATAAACGGTTCACCACCGATAAGATCAATCTTACCATCCAACCAATCCTTTGCCCTATCCCGCAATAAACTAGTAGCGAGTCTTGTCCTCTTCTCAGGAGGGCATTCAATAGTACGAAAACACCCTTCGACATCCGAGATCCAAGTTGTGCTTACCAAAGGATCCGGTTTTCCATCGTACATCGGGGGTTTAGTCCTCATGAAGCCCTTAAGACAACGCTCCATTTCACTACTACCCCGAAATTTGGAATACCTCCTATCCATTCTTTCATCCAACGCACTCATTTGCTCCGCAACGGCGGCCGCAACTCTAGTATTAAACTCTTCGTCATTCGTCTCGATCTCGTTTCGCGTCGCCATTCTAAAGAATGCAAAATGATTAGTCCACGAACGTATAACACCATACGCACAACACCGCCCCATCTTGCTCAACACCCGTCGTACATCACTTGTTTGACACGATTTGCACCCGTAATAAGGTTTGCAAGTCCTTATTACGCACACACGCCGTATCGACTCGTTAGTACAACGACCGCTTCGCTCGATGATATAAACCAACACAACGCAAATTCTACGCGATATAAGCACCCGCAAGAATTATTATCACAACACAATAATATATTAATAATATCCGCATTACTAATATAAACGTTAGTCCACCTACAAACAAGGCACTAACTATAACCTATTCCGACCCGTACTCCTACAAGTCCCGCAACAAATTAAGCACACACAAAAGTCTAAGTCTAGGCACCTATCTCAAGTCACCTAAATCCCTTAGACCATGCTCTGATACCACTTGAAACAACCCAACCCGTATTAAAACCGGCCCATAAAATTTTTTCCTTTTAATACGCGTTAAATAATACTTTAGGTCCCATTACACATATTCCAAAACGTATTTGTTATCAAGGTAAGTTCATCGAACTTAAAACATACATTAATGATTTAAACTCCTTAATACAATGGTTCATTAATTAAATCGTAAACCGGTTATAATCATTATGACCCGACTGGTTACGTTTACACCAAACCGAGCATGGTGATTTGGGACTACGCTACCCAAATCCTAATCGAGTCCAAAAGCAAGATCTTCTAAAGCAACCTAGCCGAGATCTCTAATCCCCAAGCCTACCCGAGCCGCCAAGCATGCGAACCTATAAAAATATCAACAACGAGAGGGTAAGCTAACGCTTAGTGAGTGAGAATATACTACATACATATATATGCATAAAATGGACACGCCACAAAATAGCAAATACCGCATACCGGAGCATCCAAACATAAAGGCAAGCTAGTCTAAGCATACCGTAAGATCACTAAGAAATGAGCTAAAGATACATCAACAAAATATAAGTTTGCCAACAACGATGTGAACAATGCCAATAAGCTACACCCGGAGGGTTAGCTACAACACGACAATACAACATTATATGTATACAATATACATATGTATATATATCTCGAATAACATAATCTGCTTACGCTTACAACACAATAACCATGGTTAACCAAGTATACAAGAGAACGGTACATGTAAGTTCGTTGGAGTTCATAACATCCACTAGTGTTACTTATACACCGCGTAATCACTAGTCCCCCGGGTGATGTCTTAAACACCGCGACTAACTCACCCTTACAACAATGTGGCGTCTTAAACACCGCGACGAATCCACACTTCATTCAATACAATGAGTGGTGTCTTGAACACCGCGACACTTCCACTCTCACGACATTGTGGTGTCTTAAACACCGCAACAATCCCACAAGTCAATTACACAAGGAGTAGTGTCTTAAGCACCGCGACAATACTACTCGTTACCTAGAATGTGGTGTCTTGAACACCGCGACACTTCCACATTCATACCACACAAATAAATACATTATATACGTTCACGCATAATTATTCCACTCACAAAATTAACCCTTCGCCATTGGGGTTATATAATCCACATCACACGCCCATGTGATAACGTACACCCAAAGTGTGCACCTCGTCAAAGGTAGTCAACCAAAACGCACAACCGTGCCAATTGGACCTATACACAAGTCCAACAATTCCACCTATATGAGAAGTGAGCTCTATAACCGAGAACCCCTTCACCCGACCCGCACCCATCCTACACATACATATGCATATAGGATATTAACACTCACATTGTCGCCTTGATGAATGCTTCCAAGTAATCCGCGACTCGTCAATGGAAAGTACCTATTCCATTATCACAAATACAACAATACACAATTAGAGTTGACTTACAAACCAACCCAATTCGACACTTAGTGCCATTTTGACCCAAATGCACTTCCAAGCACAAAACGCGCCCAAACTAACCAATAATTACTAACACGGGTGAAAATGGTCCTAATATGCCAAGTAAACCCAAACACAAGTGTTAAACACATGTCTCACCCATTTTGACACCAAAACCCTAATTTTAACCAATTAAGTCAAAATCTCACCATTTACAAGTTTTACAAGCATAAACTTGCACACTAAACACAAAACTGCCAATAACAACCATAAACCCGAATATTGGTGTTAATCTCCAATTAACAACTAAATGGGTTCCATCTAAGAATCATACAATCAAAAGCCCTAAATTTGAATGATGAACACAAAAATGAATTTTGGAGTTAGAGCTTACCACTAGTATCACCACGTAGCCCAGAACGAGGAGAACACACTTTCCAACTACGCCAAAGATCGAATCACAAGTCTTGAACCCCAAATCTTCACTTGAATCCAAAGAGGATTTATGTTTTGAGAGAATAAATGGAAGAAAAATGAAAAAGGAAATGAAATGAATGAGATGGGTGGCTGAGATTTATCCCACAAACTGATCCATATGCGAAATGACGGTTTTACCCCTGAACACACCCCATTTAAAGCTGAAAATCGGGTCTGGAACCAGGCTGGTCGCGGCGCGACCCTACTTGTCACGGCGCGACCCTACTTGTCGCGGCGCGACAACGTGCTGCAGCTGGTGCTTCAAATTACTAGTGTTCTGATCCAGTTTTGCTCTTAATCATCGCGGCGCGACCACAGCCTTCGCGGCGCGACCCACAACACATTTTCTTCCATTTTCGTCTAACCAAGTCCCCGTCTCATAATTCCACTCGTACGCTCCAATCCCGACTTATTTATGCAAGCAAACCCTTCTAGAAGACCCTAGAACGAACCCTTACCAATAATCTTGCATGCATGCGTAACCACCACCTTATATACGCATATTCCCACGCGTACATGCAACGTACACTATCGTACACCGCGTATCTCTCGTTCCAACTATATATATACATGAATTCATACGCAACCCGAACCATATACACATGTATATCTAAATATCTCCACTGTATATACATACATATGTACATATATATATATTCTCGCATATGAAATATTCGGGTGTTACATACGCTGCCTCATATTCAGTTGTTTTTGATTAAATATGTGTTGAAGACTTTTGTGGTCGGTATATATAATACTTTTGACCCCATATAAGTAGTGCCTCCAAGTCTTTAATGCAAAAACAACCGCTCCTAATTCCAAATCATGCGTCGTATAATTTTGTTCGTGAATCTTCAATTGTCTAGACGCATAAGCAGTCACCTTCGTTCGTTGCATTAATACACAACCGAGACCTTGCTTTGATGCGTCACAATAAATTACAAAATCATAATTCCCTTCAGGCAATGACAATATAGGTGCCGTAGTTAGCTTTTTCTTCAATAACTGAAACGCTTTCTCTTGTTCATCATTCCATTCAAATTTCTTCCCTTTATGCGTTAATGCAGTCAAGGGTTTTGCTATTCTGGAAAAGTCTTGGATGAACCTTCTGTAGTAACCAGCTAGTCCTAAAAACTGGCTTATGTGTTTCGGAGTTTTCGGGGTTTCCCACTTTTCAACAGTTTCTATCTTTGCCGGATCCACCTTAATACCTTCTTTGTTCACTATGTGACCGAGGAATTGAACTTCTTCCAACCAAAATGCACACTTTGAAAACTTAGCGTACAATTCTTCCTTCCTCAATACTTCTAACACCTTTCTCAAATGTTCACCGTGTTCTTGGTCATTTTTTGAGTAAATAAGTATGTCATCAATGAAAACAATGACAAACTTGTCAAGGTATGGTCCACACACTAAGTTCATAAGGTCCATGAACACAGCTGGTGCATTAGTTAAACCAAACGGCATGACCATAAACTCGTAATGACCGTAACGTGTTCTGAAAGCAGTCTTTGGAATATCATCTTCTTTCACCCGCATTTGATGATACCCGGAACGTAAGTCAATCTTTGAATAAACAGACTAGCCTTGTAGTTGATCAAATAAGTCGTCGATTCTCGGTAGTGGGTAGCGGTTCTTGATGGTAAGTTTGTTCAACTCTCGGTAGTCGATACACAACCTGAATGTACCATCTTTCTTCTTGACAAACAAAACAGGAGCTCCCCACGGTGATGTGCTTGGTCGAATGAAACCACGCTCTAAAAGTTTTTGTAATTGGCTTTGCAGTTCTTTCATCTCGCTGGGTGCGAGTCTGTAAGGAGCACGAGCTATTGGTGCAGCTCCTGGTACAAGATCTATTTGAAATTCAACAGATCGATGTGGGGGTAATCCCGGTAATTCTTTCGGAAATACATCGGGAAATTCTTTTGCAATGGGAACATCATTGATGCTCTTTTCTTCAGTTTGTACTTTCTCGACGTGTGCTAGAACAGCATAGCAACCTTTTCTTATTAGTTTTTGTGCCTTCAAATTACTAATAAGATGTAGCTTCGTGTTGCCCTTTTCTCCGTACACCATTAAGGGTATTCCTTTTTCTCGTATAATGCGAATTGCATTTTTGTAACAGACGATCTCTGCTTTCACTTCTTTCAACCAGTCCATACCGATTATCACATCAAAACTCCCTAACTCTACTGGTATCAAATCAATCTTAAATGTTTTGCTAACCAGTTTAATTTCTCGATTCTGACATATATTATCTGCTGAAATTAATTTACCATTTGCTAATTCGAGTAAAAATTTACTATCCAAAGGCGTCAATGGACAACCTAATTTAGCACAAAAATCTCTACTCATATAGCTTCTATCCGCACCCGAATCAAATAAAACGTAAGCAGATTTATTGTCAATAAGAAACGTACCCGTAACAAGCTCCGGGTCTTCCTGTGCCTCTACCGCATTAATATTGAAAACTCTTCCGCGGCCTTGTCCATTCGTGTTCTCCTGGTTCGGGCAATTTCTAATAATGTGGCCCGGTTTTCCACATTTATAACAAACTACATTGGCATAACTTGCTCCGACACTACTTGCTCCGCCATTACTCGTTCTGACACCATTTGTTCCTTTCGTTCTATTAACCCCTAGTCCGTAGACCTCACACTTTGCCGCGCTATGACCATTTCTTTTACACTTTTTGCAAAATTTGGTGCAGAACCCCGAGTGATACTTTTCACACCTTTGGCATAGCTGCTTCTGATTGTTGTTGTTGTTGTTGTTGCGGTTATTATTGTTGTTGGGATGATTGTTGTAGTTGCTATTGTTGTTGTTGTTGTTGGGCTGTTTGTTGTAGTTGCGATTGATATTGCGATTGTTAGGATAATTGTTGCGATTATTGTTGTAATTGCTGTTGTTGTTGTATTGGTGATTCTTATCACCGTTTTCCTCCCACTTTCTTTTGACTTGCTTCACATTGGCCTCTTCAGCAGTCTGTTCTTTAATTCTTTCTTCAATCTGGTTCACTAGTTTGTGAGCCATTCTACATGCCTGTTGTATGGAGGCGGGCTAGTGTGAACTTATATCTTCTTGGATTCTTTCCGGTAATCCTTTCACAAACGCGTCGATCTTCTCTTCCTCATCTTCGAATGCTCCCGGACACAATAGGCACAATTCTGTGAATCGTCTTTCGTACGTGGTAATATCAAATCCTTGGGTTCGTAACCCTCTAAGTTCTGTCTTGAGCTTATTGACCTCGGTTCTGGGACGGTACTTCTCGTTCATCAAGTGCTTGAATGCTGACCACGGTAGTGCGTACGCATCGTCTTGTCCCACTTGCTCTAGATAGGTATTCCACCATGTTAACGCAGAACCTGTGAAGGTATGCGTAGCGTACTTCACTTTGTCCTCTTCAGTACACTTACTTATGGCAAACACCGATTCGACCTTCTCGGTCCACTGTTTCAATCCGATCGGTCCTTCGGTTCCATCAAATTCCAAAGGTTTGCAGGCAGTGAATTCTTTATAGGTGCATCCTACACGATTTCCTGTACTGCTAGATCCAAGGTTATTGTTGGTATGTAGCGCAGCCTGTACTGCGGGTATATTTGAAGCTAGAAAAGTACGGAATTCCTCTTCATTCATATTCACGGTGTGTCGAGTAGTCGGTGCCATTTCCTTCAAAATAGTCAAATGGAACAAGTTAATCATACAGAATATTAAGAGTAGTTAATAGTATTTCGTAGCATAATATGAACTCATTTATAAAAGCTTTTTCTTCATATTAGCGGTTTATAAGTTTAAATTCGGGTAGTACCTACCCGTTAAGTTCATACTTAGTAGCTAACATACAATTCAACTACTACAATTCTATATGAAAAACTGATTATAATAACATTTCGCGTTCAAACTTTTATACAATATTTTACAAACTTACAATACCGCTTATTTTACATAAAGCATGAAATATAGCACACAATAACTTTGATACAAGATAGTTGTGAAGATAATTCTAGCTAGTACACAAGTCGTTCAGCAAAGGAAATAAAGACACGTAATTCATACGTCCAGAAACAAGTCATGCATTCTGGTTTTACTAGGATTTCTTCCCATCCTTGGTCTTGTGGAACATAACCGTTATGGCAATTGATAAGACAGCGTGTTGTAACGTCGTCAAAGGGACGAGGGTTACGTAATGTCCAACAGTCCCGTACCAATCTAAAAACCTCATTTCTTACCCCAATTACCGACTCCGTCACTTGTGGAAATGTTTTGTTTAATAGTTGTAGCCCGATGTTCTTGTTCTCACTTTGGTGAGAAGCGAACATTACTAATCCGTAAGCATAACATGATTCTTTATGTTGTATGTTAGCCGCTTTTTCTAAATCACGAAGTCCAATATTCGGATATATTGAGTCAAAATAATTTCTTAACCCGTTGCGTAAAATAGCATTTGGGTTCCCCGCAATATATGCGTCAAAGTAAACACATCGTAACTTATGGGTTTCCCAATGTGATATCCCCCATCTTTCAAACGAAAGTCTCTTATAAACCAAGACATTCTTGGAACGTTCTTCGAATGTCTTACAAACTGATCTCGCCTTGAATAGTTGTGCCGAGGAATTCTGACCGACTCTAGACAAGATTTCATCAATCATGTCTCCGGGTAGGTCTCTTAAAATATTGGGTTGTCTATCCATTTTGTTTTTTTATACTGTAAAATAGACAAGAGTTAGATTCATAAAAAAAATACTTATTAATACAAGCAATTTTTACATATATCATAAAGCATAAGCACACTATATTACATATATTACACCACACGAATACAACTATCTTATTCCGACTCGCTCGTTTCTTCTTGATCGGTTTTGGTTTGTTTTGCCAAGTTTCTAGGGATATATGATGTTCCCCTAATACGAGCCGTCGTTGTCCACATTGGTTTAGAAAAACCTGGTGGTTTAGAGGTTCCCGGGTCATTGTTACAACTTAAGGACTTCGAGGGTTGACGATACATATAAAGTTCATCGGGGTTGGAATTAGATTTCTCTATTTTTATGGCCTTTGCCTTATTATTTTCTTTTGCCTTTTTAAATTCAGTTGGGGTAATTTCTATAACATCATCGGAATTCTCGTCGGAATCCGATTCATCAGAGAATTGGTAATCCTCCCAATATTTTGCTTCCTTGGCGGAAACACCATTGACCATAATTAACCTTGGTCGGTTGGTTGAGGATTCTCTTTTACTTAACCGTTTTATTATTTCCCCCACCGATTCTATTTCTTCTTCCGGTTCCGATTCTTCTTCCGGTTTCGATTCTTCTTCCGGTTCCGACTCTTCTTCCGGTTCCTCTTCAGGAACTTGTGAATCAGTCCACGAATCATTCCAATTTACATTTAACACTTCATTATTATTAGGTGAGTCAATGGGACTTATTCTAGAGGTAGACATCTATCATATAATATCAAACACGTTAAGAGATTAATATATCACATAATATTCATATGTTAAAAATATATAGTTTCCAACAAAAATGTTAAGCAATCATTTTTAAAGAAAACACGGTCGAAGTCCAGACTCACTAATGCATCCTAACAAACTCGATAAGACACACTAATGCAAATTTTCTGGTTCTCTAAGACCAACGCTCGGATACCAACGGAAATGTCCCGTTTTTATTGATTAAAAACGTTCCATATTAATTGATTTCGTTGCGAGGTTTTGACCTCTATATGAGACATTTTTCAAAGACTGCATTCATTTTAAAACAAACCATAACCTTTATTTCATCAATAAAGGTTTAAAAAGCTTTACGTAGATTATCAAATAATGATAATCTAAAATATCCTGTTTACACACGACCATTACATAATGGTTTACAATACAAATATGTTACAACAAAATAAGTTTCTTGAATGCAGTTTTTACACAATATCATACAAGCATGGACACCAAATCTCGTCCTTATTTAAGTATGCGACAGCGGAAGCTCTTAATAATCACCTGAGAATAAACATGCTTAAAACGTCAACAAAAATGTTGGTGAGTTATAGGTTTAACCTATATATATCAAATCATAATAATAGACCACAAGATTTCATATTTCAATACACATCCCATACATAGAGATAAAAATCATTCATATGGTGAACACCAGGTAACTGACATTAACAAGATGCATATATAAGAATATCCCCATCATTCCGGGACACCCTTCGGATATGATATAAATTTCAAAGTACTAAAGCATCCGGTACTTTGGATGGGGCTTGTTGGACCCAATAGATCTATCTTTAGGATTCACGTCAATTAGGGTGTCTGTTCCCTAATTCTTAGATTACCAGACTTAATAAAAAGGGGCATATTCGATTTCGATAATTCAACCATAGAATGTAGTTTCACGTACTTGTGTCTATTTTGTAAATCATTTATAAAACCTGCATGTATTCTCATCCCAAAAATATTAGATTTTAAAAGTGGGACTATAACTCACTTTCACAGATTTTTACTTCGTCGGGAAGTAAGACTTGTCCACTGGTTGATTCACGAACCTATAACAATATATACATATATATCAAAGTATGTTCAAAATATATTTACAACACTTTTAATATATTTTGATGTTTTAAGTTTATTAAGTCAGCTGTCCTCGTTAGTAACCTACAACTAGTTGTCCACAATTAGATGTACAGAAATAAATCGATAAATATTATCTTGAATCTATCCACGACCCAGTGTATACGTATCTCAGTATTGATCACAACTCAAACTATATATATTTTGGAATCAACCTCAACCCTGTATAGCTAACTCCAACATTCACATATAGAGTGTCTATGGTTGTTCCGAAATATATATAGATGTGTCGACATGATAGGTCGAAACATTGTATACGTGTCTATGGTATCTCAAGATTACATAATATACAATACAAGTTGATTAAGTTATGGTTGGAATAGATTTGTTACCAATTTTCACGTAGCTAAAATGAGAAAAATTATCCAATCTTGTTTTACCCATAACTTCTTCATTTTAAATCCGTTTTGAGTGAATAAAATTGCTATGGTTTCATATTGAACTGTATTTTATGAATCTAAACATAAAAAGTATAGGTTTATAGTCGGAAAAATAAGTTACAAGTCGTTTTTGTAAAGGTAGTCATTTCAGTCGAAAGAACGACGTCTAGATGACCATTTTAGAAAACATACTTCCACTTTGAGTTTAACCATAATTTTTGGATATAGTTTCATGTTCATAATAAAAATCATTTTCTCAGAATAACAACTTTAAAATCAAAGTTTATCATAGTTTTTAATTAACTAACCCAAAACAGCCCGCGGTGTTACTACGACGGCGTAAATCTGGTTTTACGGTGTTTTTCGTGTTTCCAGGTTTTAAATCATTAAGTTAGCATATAATATAGATATAGAACATATGTTTAGTTGATTTTAAAAGTCAAGTTAGAATGATTAACTTTTGTTTGCGAACAAGTTTAGAATTAACTAAACTATGTTCTAATGATTACAAGTTTAAACCTTCGAATAAGATAGCTTTATATGTATGAATCGAATGATGTTATGAACATCATTACTACCTTAAGTTACTTGGATAAACCTACTGGAAAAGAGAAAAATGGATCTAGCTTCAACGGATCCTTGGATGGCTCGAAGTTCTTGAAGCAGAATCATGACACGAAAACAAGTTCAAGTAAGATCATCACTTGAAATAAGATTGTTATAGTTATAGAAATTGAACCAAAGTTTGAATATGATTATTACCTTGTATTAGAATGATAACCTACTGTAAGAAACAAAGATTTCTTGAGGTTGGATGATCACCTTACAAGATTGGAAGTGAGCTAGCAAACTTGAAAGTATTCTTGATTTTATGTAACTAGAACTTGTAAAATATATGAAGAACACTTAGAACTTGAAGATAGAACTTGAGAGAGATCAATTAGATGAAGAAAATTGAAGAATGAAAGTGTTTGTAGGTGTTTTTGGTCGTTGGTGTATGGATTAGATATAAAGGATATGTAATTTTGTTTTCATGTAAATAAGTCATGAATGATTACTCATATTTTTGTAATTTTATGAGATATTTCATGCTAGTTGCCAAATGATGGTTCCCACATGTGTTAGGTGACTCACATGGGCTACTAAGAGCTGATCATTGGAGTGTATATACCAATAGTACATACATCTAAAAGCTATGTATTGTACGAGTACGAATACGGGTGCATACGAGTAGAATTGTTGATGAAACTGAACGAGGATGTAATTGTAAGAATTTTTGTTAAGTAGAAGTATTTTGATAAGTGTATTGAAGTCTTTCAAAAGTGTATGAATACATATTAAAACACTACATGTATATACATTTTAACTGAGTCGTTAAGTCATCGTTAGTCGTTACATGTAAATGTTGTTTTGAAACCTTTAGGTTAACGATCTTGTTGAATGTTGTTAACCCATTGTTTATTATAACAAATGAGATGTTAAATTATTATATTATCATGATATTATGATATATAATATATCTTAGTATGATGTATATACAGTTAAATGTCGTTACAACGATAATCGTTACATATATGTCTCGTTTCGAAATCATTAAGTTAGTAGTCTTATTTTTACATATGTATTTCATTGTCAATACACTTAATAATATATTTACTTATCATTTAACATAATTAACCAAGTGTATCAATATCTTAATATGATTCATATGTACCTAGTAAGACGTTGTTATAACGATAATCGTTATATATATCGTTTTCGAGTTTCTTAAATTAATAGTCTCATTTTTATGTATATAACTCATTGTTAAAATACCTAATGAGGTACATACTTATAATAAAAACATGTTAACTATATATATAACCATATATATGTCATCGTATAGTTTTTACAAGTTTTAACGTTCGTGAATCACCGGTCAACTTGGGTGGTCAATTGTCTATATGAAACATATTTCAATTAATCAAGTCTTAACAAGTTTGATTGCTTAACATGTTGGAAACATTTAATCATGTAAATATCAATCTCAATTAATATATATAAACATGGAAAAGTTCGGGTCACTACAAAAACCTTGTATACGTGTCCCGATATTTAAAGTGCGTAAAATATAAAACAAAAAATTAAATAACGATAAATAAAGTGCGTAAAGTAAATAACAGAAATTTAATGACGATAAATAAAATTGCGAATGTAAATTGCGATAAAATAAATTGCGATAAATAAAATATAATCAGTTAGCTAGGATTTTGTTAGCGTGGATTCTTAACAAAATTTCTCATAGTTAATTAGTTTGTTTCTAACAAATTTTATTTTGTCCAATATTTTCTTCATTATGCCACTTGTCGGATTCTGATAGCTCAAAATCCAAATATGAAATTGAATGAAAATGGTTATTCTGTGATGAACGGATTCGTATAGCTGTGGTTGCAAGTAGGATAGTAAATGACTTTTGAATCAGATTCGAAGAATGTACAGTGTAACTTATTAATGCGAAATCTAAATATTCCTCGGGTATTACCTACCCGTTAAAATATTTTCACCATTAACATTTTGTACAATAAAAATTTTAATTACAATCTTTATGAAAACATATATACATATATATTTTCTTCAGACGTAATTATGGATTTAATGAGTCAATATGATATTAAACTCATTTGATTTTCCGTTAGAATAAGAATATATAATCTCTAAAACATTAGAGATTACCTAATCGCCATGTCGAACGAAGATAAATGATATAGAACGATTCGTAGAACGATGATTATACTCGAGGTACAGAATGAGATGTTGAGGCATGGATTGTTGAAACTTGGGTTGTTGGTTGTACTGGTCCTATTGGTGCTGAGGCTGGTGATGTTACCGGTGTTGGTGATACAGCTGGTGCTTGCAAATTGTATATCGTGCTCTCTAAAGTTAATACTCGATCTCGGAGTTCTCTAACTTCTTCTACTAACCCTGGTTGATTATCAGTGTGAGGTAGTGGTCGGATATCTTCTCTAGTTCCGTTAATGGTAGATTCAAGATGAAAAATTCTTGCAAATAGGGTATAAACGGTGTTGCGAACGGGTTCGCCGGTGAGCGGGTCAAGTACTCCAAGTTTAGGTAGTAGATTCGATTCATGATATGGAGTACCTTCTTCCCTTCTCCATAGGGTGAGTATGTTGCAAACCCACCCCCATTTTCTCCAGTAATCACGGTAGTTGATTGGTTAGTGTGCTCCTGTCACGCTGTCTTCGGAGTCAGAGGAACTTGGTTGATTCGTAGAGGCCATCTTACTCGATCTCAGGAAAGATTTTTGGTATGAAGAGTTTAGTGACAGCAATTTATAGTTGGATGGTATTCTCAATGCATAATTTGCATAGATATATATCGTACCAGGATCCCATAAATTAAGGAGAAATTTATGAGAGATATCAGGCAAGGTCTACAGTAACAGATACGCTAAGATATGAATTGTCAGATACGCTAAGATATGAATTTTGTCTATACACTATTTATGCAGTCAATGCAGCAAGACGTGTCTAGACTAAGAATGATAAGCAGATAATTTTTGACACAAAATGATAAGCAAAACTTTTTAACATGCAGACACGGTCGAAGTCCAGACTTACTAATGCATCCTAACGACTTATCAGTTAGACACACTAATACAGACCTGGTTCGCTAAGACCTCTGCTCTGATACCAACTGTGAAGACCTGTCCTAATCCTTCCGGACGAAATCCATATCGATTATAAACGATTCACAATAGTTGATTACATCGCGAGGTATTTGACCTCTATATGACACATTTTAAAAACATTGCATTCAATTTTAAAAGACATTCTTTCTTTACAACGAAAATTGACGGCATGCACACAATTTCAGAATATATCCAACTATAATTGACTTAATAATAATCTTGATGAACTCGATGACTCGAATGCAACGTCTTTTGAAATATGCCATGAATGACTCCAAGTAATGTTTCTAAAATGAGCAAATGCACAGCGGAAGATTTCTTTCATACCTGAGAATAAACATGCTTTCAATTGTCAACCAAAAGGTTGGTGAGTTCATTAGTTTATCATAAATAATCATTTCATAATTTTAATAGACCACAAGATTTCATATTTCCATTTCTCATAAACATACGTCCCATGCATAGAGACAAAAATATCATTCATATGGATTGAACACCTGGTAACCGACATTCACAATATGCATATAAGAATATCCCCATCATTCCGGGATCCTCCTTCGGACATGATATAAATTTCGAAGTACTAAAGCATCCGGTACTTTGGATGGGGCTTGTTGGGCCCGATAGATCTATCTTTAGAGTTCGCGTCAATTAGGGTGTCTGTTCCCTAATTCTTAGATTACCAGACTTAATAAAACGGGGCATACTCAGTTTCGATCATTCAACCATATAATGTAGTTTCAATTACTTGTGTCTATTTCGTAAAACAGTTATAAAAACAGCGCATGTATTCTCAGTCCCAAATATATATATTGCAAAAGCATTTAAAAAGGGATTAATGAAACTCACCTAATGTATTTTGTAGTAAAAATACATATGACTATATTGAACAATGCAGGGTTGGCCTCGGATTCACGAACCTATATCAGTTGTATATTTATTAAAAAATATAATCGTAATCGAGCAAGTTTATATATATTATTATTAATAATATACTTGTTATATTTCATGTTATTTGGATCATTTTAATATATTTAATTTATATACTTTATATAGTTAATATTTATCATTATTTATATTATACATATATATGTAAGGTTTTATATATGATAACAATATATATTTGTGTATTAACTGATACATTTTATATATATAATTTAGTAATTATCATTTTAATAATAACCATATAATGATACGTAATATTAATATTATTGTAATGTATTGTTGTATAAAATATCTATTTGTAATAATACCAGTATTGACAAGAATGATAATAGTAATGATAATAATAATAGTAATAATATTAGTAGTAATAGTATCTATTTTAATGTATATGGTAATCTTAATAAAAATGCTAATTTTGATAATTTTAATTAAAATGATACTTTTAGTAAATGATAATAATATCAGTGCTAATACTACATATAAGATTTATCCTAAGTTTCTTATAATTTCTAAACTTATGACTACAGTTTCTATAACTTAAATTTGTAATCATATTCATAATTGTACCTATATTCAAATAATTATGGCCATTTTTCATAATTTTTATCGTATCACTTTTATTATTAATTTTGTAACATGAATGCTGTTAATATGTTCATAATCATCTTAATGACGATAATCATAATATTACAATAATAATCATAATAATATTAATAATAATAATAATACTAATACTAATACTAATACTAGTAATAATAATAATAATATAGTGATAATAATAATAATAATAATAATACTTAATGATAATATTAGTAATAATAATAATGATAATACTATTAATTAGATAAATGATAATAATAATAATTATACTTTAATTCTTAGGAACTAATAACACTTATCTTAATAATAACCATAATCAATAATAATGATAACAACAACAATAATAATAATAATGATAATAATAATAATAATTATAATAATAATGAAGTAATAACAATAACAATAAAAGACTACTACCTCACAAGAATAGGTTCCAAAAATAATATAATTGCCCTTGCCCGGACTCGAACCCGAGACCTCTCGGATACACACAAACAACCTTAACCAACTGATCCATTCGATTTTTACTGATTATAACTCTTCTAAATATTATTTAACCTATTAACTTCTGTTTCCCTTTCATCTTCTCTTCAAACATATAAATCGGCTAAGACGGTTTTAAATTGTCCCAATTAAGATATTTTAAAACATTTGTAAATAATAGAAATCAGATGTCAGATGTTAGCATTAAAAGGAAAACGAGAAAAAAAATAAAAAATAAAAAAATAAAAATAAAAACTGCTACTGCAGTCTCGACGCATACAGAAAAAAAAATCTTGATTTTTAATTAGAGATCGTTTTAACAAAAACTTACTTCATGAAATAGGTTGCAAAACCCCTTTAGAAACTATCTGTGTACCTAATTGAATCTGAAACATCGAATTAAAAACGAATTTTGAGAAGAACTATTATTTTGACTTTTGAAAATATATCTTTGACTTCGAAATTCGACTTTGATTTTATGAATTAAGAACTGAAACTTTATATATAGATTAAATGAAGGATTTCTAACAATCCTCCATTTATAGATTTTTAAATGCGACACAGAATCGTGATTTGGCTCAAAAGTTGAAGAACGGGTTTTGCAGTATGTTTAAAAAAAAAATTATTAATTTAACTAATTTAACAGTATTGGGTTGTTGAAATTGATATTGGAAATGAAAGGTAGTTCGAATGGATCCAATATTACAATGAATTAGTCGATCTTATAATGGAATCAGTCGACAGCCAGTACAAATATAACAGGAATTAAATAAGAAAAAAATATATAAAAGCAGATTACGTTATCTACTGAGTTTGGATGTTTTCTATTGATTGAATCACAATAGGGGACATAAACAAGATAATGCTACATATTGAGAGCTACTGATAACAGATCCTGATTCCAAATGAGTACGTTCTATAATATAATGTATATTAATATATTAATTATTAGTAATTATAATTAATTAAAATCCTATTAATAATTGAATTAATAATAATAATAGTAATAATAACAATAATGTTAATATTATCAAATAATACTAAAAATGATATCAATAATAATTTATAATAATAATAATACTAATTATTAATGGTAATAATAATATCCAATAATAATACTAATATTAATCATAAATACTAAAATTAAAATTTTATTATTAGTTATAATACTAATGATATTAATAATCTTAATAAAGATAATAATAATAATACATAACCATTTATAGTAATTAAAATTATAATCTTACTACTAATTATGATATGAATAATGACAACAACAATACTAATAACACTAATATTAATAGTAGTTATGTAACAATTCAGTTGTATCAATTTCATATTTATGTAATATACAAAATATTAATAATAACTTTGTTATTAATATTAACTACATATTCTAATAATAGTAGTGAAAGTAATATTAATATTAGTAAAGGTAACAACTTAATTGCATTAGATTTCTTATCAATATCTATTATCTATAACAATATAACTAATACTGATATTAATTATTAATATTAATATTAGTATTAATAATAATAATGAAAGTAATAAAATCTTATTTAATTTGTTTAATAATATATTGTTAATTATGTAATATTTAATAATCATATAATATATTATATAGTAACTTTTACTGAATCTTTATCATTTAACTATATATATATTATTTAATAATATACATAAATCTCATATGTCTATATATTCATTTTAAATTTTACTTAATTATTTTGTATCTTATTTAACATATCTAATTCCAATGTTTTAATTATATTTTATAATTTTAAATTACTACACATATTTATATTTACATATATATATTGAAATGTCCCGTTCTTATTGATTAAAAACGTTCCATATTAATTGATTTCGTTGCGAGATTTTGACCTCTATATGAGACGTTTTTCAAAGACTGCATTCATTTTAAAACAAACCATAACCTTTATTTCATCAATAAAGGTTGAAAAAGCTTTACGTAGATTATCAAATAATGATAATCTAAAATATCCTGTTTACACACGACCATTACATAATGGTTTACAATACAAATATGTTACAACAAAATAAGTTTCTTGAATGCAGTTTTTACACAATATCATACAAGCATGGACTCCAAATCTCCTCCTTATTTAAGTATGCGACAGCGGAAGCTCTTAGTATTCACCTGAGAATAAACATGCTTTAAACGTCAACAAAAATGTTGGTGAGTTATAGGTTTAACCTATATATATCAAATCGTAACAATAGACCACAAGATTTCATATTTCAATACACATCCCATACATAGAGATAAAAATCATTCATATGGTGAACACCTGGTAACCGACATTAACAAGATGCATATATAAGAATATCCCCATCATTCCGGGACACCCTTCGGATATGATATAAATTTCAAACTACTAAAGCATCCGGTACTTTGGATGGGGTTTGTTAGGCCCAATAGATCTATCTTTAGGATTCGCGTCAATTAGGGTGTCTGTTCCCTAATTCTTAGATTACCAGACTTAATAAAAAAGGGGCATATTCGATTTCGATAATTCAACCATAGAATGTAGTTTCACGTACTTGTGTCTATTTTGTAAATCATTTATAAAACCTGCATGTATTCTCATCCCAAAAATATTAGATTTTAAAAGTGGGACTATAACTCACTTTCACAGATTTTTACTTCGTCGGGAAGTAAGACTTGGCCACTGGTTGATTCACGAACCTATAACAATATATACATATATATCAAAGTATGTTCAAAATATATTTACAACACTTTTAATATACTTTGATGTTTTAAGTTTATTAAGTCAGCTGTCCTCGTTAGTAACCTACAACTAGTTGTCCACAGTTAGATGTACAGAAATAAATTGATAAATATTATCTTGAATCAATCCACGACCCAGTGTATACGTATCTCAGTATTGATCACAACTCAAACTATATATATTTTGGAATCAACCTCAACCCTGTATAGCTAACTCCAACATTCACATATAGAGAGTCTATGGTTGTTCCGAAATATATATAGATGTGTCGACATGATAGGTCAAAACATTGTATACGTGTCTATGGTATCTCAAGATTACATAATATACAATACAAGTTGATTAAGTTATGGTTGGAATAGATTTGTTACCAATTTTCACGTAGCTAAAATGAGAAAAATTATCCAATCTTATTTTACCCATAACTTCTTCATTTTAAATCCGTTTTGAGTGAATCAAATTGATATGGTTTCATATTGAACTCTATTTTATGAATATAAACAGAAAAAGTATAGATTTATAGTCGGAAAAATAAGTTACAAGTCATTTTTGTAAAGGTAGTCATTTCAGTCGAAAGAACGACAACTAGATGACCATTTTAGAAAACATACTTCCACTTTGAGTTTAACCATAATTTTTGGATATAGTTTCATGTTCATAATAAAAATCATTTTCTCAGAATAACAACTTTTAAATTAAAGTTTATCATAGTTTTTAATTAACTAACCCAAAACAGCCCGCGGTGTTACTACGACGGCGTAAATCCGGTTTTACGGTGTTTTTCGTGTTTCCAGGTTTTAAATCATTAAGTTAGCATATAATATAGATATAGAACATGTGTTTAGTTGATTTTAAAAGTCAAGTTAGAAGGATTAACTTTTGTTTGCGAACAAGTTTAGAATTAACTAAACTATGTTCTAGTGATTACAAGTTTAAACCTTCGAATAAGATAGCTTTATATGTATGAATCGAATGATGTTATGAACATCATTACTACCTTAAGTTCCTTGGATAAACCTACTGGAAAAGAGAAAAATGGATCTAGCTTCAACGGATCCTTGGATGGCTCGAAGTTCTTGAAGCAGAATCATGACACGAAAACAAGTTCAAGTAAGATCATCACTTGAAATAAGATTGTTATAGTTATAGAAATTGAACCAAAGTTTGAATATGATTATTACCTTGTATTAGAATGATAACCTACTGTAAGAAACAAAGATTTCTTGAGGTTGGATGATCACCTTACAAGATTGGAAGTGAGCTAGCAAACTTGAAAGTATTCTTGATTTTATGTAGCTAGAACTTGTAGAATTTATGAAGAACACTTGGAACTTGAAGATAGAACTTGAGAGAGATTAATTAGATGAAGAAAATTGAAGAATGAAAGTGTTTGTAGGTGTTTTTGGTCATTGGTGTATGGATTAGATATAAAGGATATGTAATTTTGTTTTCATGTAAATAAGTCATGAATGATTACTCATATTTTTGTAATTTTATGAGATATTTCATGCTAGTTGCCAAATGATGGTTCCCACATGTGTTAGGTGACTCACATTGGCTGCTAAGAGCTGATCATTGGAGTGTATATACCAATAGTAGATACATCTAAAAGCTGTGTATTGTACGAGTACGAATACGGGTGCATACGAGTAGAATTGTTGATGAAACTGAACGAGGATGTAATTGTAAGCATTTTTGTTAAGTAGAAGTATTTTGATAAGTGTATTGAAGTCTTTCAAAAGTGTATAAATACATATTAAAACACTACATGTATATACATTTTAACTGAGTCGTTAAGTCATCGTTAGTCATTACATGTAAGTGTTGTTTTGAAACCTTTAGGTTAACGATCTTGTTAAATGTTGTTAACCCAATGTTTATAATATCAAATGAGATTTTAAATTATTATATTATCATGATATTATCATGTATAAATATCTCTTAATATGATATATATACATTAAATGTTTTTACAACGATAATCGTTACAAATATGTCTCGTTTAAAAATCATTAAGTTAGTAGTCTTGTTTTTACATATGTAGTTCATTGTTAATATACTTAATGATATGTTTACTTATCATAGTATCATGTTAACTATATATATATCCATATATATATCATCATATAGTTTTTACAAGTTTTAACGTTCGTGAATCACCGGTCAACTTGGGTGGTCAATTGTCTATATGAAACATATTTCAATTAATCAAGTCTTAACAAGTTTGATTGCTTAACATGTTGGAAACATTTAATCATGTAAATATCAATCTCAATTAATATATATAAACATGGAAAAGTTCGGGTCACTACAGTGCCTACCCGTTAAATAAATTTCGTCCCGAAATTTTAAGCAGTTGGAGGTGTTGACGTATCTTCTGGAAATAAATGCGGGTATTTCTTCTTCATCTGATCTTCACACTCCCAGGTGAACTCGGGTCCTCTACGATCATTCCATCAAACCTTAACAATTGGTATCTTGTTTTGCTTAAGTCTTTTAACCTCACGATCCATTATTTCGACGGGTTCTTCGATGAATTGGAGTTTTTCGTTGATTTGGATTTCATCTAACGGAATAGTGAGATCTTCTTTAGCAAAACATTTCTTCAAATTCGAGACGGGGAAAGTGTTATGTACAGCCGCGAGTTATTGAGGTAACTCAAGTCGGTAAGCTACTGGTCCGACACGATCAATAATCTTGAATGGTCTAATATACCTTGGATTTAATTTCCCTCGTTTACCAAATCGAACAATGCCTTTCCAAGGTGCAACTTTAAGCATGACCATCTCTCCAATTTCAAATTCTATATCTTTTCTTTTAATGTCAGCGTAGCTCTTTTGTCGACTTTGGGCGGTTTTCAACCGTTGTTGAATTTGGATGATCTTCTCGGTAGTTTCTTGTATAATCTCCGGACCCGTAATCTGTCTATCCTCCACTTCACTCGAACAAATCAGAGACCTGCACTTTCTACCATAAAGTGCTTCAAACGGCGCCATCTCAATGCTTGAATGGTAGCTGTTGTTGTAGGAAAATTATGCTAACGGTAGATGTCGATCCCAACTGTTTCCGAAATCAATAACACATGCTCGTAGCATGTCTTCAAGCGTTTGTATCGTCCTTTCGCTCTGCCCATCAGTTTGTGGATGATAGGCAGTACTCATGTCTAGACGAGTTCCTAATGCTTGCTGTAATGTCTGCCAGAATCTTGAAATAAATCTGCCATCCCTATCAGAGATAATAGAGATTGGTATTCCATGTCTGGAGACGACTTCCTTCAAATATAGTCGTGCTAACTTCTCCATCTTGTCATCTTCTCTTATTGGCAGGAAGTGTGCTGATTTGGTGAGACGATCAACTATTACCCAAATAGTATCAAAACCACTTGCAGTCCTTGGCAATTTAGTAATGAAATCCATGGTAATGTTTTCCCATTTCCATTCCGGGATTTCAGGTTATTGTAGTAGACCTGATAGTTTCTGATGTTCAGCTTTGACCTTAGAACACGTCAAACATTCTCCTACATATTTAGCAATATCGGCTTTCATACCTGGCCACCAAAAATGTTTCTTAAGATCCTTGTACATCTTCCCCGTTCCAGGATGTATTGAATATCTGGTTTTATGAGCTTCTCTAAGTACCATTTCTCTCATATCTCCAAATTTTGGTACCCAAATCCTTTCAGCCCTATACCGGGTTCCGTCTTCCCGAATATTAAGATGCTTCTCTGATCCTTTGGGTATTTCATCCTTTAAATTTCCCTCTTTTAAAACTCCTTGTTGCGCCTCCTTCATTTGAGTAGTAAGGTTATTATGAATCATTATATTCATATATTTTACTCGAATGGGTTCTCTGTCCTTCCTGCTCAAGGCATCGGCTACCACATTTGCCTTCCCCGGGTGGTAACGAATCTCAAAGTCGTAATCATTCAACAATTCAATCCACCTACGCTGCCTCATATTCAGTTGTTTCTGATTAAATATGTGTTAAAGACTTTTGTGGTCGGTATATATAATACTTTTGACCCCATATAAGTAGTGCCTCCAAGTCTTTAATGCAAAAACAATCGCGCCTAATTCCAAATCATGCGTCGTATAATTTTGTTCGTGAATCTTCAATTGTCTAGACGCATAAGCAATCACCTTCGTTCGTTGCATTAATACATAACCGAGACCTTGCTTTGATGCGTCACAATAAATCACAAAATCATCATTCCCTTCAGGCAATGACAATATAGGTGCCGTAGTTAGCTTTTTCTTCAATAACTGAAACGCTTTCTCTTGTTCATCATTCCATTCAAATTTCTTCCCTTTATGCGTTAATGCAGTCAAGGGTTTTGCTATTCTGGAAAAGTCTTGGATGAACCTTCTGTAGTAACCAGCTAGTCCTAAAAACTGGCGTTTGTGTTTCGGAGTTTTTGGGGTTTCCCACTTTTCAACAGTTTCTATCTTTGCCGGATCCACCTTAATACCTTCTTTGTTCACTATGTGACCGAGGAATTGAACTTCTTCCAACCAAAATGCACACTTTGAAAACTTAGCGTACAATTCTTCCTTCCTCAATACTTCTAACACCTTTCTCGAATGTTCACCGTGTTCTTGGTCATTCTTTGAGTAAATAAGTATGTCATCAATGAAAACAATGACAAACTTGTCAAGGTATGGTCCACACACTTGGTTCATAAGGTCCATGAACACAGCTGATGCATTAGTTAAACCAAACGGCATGACCATAAACTCGTAATGACCGTAACGTGTTCTGAAAGCAGTCTTTGGAATATCATCTTCTTTCACCCGCATTTGTTGATACCCGGAACGTATGTCAATCTTTGAATAAACAGACGAGCCTTGTAGTTGATCAAATAAGTCGTCGATTCTCGGTAGTGGGTAGCGGTTCTTGATGGTAAGTTTGTTCAACTCTCGGTAGTCGATACACAACCTGAATGTACCATCTTTCTTCTTGATAAACAAAACAGGAGCTCCCCACGGTGATGTGCTTGGTCGAATGAAACCACATTCTAATAGTTCTTGCAGTTGGCTTTGCAGTTCTTTCATCTCGCTGGGTGCGAGTCTATAAGGAGCACGAGCTATTGGTGCAGCTCCTGGTACAAGATCTATTTGAAATTCAACAGATCGATGTGGAGGTATTCCAGGTAATTCTTTCGGAAATACATCGAGAAATTCTTTTGCGACGGGAACATCATTGATACTCTTTTCTTCAGTTTGTACTTTCTCGACGTGTGCTAGAACAGCATAGCAACCTTTTCTTATTAGTTTTTATGCCTTCAAATTACTAATAAGATGTAGCTTCATGTTGCCCTTTTCTCCGTACACCATTAAGGGTTCTCCTTCTTCTCGTACAATGCGAATTGCATTTTTATAACATACGATTTCTGCTTTCACCTTCTTCAGCCAGTCCATGCCAACTATTACATCAAAACTCCCTAACTCTACTGGTATCAAATCAATCTTAAATATTTCGCTACCCAGTTTAATTTCTCGATTCCGGCATATATTATCTGCTGAAATTAATTTACCGTTTACTAATTCGAGTAAAAATTTACTATCCAACGGCATCAATGGACAACTTAATTTAGCACAAAAATCTCTACTCATATAGCTTCTATCCGCACCCGAATCAAATAAAACGTAAGCAGATTTATTGTCAATAAGAAACGTACCCGTAACAAGCTCCGGGTCTTCCTGTGCCTCTGCCGCATTAATATTGAAAACTCTTCCGCGGCCTTGTCCATTCGTGTTCTCCTGGTTCGGGCAATTTCTAATAATGTGGCCCAGTTTTCCACATTTATAACAAACTACATTGGCATAACTTGCTCCGACACTACTTGCTCCGCCATTACTCGTTCCGACACCATTTGTTCCTTTCGTTCTGTTAACCCCTGGTCCGTAGACCTCACACTTCGCCGCGCTATGACCATTTCTTTTACACTTGTTGCAAAATTTGGTGCAGAACCCCGAGTGATACTTTTCACACCTTTGGCATAGCTGTTTCTGATTGTTGTTGTTGTTGCGGTTGTTATTGTTGTTGGGATGATTGTTGTAGTTGCTGTTGTTGTTGTTGTTGTTGTTGTTGTTGTTGTTGTTGTTGTTGGGCCGTTTGTTATAGTTGCGATTGATGTTGCGATTGTTGGGATAATTGTTGTGATTATTATTGTAATTGCTGTTGTTGTTGTATTGGTGATTCTTATCACCGTTTCCCTCCCACTTTCTTTTGACTTGCTTCACATTGGCATCTTCAGCCGTCCGTTCTTTAAATCTTTCCTCAATCTGGTTCACTAGTTTGTGAGCCATTCTACATGCCTGTTGTATGGAGGCGGGCTCGTGTGAACTTATATCTTCTTGGATTCTTTCCGGTAATCCTTTCACAAACGCGTCGATCTTCTCTTCCTCATCTTCGAACGCTCCCGGACACAATAGGTACAATTCTGTGAATCGTCTTTCGTACGTGGTAATATCAAATCCTTGGGTTCGTAACCCTCTAAGTTCTGTCTTGAGCTTATTGACCTCGGTTCTGGGACGGTACTTCTCATTCATCAAGTGCTTGAATGCTGACCACGGTAGTGCGTACGCATCGTCTTGTCCCACTTGCTCTAGATAGGTATTCCACCATGTTAACGCAGAACCTGTGAAGGTATGTGTAGTGTACTTCACTTTGTCGTCTTCAGTACACTTACTTATGGAAAACACCGATTCGACCTTCTCGGTCCACCGTTTCAATCCGATCGGTCCTTCGGTTCCATCAAATTCCAAAGGTTTGCAGGCAGTGAATTCTTTGTAGGTGCATCCTACACGATTTCCTGTACTGCTAGATCCAAGGTTATTGTTGGTATGTAGCGCAGCCTGTACTACGGCTATGTTTGCAGCTAGAAAAGTACGGAATTCCTCTTCATTCATATTCACGGTGTGTCGAGTAGTCGGTGCCATTTCCTTCAAAATAGTCAAACGGAACAAGTTAATCATACAGAATATTAAGAGTAGTTAATAGTATTTCGTAGCATAATATGAACTCATTTATAAAAGCTTTTTCTTCATATTAGCGTTTTATAAGTTTAAATTCGGGTAGTACCTACCCGTTAAGTTCATACTTAGTAGCTAATATACAATTCAACTACTACAATTCTATATGAAAAACTGATTATAATAATATTTCGCTTTCAAACTTTTACACAATATTTTACAAACTTACAATACCGCTTATTTTACATATAGCATGAAATATAGCACATAATAAATTTGATACAAGATGGTTGTGAAGATAATTCTAGCTAGTACACAAGTCGTTCAGCAAAGGCAATAAAGACACGTAATTCATACGTCTAGAAACAAGTCATGCATTCTGGTTTTACTAGGATTACTTCCCATCTTTGGTCTTGTGGAACATAACCGTTATGGTCGTTGATAAGACAGCGTGTTGTAACGTCGTCAAAGGGACGAGGGTTACGTAATGTCCAACAGTCCTGTAACAATCTAAAAACCTCATTTCTTACCCCAATTACCGACTCCGTCACTTGTGGGAACGTTTTGTTTAATAGTTGTAGCCCGATGTTCTTGTTATCACTTTGGTGAGAAGCGACCAATACTAATCCGTAAGCATAACATGCTTCTTTATGTTGCATGTTAGCCGCTTTTTCTAAATCACGAAGTCCAATATTCGGATATATTGAGTCAAAATAATTTCTTAACCCATTGCGTAAAATAGCATTTGGGTTCCCCGCAATATATGCGTCAAAGTAAACACATCGTAACTTATGGATTTTCCAATGTGATATCCCCCATCTTTCGAATGAAAGCCTTTTATAAACCAAGGCATTATTGGAACGTTCTTCGAATCTCTTACAAACTGATCTCGCCTTAAATAGTTGTGATGAGGAATTCTGACCGACTCTAGACAAGATTTCATCAATCATGTCTCCGGGTAGGTCTCTTAAAATATTGGGTTGTCTATCCATTTTGTGTTTTTATACTGTAAAATAGACAAGAGTTAGATTCATAAAAAAATTACTTATTAATACAAGCAATTTTTACATATATCATAAAGCATAAGCACACTATATTACATATATTACACCACACGAATACAACTATCTTATTCCGACTCGCTCGTTTCTTCTTCTTTGGTTTTGGTTCGTTTTGACAAGTTTCTAGGTATATATATGATGTTCCCCTAATACGAGCCGTCGTTTTCCACATTGGTTTACAAAAACCTGGTGGTTTAGAGGTTCCCGGGTCATTGTTACAACTTAAGGACTTCGGGGGTTGACGATACATATAAAGTTCATCGGGGTTGGAATTAGATTTCTCTATTTTTATGCCCTTTCCCTTATTATTTTCTTTTGCCTTTTTAAATTCAGTTGGGGTAATTTCTATAACATCATCGGAATTCTCGTCGGAATCCGATTCATCGGAGAATTGGTAATCCTCCCAATATTTTGCTTCCTTGGCGGAAACACCATTGACCATAATTAACCTTGGTCGGTTGATTGAGGATTTTCTTTTACTTAACCGTTTTATTATTTCCCCCACCGGTTCTATTTCTTCATCCGGTTCCGATTCTTCTTCCGGTTCCGATTCTTCTTCCGGTTCTGACTCTTCTTCCGGTTCCTCTTCGGGTACTTGTGAATCAGTCCACGAATCATTCCAATTTACATTTGACTCTTCATTATTATTAGGTGAGTTAGTGGGACTTGTTCTAGAGGTAGACATCTATCACATAATATCAAACGCGTTAAGAGATTAATATAACACATAATATTCACATGTTAAAAATATATAGTTTCCAACAAAATTTGTTAAGCAATCATTTTTCAAGTAAACACGGTCGAAGTCCAGACTCACTAATGCATCCTAACAAAATCGATAAGACACACTAATGCAAAATACTGGTTCTCTAAGACCAACGCTCGGATACCAACTGAAATGTCCCGTTCTTATTGATTAAAAACGTTCCATATTAATTGATTTAGTTGCGAGGTTTTGACCTCTATATGAGACGTTTTTCAAAGACTGCATTCATTTTAAAACAAACCATAACCTTTATTTCATCAATAAAGGTTAAAAAAGCTTTACGTAGATTATCAAATAATGATAATCTAAAATATCATGTTTACACACGACCATTACATAATGGTTTACAATACAAATATGTTACAACAAAATAAGTTTCTTGAATGCAGTTTTTACACAATATCATACAAGCATGGACTCCAAATCTCGTCCTTATTTAAGTATGCGACAGCGGAAGCTCTTAGTATTCACCTGAGAATAAACATGCTTTAAACGTCAACAAAAATGTTGGTGAGTTATAGGTTTAACCTATATATATATCAAATCGTAACAATAGACCACAAGATTTCATATATCAATACACATCCCATACATAGAGATAAAAATCATGCATATGGTGAACACCTGGTAACCAACATTAACAAGATGCATATATAAGAATAGCCCCATCATTCCGGGACACCCTTCTGATATGATATAAATTTCGAACTACTAAAGCATCCGGTACTTTGGATGGGGTTTGTTAGGCCCAATAGATCTATCTTTAGGATTCGCGTCAATTAGGGTGTCTGTTCCCTAATTCTTAGATTACCAGACTTAATAAAAAAGGGGCATATTCGATTTCAATAATTCAACCATAGAATGTAGTTTCACGTACTTGTGTCTATTTTGTAAATCATTTATAAAACCTGCATGTATTCTCATCCCAAAAATATTAGATTTTAAAAGTGGGACTATAACTCACTTTCACAGATTTTTACTTCGTCGGGAAGTAAGACTTGGCCACTGGTAGATTCACGAACCTATAACAATATATACATATATATCAAAGTATGTTCAAAATATATTTACAACACTTTTAATATATTTTGATGTTTTAAGTTTATTAAGTCAGTTGTCCTTGTTAGTAACCTACAACTAGTTGTCCACAGTTAGATGTACAGAAATAAATCGATAAATATTATCTTGAATCAATCCACGACCCAGTGTATACGTATCTCAGTATTGATCACAACTCAAACTATATATATTTTGGAATCAACCTCAACCCTGTATAGCTAACTCCAACATTCACATATAAAGAGTCTATGGTTGTTCCGAAATATATATAGATGTGTCGACATGATAGGTCGAAACATTGTATACGTGTCTATGGTATCTCAAGATTACATAATATACAATACAAGTTGATTAAGTTATGGTTGGAATAGATTTGTTACCAATTTTCACGTAGCTAAAATGAGAAAAATTATCCAATCTTGTTTTACCCATAACTTCTTCATTTTAAATCCGTTTTGAGTGAATCAAATTGCTATGGTTTCATATTGAACTCAATTTTATGAATCTAAACAGAAAAAGTATAGGTTTATAGTCGGAAAAATAAGTTACAAGTCATTTTTGTAAAGGTAGTCATTTCAGTCGAAAGAACGACGCCTAGATGGCCATTTTAGAAAACATACTTCCACTTTGATTTTAACCATAATTTTTGGATATAGTTTCATGTTCATAATAAAAATCATTTTCTCATAATAACAACTTTTAAATCAAAGTTTATCATAGTTTTTAATTAACTAACCCAAAACAGCCCGCAGTGTTACTACGACGGCGTAAATCCGGATTTACGGTGTTTTTCGTGTTTCCAGGTTTTAAATCATTAAGTTAGCATATCATATAGATATAGAACATGTGTTTAGTTGATTTTAAAAGTCAAGTTAGAAGGATTAACTTTTGTTTGCGAACAAGTTTAGAATTAACTAAACTATGTTCTAGTGATTACAAGTTTAAACCTTCGAATAAGATAGCTTTATATATATGAATCGAATGATGTTATGAACATCATTACTACCTTAAGTTCCTTGGATAAACCTACTGGAAAAGAGAAAAATGGATCTAGCTTCAACGGATCCTTGGATGGCTCGAAGTTCTTGAAGCAGAATCATGACACGAAAACAAGTTCAAGTAAGATCATCACTTGAAATAAGATTGTTATAGTTATAGAAATTGAACCAAAGTTTGAATATGATTATTACCTTGTATTAGAATGATAACCTACTGTAAGAAACAAAGATTTCTTGAGGTTGGATGATCACCTTACAAGATTGGAAGTGAGCTAGCAAACTTGAAAGTATTCTTGATTTTATGTAACTAGAACTTGTAGAATTTATGAAGACCACTTGGAACTTGAAGATAGAACTTGAGAGAGATTAATTAGATGAAGAAAATTGAAGAATGAAAGTGTTTGTAGGTGTTTTTGGTCGTTGGTGTATGGATTAGATATAAAGGATATGTAATTTTGTTTTCATGTAAATAAGTCATGAATGATTACTCATATTTTTGTAATTTTATGAGATATTTCATGCTAGTTTCCAAATGATGGTTCCCACATGTGTTAGGTGACTCACATGGGCTGCTAAGAGCTAATCATTGGAGTGTATATACCAATAGTACATACATCTAAAAGCTGTGTATTGTACGAGTACGAATACGGGTGCATACGAGTAGAATTGTTCATGAAACTGAACGAGGATGTAATTGTAAGCATTTTTGTTAAGTAGAAGTATTTTGATAAGTGTATTGAAGTCTTTCAAAAGTGTATAAATACATATTAAAACACTACATGTATATACATTTTAACTGAGTCGTTAAGTCATCGTTAGTCGTTACATGTAAGTGTTGTTTTGAAACCTTTAGGTTAACGATCTTGTTAAATGTTGTTAACCCAATGTTTATAATATCAAATGAGATTTTAAATTATTATATTATCATGATATTATCATGTATGAATATCTCTTAATATGATATATATACATTAAATGTCTTTACAACGATAATCATTACATATATGTCTCGTTTAAAAATCATTAAGTTAGTAGTCTTGTTTTTACATATGTAGTTCATTGTTAATATACTTAATGATATGTTTACTTATCATAGTATCATGTTAACTATATATATATCCATATATATGTCATCATACAGTTTTTACAAGTTTTAACGTTCGTGAATCACCGGTCAACTTGGGTGGTCAATTGTCTATATGAAACATATTTCAATTAATCAAGTCTTAACAAGTTTGATTGCTTAACATGTTGGAAACATTTAATCATGTAAATATCAATCTCAATTAATATATATAAACATGGAAAAGTTCGGGTCACTACATATATGTACAATTTTATTTACAAATAATGGTTCGTGAATCATCGAAATTAGTCAGAGAGTAATTGATTACGTGACTATAGTTCCAAAACTTTTGAGGTTAAAAATTACAGACTTTGCTTATCGTGTCAGAAACATATAAAGATAAAGTTTAAATTTAGTCAGAAATTCCCGGGTCGTCACAGCATATTTATCCTATCAACGCCTATTTGTTCCTCATGCTTCGGTGACCCTAAGTTCATGATTTCCAAATCAAGTCGTCCTATTTATGTAAACATGTAAACTTAACATACAAGTGGTTAAGTGACCTTTATCCCACAAGCATGTGAAATTCACCTTAATCATATTAGTTTGCTTATAACGGTTAGGTGACCTTTATCTCATTATTAGTTCCCTAGCATGTTTAAGTGTTTACATAAATGGATGGCGTTAAACTTGTTAACCTAGTGTGTAAATGGTTTTAAGGTTTCTTTATTCTAGTTCAAGAAAACTTTTATACCATACACTAACATGCATTTAGTGTGTGGTACACGTGAAAATCCATTTTCATGTCATGTAATAAAGCCAATTTTATTACTTTGAAATAAACCATTTTATTATGTTTTAATAACCAATTATTAAAATCCATTTAGCCATTTTTAATTTAACCAATTAAATTATAGTTTGTTCTTTGCATGTTGTTAATAATTTCTAATTTAATCAATTAAACTATAGTTTTGTTTGTTATTAACTTGTGTGATTAAATTGTAGCATACAAACATACAATCCATAATAAAACAATAAACAACCAAGCATGCAAAACAATATGTTCACAATCAAACCTTTTGGTAGACATTTGTTTAGCCGAAAACAAATGTCACCGGTTAATGGGTTAAAACACTAAGTAGGAGATTTCAAAATCTCCCACTTAATCTTGCATCCAAATGTTTCTTCTTGTGTTCTTCCAGGTCTTCATCTTTGTATCTTTATCTTATTACAAAATATATCCTAATACATTTTGTCTAGAAAATGAAATACAACCTAATCTATTTTACATACCAAATATAAAATAAATTACATAACCAAAATTAATATTACATATCAAAAGAATAAATAATATTACAAACCAAATGAATGAATATTACAACTATATGAATGATTAACAAATCAACCAAACAAATATGCATTCAAACACAAGGTCAAGGCTATGATTGTGAACATCAACATGCAACAAAATATGACCAAATGGAAAGTTCCAAACCCATTTGGAACCTCCCAATAATTCGGCCAAATCACCAACCCTCCCAAACCCATTAATATTTGCATTCTTCTTTCATGCATGTACTTAGAATGCAAATATAGTGGGTTTAAAGGCCATATAAGAAGCATACTTCATAGACATTGGCTCTAGATACCGTTGATGGAATTTAACAAGTTCATAACAACATGTTCTTTTAGTTTACTTAATTACAAAACCAATTTGAATTAGAGTTAAAGCAAGCGGAAGCATAATGTTAAGTACATGTTTATAAGTTTAGCCATTTAGTTAAATTCCATGTTAATATCAAGTCTTGAATATATGCTTACATATAACAACAAGAAGAGAAGATTTATTCCTCAAGCTAGTTGAGGGTTGTTTTTAAATGAGCAAGATGATGATGAAGATGATGGAATGTAAGCTTCTAACTTGAAGCCTCAAGTGTGTAATACCCCACGCAATAACCCAAACACCCTTGCCTTTAGTTAGGATATATTAGACACTTAATATGAGCATACAAAAACAAGTGAAGAACCTTTTCTTGTTCCCAAAAGGGCCACGGCAGCAGCAGCAGAATTTTGGAGAGTTTTTGGCAAGTTTTGATTATCTAGTTTTACACTTGAGAGAATGAGTCAATACCTTGGTTCAAGAGTAGACATTTACCTAAGGAGTTGTGTATATAGGAAGTAACAAAAGCTAGCATGGGTTGGACTTCTTGGAGTCCCAAAATCTTCCCACCCATGTCACTTAAATAACAATTTTGTTATTTATATAAAACTTGTTGTAATTTATATAAAACTTTCTATAAAAGCCCAAGTTTTATTTAAGTTACTTGTACTTTATAAACCAATTTATAAAGTATAACACAACATAATTATTTAAACTTATAAATAATTAAATCCTTAATATATATAAATTATCCAAATAACTTATCTCAAGTGATAACATTTTAGAAACCCGATTTTCTAAAATCCAAGTGCCGCGCATTTATTTAATGATCCAATCGTTAAGATTAAATACGTATAAGGTGTCGGTAAGCTTGTTATTGGGTATCACCCGACTTGGATCATAACATGTTGGCCACATTAATTTAATATGACTCTCGGGCATACGAAATACCTTCAATGACGATTTTGTTGTCTCCTGTGATGCTTCGCGTCAGGGCTTTGGTTGCGTTTTGATGCAACGAAAGAAAGTCATTGCTTACGCGTCACATCAGTTGAAGATCCATGAACAGAATTATACAACCCATGATTTAGAATTGGGAGCTATTGTGTTTATGCTTAAGATTTGGAGACGTTATCTATATGAAGTTAAAAGTATAGTGTACACTGACCACAAAATTCTTCAACATATCCTTGATCAAAAACAGTTAAATATGAGACAGCGAAGATGGATTGAGTTATTGAACAATTATGATTGCGAACTCCTTTATCACCCGGGAAGGGCCAATGTTGTGACCGATGCGTTAAGTCAAAAAGAGAGAGTTGAACCTCGTAGGTTTAGAGCCTTGAATATGACCAGTCGAACAAACCCGTATGGCAGATTCTTGCAGCTCAGCAAGAAGCCTTGAAGGAGGAGAATTTTGCGAACGAGAAGGTCAGAGGCACGGGTAACAAATTTGAGGTACGAGCAGATGGTACTCGGTATTTTGCTGGACGTCTTTGGGTTCTGAAATTTGGTGATTTGCAATAACTTGTTTTAGATCAATCTCATAAGTCTAGGTACTCTATTCATCATGGTTTAGGAAAGATGTATCATGATCTTAAGGAGCTCTATTAGAGGCCTAACCTAAAAGCTGATGTGGCTACTTGTGTAGCTAAGTGTTTGACCTATGCTATGGTTAAAGCTGAACATCAGAAACTGTTCGGACTTTTGATGCAGCCTGAAATTCCCGAGTGGAAGTGGGAAGGTATTACAATGGATTTTATTACGAAGTTACCGAGAGTTATGGGTGGTTATGATACCATTTGGATGATTGTTTATCGACTCACAAAGTCAGCTCATTTCTTGCCGATTAAAGAAACATAATCGATGGAGAAAATTACTCGTTTGTATTTGAAGGAGATTGTTTCGAGACATGGTGTTCCCGTATCCATTATTTTAGACCGAGACGGTCGATTCACGTCGAGATTTTGGCAATCCTTACAGGAAGCTTTGGGAACTAAGTTGGACATGAGCACGGCTTTCATCCACAAACGGATGATCAGAGTGAAAGGATCATTCAAACGTTGGAGGACATGTTGAGAGCGTGCGTGATTGATTTTGGTAATGGTTGGGATAGGTACTTGCCATTGGCTAAATTTTCTTATAATAACAGTTACCACGTAAGTATTAAAGCCCCACCGTTTGAGGCTCTGTATGGTAGGAAGTGTAGGACTCATATATGTTGGAATGAGGTTGGTGATGCTCAACTCACAGGCCCGGAGATTATTCATGAGACTACCGAGAAGATCGTACAGATTAAAGAAAGATTGAGAACCGCCAGGAGTCGGCAAAAGACTTACGCCGATGTTAGAAGGAAATATTTAGAATTTCAAGTTGGTGATCGTGTCATTTTGAAGGCATCACCCTGGAACTGTGTGGTACGTTTTGGTAAGAGGGGAAAGTTGAATCCTCAATTTATTGGACCGTTTGAGATTACCGAAAGAATTGGACCCATGGCTTATCGTTTGAAATTGCCACAAGAACTTAGCGCTGTTCATGACGTTTTTCATGTGTCAAATTTGAAGAAGTGTTTGGCCGAGGCCAATGAAACCATTCCTCTTGACGAACTTCATGTTGATAAATAACTCCATTTTATTGAGGAACCTGTCGTGATTATGGATCGAGAGGTTAAAACACTTAAGCTGAGTAGGATTCCTATCTTCCGAGTTAGATGGAATGCCAGACGCGGACCCGAGTTCTTGGGAACGTGAAGATTAGATGAGGCAGAAGTACCCGTATTTGTTCCCAGATGACAATTCGACCCCTGCACCTGCTTAAATTTTGGGATGAAATTTCCGTAACGGGAAGGTACTGTCACGACCCTACTTTTTTCGTTATCTTTTACCGTTTGTTATTTAACGTCCGTTAATTGAAATTCATGCCACGTCATTTCTATGACCATATTATTATTTTAGTAATAATATATTATTTATTATGTGTTATTGATGTGTGCAGCGGTGTATACGAAATATTTATATTTTTATTACGAAATACGATACAATTTACACAAGTTTTATTTATTTATATAGATGTGATATACTTAAACCTTGCTACAACACTTATAGGAAGTGTACCTAATCGTAGAGTAGTGTAGTTTTTAGTAAGTCCGGTTCGTTCCACAGGGAAACGGCTTATTGCGTACACTATATTTTTAAACAATTATATTTATATATATATATATATATATATATATATATATATATATATATATATATATATATATATATATATATATATATATATATATATTAGTAATATAGTAGTATTATTATTATTATAAAAGGGGGGTTTTACCGTTTAGTGACCGGTTTGTCGATTTTAAATAAAGCGTAAAGATAAATGACGATAATATAAATGACAGAATTTAAATTGCGATAAAGTAAATTGCAGTAATTAAAATGACAGTAAATAAAGGTACGATGAAATATGAAATAAAAGTATTATGCTTATTTAAACTTCCGTAATCATGATGTTTGACGTTTTGATTTTAATTTATTACCCTGGGTTAATTGTCCTTTGTCCTGGATTATTTGATACCTATTTGGTTTTTGTCCATAATAGTCCATCGGTCATAATTATAAAATACTCGTCAAATTAACCTTATTTCCGAAGTCAAATATTCCAACTAATTAGGGATTCGAACTGTAACAAGGTTTTAATACTTTGTTTAATGATTACACCAGGCTATCGAGTGCGTGTAATCCAAGGTTTTATTACTTTGTTAACAATTACACCAATTATCCTTGTATGTAATCCACACCTGTTATAATTAGTCCATGAATATTAATTTACCCACTTGATCAGAATGAATAAACAATTACCCAATCCGAATAATTAATTAAATGATTGTAAACGATGTCGTATAAACATCACTAAATAGGACATTCGTAATCAATTTAATAATTATTAGTTTAACTAATTTGAAGATAGGTTCGACAGGTTCCAATGAGTTGTAGTTCAATTAGACAATACCCCCTACCTATTAATAGTCAATAGTCCAATGTTCACAAGTGTCGGTCTTTTGTTCAAACCTTAATTATGGTACAAAATCTAATAACCCCGTCTTAATATTTAGTCTAACATCATGATTACTTTGGCTCAAATAAGCATAATAATAACTTAGTTACGAGACATTAAATTAAAAAGGAAGAACATAGCTTACAGTGGTGATTAATTGCGTAGCGTCGCACGGACAGAATTTCAACTTACAAAACCTTAAAACATTTCTTACATTAACCCAATTATTATTAAACTTAATTTAAACTTAATATTATATATATATATATATATATATATATATATATATATATATATATATATATATATATATATATATGTTTTCGTTACAGAGAAGGAAAAGAAAAAGATGTGTAAAACTCGTTCGAAAAATGCTGAATTTATAGACTTGGCCACCATTTCCCTGCCATACGATCACATGGGAATAAGGCAGCCAGGCCATGCGATCGCATGGCCATCTGGATCCAGATCAATCACTTTGTTTTCTAGTTTGCCGACATTTTATTTAAATATATATAATATATATAATTTATATTAATTATATATATATTATATTATATTCTTGTGCATAGTTGACTTGTAATTTTAGGTCCGTTGCGTTGCGTGTTGATAGTTGGCTCAGGTCCCGGTTCTGGATTTTCGAACGTCCTTTCGTACGCGGAGATATCTTGTACTTTGCGTTTTGCGGCTTGCACTTTTGTAATTTTTAGACGTTTCTCATCATTAAATTGAACCACTTGAATTATATCTTGTACATTTGAGCTTTTTGGTCATTTGCGTCTTTAAATCATCATTTTCTTCTTTTGTCTTCGCACTTATTTATTTAAATGAATATTACATAAAAATAGAACAATTACAACTGAAAGCTTTACATATTGGAAGGATATTGTGCCTAAATATATGTTCATTTGGAGCACTATCAAGTATCCCCACACTTGAGCGTTGCTTGTCCTCAAGCAATACAGAACATGAAATTAAATCACACTTCACTCGAATCACTTTTTTTATTCTCACACTTTATACATCAGTGATTTTGATACGGCGGTATGAACAATGATAGTAACGATGTGATTTACAGTCCCACATGACTATAAAAATTTAGATCTTTAAGGAAATTGAATCTTTATGAAAACATTTGATCTTTTGAAAATTCATTCTAGCTTTTACCCTAGATAAGTTTTCCGGAATAACCCTTCACCGGTGTTTGCAAATTATTTTTGTGGGTTGTGTGGATTTTAGATTTTAAAATTTTAGCTCAAAACTTGCGGTTTTGTGTCACCCACTTGCTAACCTTGTATTAGGAAAGCACATGTCCAGTATACTTGCTCTGTATATTACCTTTCAGTAAACTACCGTCCGGTTTGTAAAGGAAAGCGATGAACAAGAAACTGTTAAGGCAATGTGTAATGACATGCATTTGTTCATGGTCCACAACGTGTCGGATGCAATTACTATCCTTTGTAGGAGAAATAGTAAAGATCACCCTATAATTTTTCGGTCTAGCACAAGGTCTTGTCTTCGACCATGCTATGCAACCACTGTTCTTACGGTTGACACCCGAATTGGTTCAGGTGACCTAATGAATTCCAGGTGAATTCCTAGGATTTTATGTTCAATGGTAATGAACACATTGAAAATGGGTTTTCAGAAAATAAATCGGTTTTAATTTGATCAAAATATTTTCTCGTTCAAGCTCGAGTTTAGATATCATTGAATTCCATGAGTTTGTAATTCTCAATCTTTAAGGTCAATCTCAAGGATTGAGAAATATCAGTCTTAAAAGCTGATTTTTAATTTTTAAGGAGATTATCCTTTCTGGGGGTCTGATTCATTAGTCTTATCAAGCTAATTTGCAAGCGCCCTCCCCATTTTACGAGACAGATCCTCTCATGGTTAGGATAAGTCTGACCACTTGGCGACCCTGTTTGATGCTGAGGTCCGTGGATTTCCTGCTGATTTTAGAGATGACTTTTCTAAATTTTTTGTCAACCTACTGCTGGTCTGGACGACAACTTCCTGACCTAAATCAAGAAGCGCGTGTCTTTTTCGGAAGACTTTACTTCCTTTTAATGATGGAATTGATTCATCGTGTAGATCCATCTATTCTTTCAAAGGTATTACAATAAATCGGTTAAAACTGATTAGTTTAGTCCAAAGCAAAAGTACCTGCAATAATCTGTACCAAATATGTGATATGTGTTTTAAAGAACTTGGTAAATTCTTCCCACACTTATCTTTTATTTATTCTTTTCTTCGCCTTTTTATTCTCTTCTATTCCATTTTAAATGAATTCAAGCATTTTGGGTTGTTTCTCCATTTATGTTCTCTCCAAGGTAACCATAATTTCGTCATTAATACCTAGTTTTATCGTTCATAAATATGTATAAACATGATTTTGAATTCATTTAGTTGAAAATTTTTCAAATTTTAACAAAATTTAGCAATTAAACTAAGTGTAAACCCGAGAGAATTTATAACCCTTCCCCACACTTGAGATCATGCAATGCCCTCATTTGCATGAAATCAGACTATAATTATAAATTCATGAGGGTGATTAGTGTAGAAAAGTGATTAAAAATACCGAGTTTGCAAACATATTATTTTATATCACATTTGAAAGTGCTTTTGCTTTTGCGTCTTGTCGTCAAAATTAGTAGCTTTTGCTGAACTTAATGCCAGTCTTTGAAAGTGCGCTGTTTTACCCTGTTTTATACATAAGATAAACTACAAACATATATAATATATATATATTGTTTTATAAAACCTTTATTTATTAAAATAATTTAAATGAATAATTTTTTTAAAATTTTGTTTCCTTTTACTTTAGGTAGTTTCGTTATGTTTACCTAGTCCGTCCCTCAACAAAATTTAAAATTTGTCGTTTTTAAAGCGATTGTTTTAAAAGCAAAGATTTTTTTTTTAAATTTTTTGGGTATACTTTAGATCAATAAAATTAAAAATAATGATAACAAAATTTTTCGCCCCGCCCTCGGGTAAAGCAATTTCGGTTCTATGACCTGGTCTTCAACTTACGATGAATTTTAGAAATCATTTTTTAAACTTAATGAAATAAAGTAATTTTTGTTTTTTTTTAAAATCACACAAAAATTAAATTTAAAAACACAAATTAATTTCATACAAAACCTACAAAACAAAAAAAAAAAATTTCAGAATGGGGGGAGAAAACTAGTTCTTTAGTGTCTGCTAGTGGAAAAGACCAATCGGATTCCATTCTCGGAACTACACGAGAACAGAACAACTAACCTTAGACAGCATTTTCTTTTTAGAACTTTTGAATCTCCCCATACTTAAGTAGCTGTGGTTTTGAAATTGTGATTAACTTCATCGTCAATTTCTTTTGGACCATAATCAACTTACATATCTGTGACTTTTGCTTTAAGCCATTGGTCGGATTCCTGTGTAATATCCACAAATTCAACTAGTTTTGCCTTTTCTTTAGGTGAAAGATTGGATACTAACCGGTTACATAACTTAAAGTTTCCCTTGGTTCTAGCATCGTGAATCTGTTTAATAAGTTTCTTCATTGAACTATTAATAACGGGTCATTTAATTTCGTTTCAACAACGGGGTTCTTTGTTATCAGGTCATCATTAGGTTTTACTTCATCTTCCCCACACTTAGGCATTTTATTATTGTTAAGCACTACCGTTGGAGTTGGTAAAACAATATGGTTCTTACCAATTATTTTTGTTGGTTCAACGGTTTTGGTTGGTGGAGATTTAGCCTTTCGACTCACAAAGGTGATTGATTTTTCATCATTACTAAGTGTCATTCTACCCTCTCTTACATCAAATAACGCCCTGGTGGATGCTAAGAATGGTCGACCTAAAATTAGAGGAATGTTTGAATCCTCTTCTATGTCAATGACAATAAATTCGACTAAAAAGGTTAAATTACCCACTTGAACGGGTAAGTTGTCAGCAATTCCAACTGGGTGCCTAATGGTTTGATCAAAGAGTGGAAAACTCATCTCCGTTGGACTTAACTCACCTACTCCTAATCTCTTATATAATGAAAGAGGCATAACACTCATACTTGCACCTAAATCTGCTAGTGCAACTTACATGACACAATCACTAAGTAGACAAGGAACAATAAATTCACCCGGATCACCCACCTGGGTGGAGGTTTCTGTGGAACTGTCTTTTCCGAGTTTATTTTTACAGTTTTTATTTCTTGCACTATCTTATTTTTCTTCTTCTTTCCAGAGGTATCACAAACTTTATTACCTATTACTTTCTCATACTCAACTCCTTTTTTTGGAAACGGGATGGATGGTCTGTATGGTGCCACAACTGGCTTTACATACTTAGGTGGTGGTGGTGTTGTAACTTCTTCATTGTTACTCACGTCTGAAACCTTCCCATCTTCTGATGCTGGTTTTTCAGATTTCGTTGAAACCATATTAACATTCTCATTCCGAGGATTTACTTCAGTATTACTCGGTAGCTTTCCTTGTTCCCTATCACTCATCATGCTAGCAAGAGTACCTACGTATTTTTCTAGATTCAAAATGGAAGCTTGTTGAGTTTTTAGTGATAGATCAAACCTCTCATTTGTTTGGGTTTGAGATGTAATAAATTGTGTTTGAGATTCCATTAGCTTTGCCATCATTTCTTCTAGATTTGACTTTTTCTCTTCAGTTTATTGCGGTGGTTTATACAAGCTAGGTCTTTGTTAATTGAAAGTGTTGTTTTGAGTTGGTTGGTTATTCGGACCTTGTTGGTTGTACGAGTTATTGTTGGGTACCTTTGGATTGTAAAGAATGTTTTGATTTCGATTGAAGTTTGGTCTTGGCGGTTGATAATTATTTTGATAATTATTTCCTGGCCTTTGGTTCATGTAGAAAACATTCTCACGTTGTTCCATCATTTGTTCAATGTGACAATCTTTCGTTAAGTGTGGTCCACCGCATTGCTCACAACTGATTCGTATTGCGTGAATATCTTTAGTCATCTTTTCATTCTTCTCTCGAAAGCATCTATTTTTGCGGAAACGGAATCAATGTCATGGCTAGAATCGGCTCTAGCCACTTTAGATGAACGAAAGATATCTTTTTTCGGTTGCCACTCATGCGAGTGGGAGGCTGTATTATCAATTATCTTGAGCTTTGGTAGCGGTTTTCTTCATAATGGAACCACCAGCTGCTATATCGATGTCTTTTCGTGTAGTAATATCGCATCCTTGGTCGAATATTTGTACTATTTGATAAGTGTCTAAACCATGTTGAGGACATCCTCTCAACAACTTTCTAAATCTTGTCCATGCCTCATATAGAGATTCTTTGGCTTTTGCATGAACGTAACAATTTCTCATTGAAGTCTCACGGCTTTAGATGCCGGAAATAATTGTTTAAGAAATTTCTCAACTAAAACATCCCATGTGTCAATCGCTCCTTCAGGTAATGATTCTAACCAATCTTTGGCTTCTCCCTTTAAAGTCCAGGGAAACAACATGAGATAAATCTCTTCAACCTCAACTTCTCTGATTTTGAATAGAGTACAAATTGTATTAAAGGTTCGAAGATGTTCGTTTGGATCTTCTTTTGGCGTACCACTATATTGGTATTGATTAGTTACCATGTGTAGGATTTGTCCTTTGATTTCATAATCTGGCGCATTAATGTCTGGCTTAATAATGGCATGACCTTGGGCCGTGCGTGTGGCTCTCATTCGGTCTTCCATACTTAGAGGTTCCGTTATTTCCATATTTGAAATTGTTGAATCTGAATCACTAGAGGATTCTGATTTAATGGTTTCTTCCTCGACAATCTTCGGTTGAATGATCTGTGGTTCAGGATCTCTGAATTGTCCTTGAATATCCACCGGGTTCTCAATTGTGAAATCGGGTTCAAAAAAATGGATTATCGGAAATTTGAGTTGGAGAACTTGTTCGACTAGATGATAATTCTAAAGAAAAATCAACGGCGATTATATTAGCTAGATGTCTTGATCGAGTTACAAGTGGTGAACGTATGAAAGGTGGTGAACGTTTTGCTCGGTGCATTCACAGAATATCGTATTAGTTATAAAAATAAAAAACACTTATATAAGTTATCAAATTAATAGACTTTTCTGATTTTGCCCACGTTTCGAATAGCCAATAGATGCAGCAGGTAGCCATGACCTTTTAAATCGGAAGCCCACAACTCGCCACTAACAAATCCAACTATTACTACGAACCAGAAAATTTTGAATATCTATCAATTTAACCGCTTAAAATAAATTTTCGTCAAAATTTTGAAATAAAAATCTATGTCCTAAAAACTAGAGTGTCGAGAAATAAGAAAGAAAAAGAGTGCGTCGAAAAACGTCAAAAAATAAAAATCGAAAAATAAAAATAAGAAAGAAAAATGAAATGTCCCGTTCATATTGATTATAAACGTTCCATATTAATTGATTTCGTCGCGAGGTTTTGACCTCTATATGAGACGTTTTTCAAAGACTGCATTCATTTTTAAAACAACCATAACCTTTATTTTATCGATAAAGGTTTAAAAAGCATTACGTAGATTATCAAATAAGGATAATCTAAAATATATCGTTTACACACGACCATTACATAATGGTTTACAATAAGAACATATTACATCAAAAATAAGTTTCTTGAATGCAGTTTTTATATAATATCATACAAGCATGGACTCCAAATCTTGTCCTTATTTTAGTATGCAACAGCGGAAGCTCTTAATAATCATCTGAGAATAAACATGCTTAAAACGTCAACAAAAATGTTGGTGAGTTATAGGTTTATCCTATATATTATCAAATCATAATAATAGACCACAAGATTTCATATTTCAATATACATCCCATACATAGAGATAAAATTCATTCATATGGTGAACACCTGGTAACCGACATTAACAAGATGCATATAAGAATATCCCCTATCATTCCCGGAAATCCTTCGGACATGATAAAAATGAATTCGAAGTACTAAAGCATCAAGTACTTTGGATGGGGTTTGTTAGGCCCAATAGATCTATCTTTAGGATTCGCGTCAATTAGTAGATCAGTTTACTAATTCTTAGGTTACCAAGCAAAAGGGGCATATTCGGCTTCGACCATTCACCCATATAATGTAGTTTCAATTACTTGTGTCTATTTCGTAAAACATTTATAAACCTGCATGTATTCTCATCCCAAAATATTTGATTTTAAAAGTGGGACTATAACTCACTTTCACAGATTTTTACTTCGTCGAGAAGTAAGATTTGGCCACTAGTCGATTCATGAACCTATAACAAATATTTACATATATATCAATGTATGTTCAAAATATATTTACAACATTTTTAATACGTTTTAATGTTTTAAGTTTATTAAGTCAGCTGTCCTCGTTAGTAACCTACAACTAGTTGTCCACAAATAGATGTACAGAAATAAATCGATACATATATATTGTCTCAAGCTAGATCACAACTCAAACTATATATATTTTTGGAATCAACCTCAACCCTGTATAGCTAACTCCAACATTACTGCATATAGAGTGTCTATGGTTGTTCCAAATAATATATATAGATGGGTCGATATGATATGTCAAAACATTTGCATACGTGTCTATGGTATCCCAAGATTACATAATATATTAGAATACATGTATAATACAATATAAGTTAGCTAGGATATGATTTGTATAGAATTGTTAATATTACCCGTAGCTACAAAAATCAAAAAATATCCAATCTTGTTTTACCCATAACTTCTTCATTTTAAATCCGTTTTGAGTGAATCAAATTGCTATGGTTTCATATTGAACTCTATTTTATGAATCTAAACAGAAAAAGTATAGGTTTATAGTCGGAAATATAAGTTACAAGTAGTTTTTGTAAGAGGTAGTCATTTCAGTCGAAAGAACGACGTCTTGATGACCATTTTGAAAAACATACTTCCACTTTGAGTTTAACCATGATTTTTGGATATAGTTTCATGTTAATAAGAAAAATCATTTTCCTAGAAGAACAACTTTTAATTCAAAGCTTATCATAGTTTTTAATTATCAAACCCAAAACAGCCCGCGGTGTTACTACGGCGGCGTATGTCCGGTTTTACGGTGTTTTTCGTGTTTTCAGGTTTTAAATCATTAAGTTAGAATATCATATAGATATAGAAAATTTATTTAGTTGATTTTAAAAGTCAAGTTAAAAGGATTAACTTTTGTTTGCGAACAAGTTTAGAATTAACTAAACTATGTTCTAGTGATTTCAAGTTTAAACCTTCGAATAAGATAGCTTTATATGTATGAATCGAATGATGTTATGAACATAATTACTACCTCAAGTTTTGTGGATAAACCTACTGGAAAAGCGACAAATGGATCAAGCTTCAAAGGATCTTGGATGGCTTGAAAGTTCTTGAAGTAGAATCATGACACGAAAACAAGTTCAAGTAAGATTTCCACTCGAAATAAGATTGTTATAGTTATAGAAATTGAATCAAAGTTTGAATATGAGTATTACCTTGTATTATAAAGATATCTTACTGTAAATAAGAAAGATTTCTTGAGGTTGGATGATCACTCTACAAGATTGGATGTAAGCTAGCAAACTTGGAAGTATTCTTGATTTTATGAAACTAGAACTTGTAGAATTTATGAAGAACACTTAGAACTTGAAGATAGAACTTGAGAGAGATCAATTAGATGAAGAAAATTGAAGAATGAAAGTGTTTGTAGGTGTTTTTGGTCGTTGGTATATGGATTATATATAAAGGATGTGTAATTTTTTTTACATGTAAATAAGTCATGAATAATTACTCATATTTTTTGTAATTTTATGAGATATTTCATGCTAGTTGCCAAATGATGGTTCCCACATGTGTTAGGTGACTCACATGGGCTACTAAGAGCTGATTATTGGAGTGTATATACCAATAGTACATACATCTAAAAGATGTGTATTGTACGAGTACGAATACGGGTGCATACGAGTAGAATTGTTGATGAAATTGAACGAGGATGTAATTGTAAGCATTTTTGTTAAGTAGAAGTATTTTGATAAGTGTCTTAAAGTCTTTCAAAAGTGTATGAATACATTTTAAAACACTACATGTATATACATTTTAACTGAGTCGTTAAGTCATCGTTAGTCGTTACATGTAAATGTTGATTTGAAACCTTTAAGTTAACGATCTTGTTAAATGTTGTTAACCCAATGTTTATTATATCTAATGAGATGTTAAATTATTATATTATCATGATATTATGATATATTAATATGTCTTAATATGATATATATACATTTAAAAGTCGATACAACGATAATCGTTACATATATGTCTCGTTTCGAAATCATTAAGTTAGTTGTCTTATTTTTACATATGTAGTTCATTGTTAATACACCTAATGACATGTTTACTTATCATTTATCATGATTAAACATAGTGTATCAATATCTTAATATGATTCATATGTATTTAGTAAGAAGTTGTTATAACGATAATCGTTATATATATCGTTTCGAGTTTCTTAATTCAATAAACTCAATTTTATGTATATAACTCATTGTTAAAATACCTAATGAGATACTTACTTATCATAATATCATGTTAAATATATATATAATCATATATATCATCATATAGTTTTTAGAAGTTTTAACGTTCGTGAATCACCGGTCAACTTGGGTGGTCAAATGTCTATATGAAACCTATTTCAATTAATCAAGTGTTAATAAGTTTGATTGCCTAACATGTTGGTAACACTTAATCATGTAAATAACAATTTTATTTAATATATATATAAACATGGAAAAGTTCGGGTCACTACAGTACCTACCCGTTAAATAAATTTCGTCCCGAAATTTTAAGCAGTTGGAGGTGTTGACGTATCTTCTGGAAATAAATGCGGGTATTTCTTCTTCATCTGATCTTCTCGTTCCCAGGTGAACTTGGGTCCTCTACGAGCATTCCATCGAACCTTAACAATTGGTATCTTGTTTTGCTTAAGTCTTTTAACCTCACGATCCATTATTTCGACGGGTTCTTCGATGAATTTAAGTTTTTCATTGATTTGGATTTCATCTAACAGAATAGTGAGATCTTCTTTAGCAAAAAATTTCTTCAAATTCGAGACGTGGAAAGTGTTATGTACAGCTGCGAGTTGTTGAGGTAACTCAAGTCGATAAGCTACTGGTCCGACACGATCAATAATCTTGAATGGTCCAATATACCTTGGATTTAATTTCCCTCATTTACCAAATCGAACAAAGCCTTTCCAAGGTGCAACTTTAAGCATGACCATCTCTCCAATTTCAAATTCTATATCTTTTCTTTTAATGTCAGCGTAGCTCTTTTGTCGACTTTGGGCAGTTTTCAACCGTTGTTGAATTTGGATGATATTCTCGGTAGTTTCTTGTATTATCTCCGGACCCGTAATCTGTCTATCCCCCACTTCACTCCAACAAATCGGAGACCTACACTTTCTACCATAAAGTGCTTCAAACGGTGCCATCTCAATGCTTGAATGGTAGCTGTTGTTGTAGGAAAATTCTGCTAATGGTAGATTTTGATCCCAACTGTTTCCGAAATCAATAACACATGCTCGTAGCATGTCTTCAAGTGTTTGTATCGTCCTTTCACTCTGCCCATCAATTTGTGGATGATAGACAGTACTCATGTCTAGACGAGTTCCTAATGCTTGCTGTAATGTCTGCCAGAATCTTGAGATAAATCTGCCATACCTATCAGAGATAATAGAGATTGGTATTCCATGTCTGGAGACGACTTCCTTCAAATACAGTTGTGCTAACTTCTTCATCTTGTCATCTTCTCTTATTGGCAGGAAGTGTGCTGATTTGGTGAGACGATCAACTATTACCCAAATAGTATCAAAACCACTTGCAGTCCTTGGCAATTTAGTGATGAAATCCATGGTAATGTTTTCCCATTTCCATTCCGGGATTTCGGGTTGTTGAAGTAGACCTGATGGTTTCTGATGCTCAGCTTTGACCTTAGAACACGTCAAACATTCTCCTACGTATTTAGCAACATCGGATTTCATACCCGGCCACTAAAAATGTTTCCTGAGATCCTTGTACGTCTTCCCCATTCCTGGATGTATTGAGTATCTGGTTTTATGAGCTTCTCTAAGTACCATTTCTCTCATATCTCCAAATTTTGGTACCCAAATCCTTTCAGCCCTAAACTGGGTTTCGTATTCTCGAATATTAAGATGCTTCTCCGATCCTTTGGGTATTTCATCCTTTAAATTTCCCTCTTTTAAAACTCCATGTTGCGCCTCCTTTATTTGATTAGTAAGGTTATTGTGAATCATTATATTCATAGATTTTACTCGAATGGGTTCTCTATCCTTCCTGCTCAAGGCGTCGGCTACCACATTTGCCTTCCCCGAGTGGTAACGAATCTCAAAGTCGTAATCATTCAACAATTCAATCCACCTACGCTGCCTCATATTCAGTTGTTTCTGATTAAATATGTGTTGAAGACTTTTGTGGTCGGTATATATAATACTTTTGACCCCATATAAGTAGTGTCTCCAAGTCTTTAATGCAAAAACAACTACGTCTAATTCCAAATCATGCGTCGTATAATTTTATTCGTGAATCTTCAATTGTCTAGACGCATAAGCAATTACTTTCGTTCGTTGCATTAATACACAACCGAGACCTTGCTTTGAGGCGTCACAATATATCACAAAATCATCATTCCCTTCAGGTAATGACAATATAGGTGCCGTAGTTAACTTTTTCTTCAATAACTGAAACGCTTTCTCTTGTTCATCCTTCCATTCAAATTTCTTCCCTTTATGCATTAATGCAGTCAAGGGTTTTTCTATTCTGGAAAAGTCTTGGATGAACCTTCTGTAGTAACCAGCTAGTCCTAAAAACTAGCGTATGTGTTTCGGAGTTTTCGGGGTTTCCCACTTTTCAACGGTTTCAATCTTTGCTGGATCCACCTGAATACCTTCTTTGTTCACTATGTGACCGAGGAATTGAACTTCTTCCAACCAAAATGCACACTTTGAAAACTTAGCATACAGTTTTTCTTTTCTCAGCAACTCTAGCACTTTTCTCAAATGTTCTTCGTGCCCTTGATCATTCTTCGAGTAAATAAGTATGTCATCTATGAAAACAATGACAAACTTGTCAAGATATGGCACACACACTCGGTTCATGAGGTCCATGAACACAGCTGGTGCGTTAGTCAATCCAAATGGCATAACCATAAACTCATAATGACCGTAACGCGTCCTAAAAGCAGTCTTCGGAATGTCATCCTCTTTCACCCGCATTTGTTGATATCTAGAACGTAAATCGATCTTCGAATAAACAGACGAGCCTTGTAGTTGATCAAATAAGTCATCGATTCTCGGTAGTGGGTAGCGATTCTTGATGGTAAGTTTGTTCAACTCTCAGTAGTCGATACACAACCTGAATGTACCATCTTTCTTTTTGACAAACAGAACAGGAGCTCCCCATGGTGATGTACTTGGTCGAATGAAACCACGCTCTAAAAGTTCTTGTAATTGGCTCTGAAATTCCTTCATTTCGCTAGGTGCGAGTTTGTATGGAGCACGAGCTATTGGTGCAGCTCCCGGTACAAGGTCTATTTGAAATTCAACGGATCGGTGTGGAGGTAGTCCCGGTAATTCTTTCGGAAATACACCGGGAAATTCTTTTGCGACGGGAATATCATTGATGTTCTTTTCTTCAGAATTGACTTTCTCGACGTGTGCTAGCACAGCATAGCAACCTTTTCTTATTAGTTTTTGTGCCTTCAGGTTACTAATAAGATTTAACTTTGCGTTGCTCTTTTCTCCGTACACCATTAAGGGTTTTCCTTTTTCTCGTATAATGCGAATTTCATTTTTGTAACAAACGATCTCTGCTTTCACTTCTTTCAACCAGTCCATACTGATTATCACATCAAAACTCCCTAACTCTACTGGTATCAAGTCAATCTTAAATATTTCGCTAACCAGTTTAATTTCTCGATTCCGACATATATTATCTGCTGAAATTAATTTACCATTTGCTAATTCGAGTAAAAATTTACTATCCAAAGGCGTCAATGGGCAACTTAATTTAGCACAGAATTCTCTACTCATATAGCTTCTATCCGCACCCGAATCAAATAAAACATAAGCAGATTTATCGTCAATAAGAAACGTACCCGTAACAAGCTCCGGGTCTTCCTGTGCTTTTGTCGCATTAATATTGAAAACTCTTCCATGGCCCTGCCCATTAGTATTCCCCTAATTTGGGTAATTTCTAATAATGTGGCCCGGTTTTCCACATTTATAACAAACAGCGTTGGTATTACTTGCTCCGACATTATTTATTTCGGTATTACTTGTTCCAGCATTATTTGCTCCCTTAGTTCTGTTAAACTTTGGTCCGTAGACCTCATACTTTGTCGCGCTATGACCATTTCTTTTACACCTGTTGCAAAATTTCATGCAAAACCCCTGGTGATTTTTTCACACCTATGACATGGCTGTTTTTTGTTTTTGTTGCCGTTGTTGTTATTGAGGTTGTTGTTGGGATTGTTATTGTTGTTGAAACGGTTGTTGTAGTTATTGTTGTTGTTGGGATGTTTGTTGTAGTTATTGTTAGGATTGCGGTTATTGTTGCGATTGTTGTTGCGGATGTTGGGATAGTTGTTGCGATTGTGGTTGTAATTGTTATTGTTGTTGTACTGGTGACTCTTGTCACCATTTTCCTCCCACTTCCTCTTGAGTGTTTCATGTTGGCTTCTTTGGCCGCCTGCTCTTTAATTCTTCCCTCAATCTGATTTATGAGTTTATGAGCCATTCGACTTGCCTTCTGTATAGAAGCGGGCTCATGTGAACTCACATATTCTTGAATTCTTACTGGTAACACGTTTACAAATGCATCGATCTTCTCTTTTTCATCTTCGAATGCTCCCGGACACAATAGGCACAACTCTGTGAATCGTCGTTCATATGTGGTAACGTCGAACCCTTGTGTTCGTAACTCTCTAAGTTCTGCCTTGAGTTTATTGACTTCATTTCTAGGACGGTACTGCTCGTTCATCAATTGCTTGAATGCCGACCACGGTAGTGCGTAAGCAGCATTTTGTCCTACCTGTTCAAGATAGGTGTTCCACCACGTTAACGCAGTACCTGTGAAGGTATGCGTAGCGTACTTAACTTTGTCCTCTTTAGTACACTTACTTATGGAAAACACCAATTTGACTTTCTCGGTCCACCGTTTCAATCCAATTGGTCCTTCGGTTCCATCAAATTCCAAAGATTTGTAGGCAGTGAATTCTTTGTAGGTGCATCCTACACGATTTCTTGCACCGTTAGCTGCATTGCTAGATTCAGCGTTATTGTTGGTATGTAGCGAAGTCTGTACTGCGGCTATGTTTGCAGCAAGAAAGGTACAAAATTCCTCTTCGTTCATATTCATGGTGTGTCGAGTAGTCGGTGCCATTTCCTTCAAAATAGACAACTGAATCGAGTTAATCATACAGAATATTAAGAGTAGTCAATAGTATTTCGTAGCATAATATGAACTCATTTATAAAAGCTTTTTCTTCATATTAGCGTTTTATTTGTTTAAATTCGGGTACTACCTACCCTTTAAGTTCATACTTATTAGCTAATATACAATTCAACTACTACAATTCCATATGAAAAACTGATTATAATAATATATCACATACAAATATTCTTCAAACTTAAAATTTCGCTATATTACATATAACATGAAATATAGTACACTATGATACAGGACAGTTTTGAAGATAACTCTAGTTAATACGCAAGTTGTTCATCAAAGGAAATAAAGACACGTAATTCATAAGTCCAGAAACAAGTCATGCATTCTGGTTTTACTAAGACGACTTCCCATCCTTGGTCTTGTGGAAAATAACCGTTATGACCATTGGCTAGGCAGCATGTTGTAATGTTGTCAAAAGGACGAGGGTTTCGTAATGTCCAACAGCCCCGTAATAATCTAAAAACCTTGTTTCTCACCCCAACTACTGAATCCGTCACTTGTGGGAAGGTTTTATTTAAAAGTTGCAATCCGATGTTCTTTTTCTCACTTTGGTAAGAAGCGAACATCACTAACCCGTAAGCATAACATGCTTCTTTATGTTGCATATTAGAAGCTCTTTCTAATTCACGAAATCCTATGTTGAGATATGTTGAGTCAAAATAGGTTCTTAACCCGTAGAGTAAAATTGTATTTGGGTTCCCCGCATTTAATGCTTTAAAGAAAACACGGCGTAACTTACGGTCTCCCCAGTGTTATATACCTCACCTATCAAAGGAAAGCCTTTTATAAACTAAGGCATTTCTAGAAAGTCTTTCAAATGTTTGACAAGTTAATTTTGCCATAACTAAATGTGCTGATGAATTCTGACCGATTCTAGACAAGATTTCCTCAATAATATCCTCTGGTAGGTCTTCTAAAATATTCGGTTGTCTACCCTTAACGTCCATTTTGTTTTTATACTGTAAAATAGACAAGGATTAGATTCGTAAAAGATAATTAACAAACAATACAAGTAATTTTTACATAGAACATAAAAGTACAAGCACACTACAATACATATAATACACGACATGATTACAACCCTCTAATCTGAATCACTGGTTTCTTCTTCTTCGGACTTGGTTCGTTTTCCTAATTTTCTAGGAACATATGGTGTTCCTCTAATACGAGCCGTCGTTTTATATAATGGTTTAGAAAAACTTGGTGGTTTAGAGGTTCCCGGGTCATTGTTACATTTTAGGAAATACGGATGTTGTCGATACATATAAAGTTCATCGGGGTTGGAATCGGGTTTCTCTATTTTTATACCTTTTCCCTTATTATTTTCTTTCGCTTTATTAAATTGGGTCGAGGTAATTTCTATAACATCATCGGAATCCGCATCAGGATCCGATTCATCAGAAAATTGGTAATCTTCCCAATATTTTGCTTCCTCGGAGGAAACACCATCGACCATTATTAATTTTGGTCCGTTGGTCGAGGATTTTCTTTTATTTAATCGATTTACTATAGGTGTCAATATTTCTTCCTCCGGAACCTCTTCTTCTTCTGGTTCCTCCTCTTCTGATTCCTCCTCTTCTGGTTCCTCTTCTTCCGGTTCCTCCTCTTTCGGTTCCTCCTCTTCCGGTTCCTCTTCGGGAATTTGTGAATCTTCCCAAAATATATTCGACTCTTCATTATTATTAGGTGAATCAATGAGATTTGTACTAGAGTTAGATATCTATCACACAATATCAAACACGTTAAGAGATTAATATTTCACATAATATTTACATGTTAATAATATATAGTTTCCAACAAAAAAAATGTTAAGCAATCGTTTTTGAAGAAAAACACGGTCGAAGTCCAGACTCACTAATGCATCCTAACAAACTCGATAAGACACACTAATGCAATTTTCTGGTTCGTCACGAGGTTTTGACCTCTATATGAGACGTTTTTCAAAGACTGCATACATTTTTAAAACAACCATAACCTTTATTTTATCGATAAAGGTTTAAAAAGCATTACGTAGATTATCAAATAATGATAATCTAAAATATACCATTTACACAAGACCATTACATAATGGCTTACAATAAGAACATATTACATCAAAAATAAGTTTCTTGAATGCAGTTTTTACATAATATCATACAAGCATTGTAGTGACCCGAACTTTTCCATGTTTATATATATATTAAATGAAATTGTTATTTACATGATTAAGTGTTTCCAACATGTTAAGCAATCAAACTTGTTAAGACTTGATTAATTGAAATAGGTTTCATATAGACAATTGACCACCCAAGTTGACCGGTGATTCACGAACGTTAAAACTTGTAAAAACTATACGATGACATATATATGGTTATATATATAGTTAACATGATTTTATTATAAGTATGTATCTCATTAGGTATTTTAACAATGAGTTATATACATAAAAATGAGACTATTAATTTAAGAAACTCGAAAACGATATATATAATGATTATCGTTATAACAACGTCTTACTAGGTACATATGAATCATATTAAGGTATTGATACACTTGGTTAATTATGTTAAATGATAAGTAAATATATTATTAAGTGTATTAACAATGAAATACATATGTAAAAATAAGACTACTAACTTAATGATTTCGAAACGAGACATATATGTAACGATTATCGTTGTAACGACATTTAACTGTATATATATCATACTAAGATATATTATATATCATAATATCATGATAATTTAACAATTTAACATCTCATTTGTTATAATAAATAATGGGTTAACAACATTAAACAAGATCGTTAACCTAAAGGTTTCAAAATAACATTTACATGTAACGACTAACGATGACTTAACGACTCAGTTAAAATGTATATACATGTAGTGTTTTAATATGTATTCATACACTTTTTAAAGACTTCAAGACACTTATCAAAATACTTCTACTTAACAAAAATGCTTACAATTACATCCTCGTTCAGTTTCATCAACAATTCTACTCATATGCACCCGTATTCGTACTTGTACAATACACAGCTTTTAGATGTATGTACTATTGGTATATACACTCCAATGATCAGCTCTTAGCAGCCCATGTGAGTCATCTAACATATGTGGGAACCATCATTTGGCAACTAGCAGGAAATATCTCATAAAATTACAAAAATATGAGTAATCATTCATGACTTATTTACATGAAAACAAAATTACATATCCTTTATATCTAATCCATACACCAACGACCAAAAACACCTACAAACACTTTCATTCTTCAATTTTATTCATCTAATTGATCTGTCTAAAGTTCTATCTTCAAGTTCTAAGTGTTCTTCATAAATTCCAAAAGTTCTAGTTTCATAAAATCAAGAATACTTCCAAGATTGCAAGTTTACTTCCAAGTTTTCTAAATCCATTCCAAGTAATCATCCAAGATCAAGAAACCTTTGTTAATTACAGTAGGTTATCTTTCTAATACAAGGTAATAATCATATTCAAACTTTAATTCAATTTCTATAACTATAACAATCTTATTTCGAGTGGAAATCTTACTTGAAATTGTTTTCGTGTCATGATTCTGCTTCAAGAACTTTCAAGCCATCCAAGGATTCTTTGAAGCTAGATCTATTTTTCTCATTTCTAGTAGGTTTATCCAAGGAACTTGAGGTAGTAATGATGTTCATAACATCATTCGATTCATACATATAAAGCTATCTTATTTGAAGGTTTAAACTTGTAATCACTAGAACATAGTTTAGTTAATTCTAAACTTGTTCGCAAATAAAAGTTAATCCTTCTAACTTGACTTTTAAAATCAACTAAATACATGTTCTATATCTATATGATATGCTAACTTAATGATTTAAAACCTGGAAACACGAAAAACACCGTAAAACCGGATTTACGCCGTCGTAGTAGCACCACGGGCTGTTTTGGGTTAGTTAATTAAAAACTATGATAAATTTTGATTTAAAAGTTGTTATTCTGGGAAAATGATTTTTATTATGAACATGAAACTATATCCAAAAATTATGGTTAAACTCAAAGTGGAAGTATGTTTTCTAAAATGGTCATCTAGACGTCGTTCTTTCGATTGAAATGACTACCTTTACAAAAACGACTTGTAACTTATTTTTCTGACTATAAACCTATACTTTTTCTATTTAGATTCATAAAATAAAGTTCAATATGAAACCATAGCAATTTGATTCACTCAAAACGGATTTAAAAAGAAGAAGTTATGGGTAAAACAAGATTGGATAATTTTTCTCATTTTAGCTACGTGAAAATTGGTAACAAATCTATTCCAACCATAACTTAATCAACTTGTATTGTATATTATGTAATCTTGAGATACCATAGACACGTATACAATGTTTCGACCTATCATGTCGACACATCTATATATATTTCGGAACAACCATAGACACTCTATATGTGAATGTTGGAGTTAGCTATACAGGGTTGAGGTTGATTCCAAAATATATATAGTTTGAGTTGTGATCTATACGGAGATACGTATACACTGGGTCGTGGATTGATTCAAGATAATATTTATCGATTTATTTCTATACATCTAACTGTGGACAACTAGTTGTAGGTTACTAACGAGGACAGCTGACTTAATAAACTTAAAACATCAAAATATATTAAAAGTGTTGTAAATATATTTTGAACATACTTTGATATATATGTATATATTGTTATAGGTTCGTGAATCAAACAGTGGCGAAGTCTTACTTCCCGACGAAGTAAAAATCTGTGAAAGTGAGTTATAGTCCCACTTTTAAAATCTAATATTTTTGGGATGAGAATACATGCAGGTTTTATAAATGATTTACAAAATAGACACAAGTACGTGAAACTACATTCTATGGTTGAATTATCGAAATCGAATATGCCCCTTTTTATTAAGTCTGGTAATCTAAGAATTAGGGAACAGACACCCTAATTGACGCGAATCCTAAAGATAGATCTATTGGGCCTAACAAACCCCATCCAAAGTACCGGATGCTTTAGTACTTCGAAATTTATATCATATCCGAAGGGTGTCCCGGAATGATGGGGATATTCTTATATATGCATCTTGTTAATGTCGGTTACCAGGTGTTCACCATATGAATGATTTTTATCTCTATGTATGGGATGTGTATTGAAATATGAAATCTTGTGGTCTATTGTTACGATTTGATATATATAGGTTAAACCTATAACTCACCAACATTTTTGTTGACGTTTAAAGCATGTTTATTCTCAGGTGAATACTAAGAGCTTCCGCTGTTGCATACTAAAATAAGGACAAGATTTGGAGTCCATGTTTGTATGATATTGTGTAAAAACTGCATTCAAGAAACTAATTTTGATGTAACATATTTGTATTGTAAACCATTATGTAATGGTCGTGTGTAAACAGGATATTTTAGATTATCATTATTTGATAATCTACGTAAAGCTTTTTAAACCTTTATTTATGAAATAAAGGTTATGGTTTGTTTTAAAAATGAATGCAGTCTTTGAAAAACGTCTCATATAGAGGTCAAAACCTCGCAACGAAATCAATTAATATGGAACGTTTTTAATCAATAAGAACGGGACATTTCAGTTGGTATCCGAGCGTTGGTCTTAGAGAACCAGAAATTTGCATTAGTGTGTCTTGTCGAGTTTGTTAGGATGCATTAGTGAGTCTGGACTTCGACCGTGTTTTCTTTAAAAATGATTGCTTAACATTTTTGTTGGAAACTATATATTATTAACATGTATATATTATGTGATATATTAATCTCTTAACATGTTTGATATTGTGTGATAGATGTCTACCTCTAGCACAAATCCCATTGACTCACCTAATAATAACGAAGAGTCGAATATATATTGGACTGATTCACAAGTTCCCGAAGAAGAACCGGAAGAAGACTCAGAACCGGAAGAGGAGGAACCGGAGGAGGAAATAGAACCGGTGGGGGAAATAATAGAACGGTTAAGTAAAATAAAATCCTCAACCAACCGACCAAGGTTAATTATGGTCAATGGTGTTTCCGCCAAGGAAGCAAAATATTGGGAGGATTACCAATTCTCCGATGAATCGGATTCCGACGAGAATTCCGATGATGTTATAGAAATTACCCCAACTGAATTTAAAAAGGCAAAAGAAAATAATAAGGGAAAGGGCATAAAAATAGAGAAATCTAATTCCAACCCCGATGAACTTTATAATGTATCGTCAACCCCCGAAGCCCTTAAGTTGTAACAATGACCCGGGAACCTCTAAACCACCAGGTTTTTCTAAACCGTTGTGGAAAACGACAGCTCGTATTAGGGGAACATCATATATCCCTAGAAACTTGGCAAAACGAACCAAAATCGAAGAAGAAGAAACGAACGAGTCGGAATAACATAGTTGTATTCGTGTGGTGTAATATATGTAATATAGTGTGCTTATGCTTTATGATATATGTAAAAATTGCTTGTATTAATAAGTATTTTTTTATATGAATCTAACTCTTGTCTATTTTACAGTATAAAAACACAAAATGGATAGACAACCCAATATTTTAAGAGACCTACCTGGAGACGTGATTGATGAAATCTTGTCTAGAGTCGGTCAGAATACTTCGGCACAACTATTTACGGCGAAATCAGTTTGTAAGACATTCGAAGAACGTTCCAAGAATGTCTTGGTTTATAAGAGACTTTCGTTTGAAAGATGGGGGACATCACATTGGGAAACCCATAAGTTACGATGTGTTTACTTTGACGCATATATTGCGGGGAACCCAAATGCTATTTTACGCAACGGGTTAAGAAATTATTTTGACTCAATGTATCCGAATATAGGACTTCATGATTTAGAAAAAGCGGCTAACATGCAACATAAAGAAGCATGCTATGCTTACGGGTTAGTAATGTTCGTTTCTCACCAAAGTGAGAAAAAGAACATCGGGCTACAACTATTAAACAAAACGTTCCCACAAGTGACGGAGTCGGTAATTGGGGTAAGAAATGAGGTTTTTAGGTTATTACGAGATTGTTGGTCATTACGTAACCCTCGTCCCTTTGACGACATTACAACACGATGTCTTATCAACGGCCATAATGGTTATGTTCCACAAGACCAAGGATGGGAAGTAGTCCTAGTAAAACCAGAATGCATGACTTGTTTCTGGACGTATGAATTACGTGTCTTTATTGCCTTTGCTGAACGACTTGTGTACTAGCTATAATTATCTTCACAACTATCTTGTATCAAAGTTATTGTGTGCTATATTTCATGCTTTATGTAAAATAAGCGGTATTGTAAGTTTGTAAAATATTGTATAAAAGTTTGAACGCGAAATATTATTATAATCAGTTTTTCATATAGAATTGTAGTAGTTGAATTGTATATTAGCTACTAAGTATGAACTTAACGGGTAGGTACTACACGAATTTAAACTTATAAAACGCTAATATGAAGAAAAAGCTTTTATAAATGAGTTCATATTATGCTACGAAATACTATTAACTACTCTTAATATTCTGTATGATTAACTTGTTCCATTTGACTATTTTGAAGGAAATGACACCGACTACTCGACACACCGTGAATATGAATGAAGAGGAATTCTGTACTTTTCTAGCTTCAAACATAGCCGCAGTACAGGCTGCGCAACAATAACCTTGGATCTAGCAGTACATGAAATCGTGTAGGATGCACCTACAAAGAATTCACTGCCGGCAAACCTTTGGAATTTGATGGAACCGAAGGACCGAACGGATTGAAACGGTGGACCGAGAAGGTCAAATCGGTGTTTGCCATAAGTAAGTGTACTGAAGAGGACAAAGTGAAGTACGCTACGCATACCTTCACAGGTTCTGCGTTAACATGGTGGAATACCTATCTAGAACAAGTGGGATAAGATGATGCGTACGCACTACCGTGGTCAGCATTCAAGCACTTGATTAACGAGAAGTACCGTCCCAGAACCGAGGTCAATAAGCTCAAGACAGAACTTAGAGGGTTACGAACCCAAGGATTTGATATTACCACGTACGAAAGACGATTCACATAATTGTGCCTATTGTGTCCGGGAGCGTTCGAAGATGAGGAAGAGAAGATCGACGCGTTTGTGAAAGGATTACCAGAAAGAATCCAAGAAGATATAAGTTCACACGAGCCCGCCTCCATACAACAGGCATGTAGAATGCCTCACAAACTAGTGAACTAGATTGAGGAAAGAATTAAAGAACAGACGGCTGAAGAGGCCAGTGTGAAGCAAGTCAAAAGAAAGTGGGAGGAAAACGGTGATAAGAATCACCAATACAACAACAACAGCAATTACAATAATAATTGCAACAATTATCCCAACAATCGCAACATCAATCGCAACTACAATAAACGGCCCAACAACCACAACAACAACAACAACAACAACAACAACAACAACAACAACAACAACAACAACAACAACAACAACAACAACAACAATAGCAACTACAACAATCATCCCAACAACAATAACAACCGCAACAACAATAACAATCAGAAGCAGCTATGCCAAAAGTGTGAAAAGTATCACTCGGGGTTCTGCACCAAATTTTGCAACAAGTGTAAAAGAAATGGTCATAGCGCGGCGAAGTGTGAGGTCTACGGACCAGGGGTTAACAGAACGAAAGGAACAAATGGTGTCGGAACGAGTAATGGCGGAGTAAGTAGTGTCGGAGCAAGTTATGCCAATGTAGTTTGTTATAAATGTGGAAATCCGGGCCACATTATTGGAAATTGCCCGAACCAGGAAAACACGAATGGACAAGGCCGCGGAAGATTTTTCAATATTAATGCGGCAGAGGCACAGGAAAACCTGGAGCTTGTTACTGGTACGTTTCTTATTGACAATAAATCTGCTTACGTTTTATTTGATTCGGGTGCGGATAGACGCTATATGAGTAGAGATTTTTGTGCTAAATTAAGTTGTCCATTGACGCCATTGGATAGTAAATTTTTACTCGAATTAGCAAACGGTAAATTAATTTCAGCAGATAATATATGCCGGAATCGAGAAATTAAACTGGGTAGCGAAATATTTAAGATTGATTTGATACCAGTAGAGTTAGGGAGTTTTGATGTAATAGTTGGCATGGACTGGCTGAAGAAGGTGAAAGCAGAGATCGTATGTTATAAAAATGCAATTCGCATTGTACGAGAAGAAGGAGAACCCTTAATGGTGTACGGAGAAAAGGGCAACAAGAACCTACATCTTATTAGTAATTTGAAGGCACAAAAAATAATAAGAAAACGTTGCTATGCTGTTCTAGCACACGTTGAGAAAGTACAAACTGAAGAAAAGAGCATCAATGATGTTCCCGTCGCAAAAGAATTTCCCGATGTATTTTCGAAAGAATTACCGGGACTACCTCCACATCGATCTGTTGAATTTCAAATAGATCTTGTACCAGGAGCTGCACCAATAGCTCGTGCTCCTTATAGACTCGCACCCAGCGAGATGAAAGAACTACAAAGCCAACTGTAAGAACTATTAGAACGTGGTTTCATTCGACCAAGCACATCACCATGGGGAGCTCCTGTTTTGTTTGTCAAGAAGAAGGATGGTACATTTGGGTTGTGTATTGACTACAGAGAGTTGAACAAACTTACCATCAAAAACCGTTATCCACTGCCGAGAATTGACGACTTATTTGATCAACTACAAGGCTCGTCGGTTTATTTGAAGATCGATTTACATTCTGGATATCATCAAATGCGAGTAAAGGAGGATGATATTCCAAAAACTGCTTTTAGGACGCGTTATGGTCATTACGAGTTTATGGTTATGCCGTTTGGATTGACTAACGCACCAGCTGTGTTCATGGACCTTATGAACCGAGTGTGTGGGCTATATCTTGACAAGTTTGTCATTGTTTTCATCGATGACATACTTATTTACTCAAAGAATGATCAAGAGCACGAAGAATATTTGAGAAAAGTGCTAGAAGTATTGAGGAAAGAAAAACTGTACGCTAAGTTTTCAAAGTGTGCATTTTGGTTGGAAGAAGTTCAATTCCTCGGTCACATAGTGAACAAAGAAGGTATCCAGGTGGATCCGGCAAAGATCGAAACTATTGAAAAGTGGGAAACCCCAAAAACTCCGAAGCATATACGTCAATTTTTAGGATTGGCTGGTTACTACAGAAGATTCATCCAAGATTTCTCCAAAATAGCAAAACCCTTGACTGCATTAACGCATAAAGGGAATAAATTTGAATGGAAGGATGAACAAGAGAAGACGTTTCAATTATTGAAGAAAAAGCTAACTACGGCACCTATATTGTCATTGCCTGAAGGGAATGATGATTTTGTGATTTATTGTGACGCATCACAGCAAGGTCTCGGTTGTGTATTAATGCAACGGACGAAGGTGATTGCTTATGCGTCTAGATAATTGAAGATTCACGAGCAAAATTATCCGACGCATGATTTGGAATTAGGCGCGGTTGTTTTTGCATTAAAGACCTGGAGGCACTACTTATATGGGGTCAAAAGTATTATATATACCGACCACAAAAGTCTTCAACACATATTTAATCAGAAACAACTGAATATAAGGCAGCGTAGGTGGATTGAATTATTGAATGATTATGACTTTGAGATTCGTTACCACCCGGGAAAGGCAAATGTGGTAGCCGATGCCTTGAGCAGAAAGAACAGAGAACCCATTCGAGTAAAATCTATGAATATAATGATTCACACTAACCTTACTACTCAAATAAAGGAGGCGCAACAAGGAGTTTTAAAAGAGGGAAATTTAAAGGATGAAATACCCAAAGGATCGGAGAAGCATCTTAATATTCGGGAAGACGGAACCCGGTATAGGGCTGAAAGAATTTGGGTACCAAAATTTGGAGATATGAGAGAAATGGTACTTAGAGAAGCTCATAAAACCAGATACTCAATACATCCAGGAACGGGGAAGATGTACAAGGATCTTAAGAAACATTTTTGGTGGCCAGGTATGAAAGCCGATATTGCTAAATATGTAGGAGAATGTTTGACGTGTTCTAAGGTCAAAGCTGAACATCAGAAACCATCAGGTCTACTACAACAACCTGAAATCCCGGAATGGAAATGGGAAAACATTACAATGGATTTTATTACTAAATTGCCTAGGACTGCAAGTGGTTATGATACTATTTGGGTAATAGTTGATCGTCTCACCAAGTCAGCACACTTCCTGCCAATAAGAGAAGATGACAAGATGGAGAAGTTAGCACGACTGTATTTGAAGGAAGTCGTCTCCAGACATGGAATACCAATCTCTATTATCTCTGATAGGGATGACAGATTTATTTCATGATTCTGGCAGACATTACAGCAAGCATTGGGAACTCGTCTAGACATGAGTACTGCCTATCATCCACAAACTGATGGGCAGAGTGAAAGGATGATACAAATGCTTGAAGACATGCTACGAGCTTGTGTTATTGATTTCGGAAACAGTTGGGATCAACATCTACCGTTAGCATAATTTTCCTACAACAACAGCTACCATTCAAGCATTGAGATGGTGCCGTTTGAAGCACTTTATGGTAGAAAGTGCAGGTCTCCGATTTGTTAGAGTGAAGTGGGGGATAGACAGATTACGGGTCCGGAGATAATACAAGAAACTACCGAGAAAATCATCCAAATTCAACAAAGATTGAAAACTGCCCAGAGTCGACAAAAGAGCTACGCGGACAGTAAAAGAAAAGATACAGAGTTTGAAATTGGAGAAATGGTCATGCTTAAGGTTTCACCTTGGAAAGGCGTTGTTCGATTTGGTAAACGGGGGAAACTAAATCCAAGGTACATTGGACCATTCAAGATTATAGATCGCGTCGGACCAGTAGCTTACCAACTTGAGCTACCTCAACAACTCGCGGCTGTACATAACACTTTCCACGTCTCAAATTTAAAGAAATGTTTTGCTAAAGAAGATCTCACTATGCAGTTGGACGAAATCCAAATCAATGAAAAACTTCAATTCATTGAAGAACCCGTCGAAATAATGGATCGCGAGGTTAAGAGACTTAAACAAAACAAGATACCGATTGTTAAGGTTCGATGGAATGCTCGTAGAGGACCCGAGTTCACCTGGGAGCGTGAAGATCAGATGAAGAAGAAATACCCGCATTTATTTCCAGAAGATACGTCAACACCTCTAACTGCTTAAAATTTCGGGACGAAATTTATTTAACGGGTAGGTACTGTAGTGACCCGAACTTTTCCATGATTATATATATATTAAATTAAATTATTATTTACATGATTAAGTGTTTCCAACATGTTAAGCAATCAAATTTTTTAAGACTTGATTAATTGAAATAGGTTTCATATAGACAATTGACCACCCAAGTTAACCGGTGATTCACGAACGTTAAAACTTGTAAAAACTATACGATGACATATATATGGTTATATATATATATATATATATATATATATATATATATATATATATATATATATATATATACATATATATATATATATATACATATATATATATATATACATATATATATATATATATATAGTTAACATGATTTTATTATAAGTATTTATCTCATTAGGTATTTTAACAATGAGTTATATACATAAAAATGAGACTATTAATTTAAGAAACTCGAAAACGATATATATAACGATTATCGTTATAACAACGTCTTACTAGGTACATATGAATCATATTAAGGTATTGATACACTTGGTCAATTATTTTAAATGATAAGTAAATATATTAATAAGTGTATTAACAATGAAATACATATGTAAAAATAAGACTACTAACTTAATAATTTCGAAACGAGACATATATGTAACGATTATCGTTGTAACGACATTTAACTGTATATATATCATACTAAGATATATTATATATCATAATATCATGATAATATAACAATTTAACATCTCATTTGTTATAATAAACAATGGGTTAACAACATTAAACAAGATCGTTAACCTAAAGGTTTCAAAACAACATTTACATGTAACGACTAACGATGACTTAACGACTCAGTTAAAATGTATATACATGTAGTGTTTTAATATGTATTCATACACTTTTGAAAGACTTCAAGACACTTATCAAAATACTTCTACTTAACAAAAATGCTTACAATTACATCCTCGTTCAGTTTCATCAACAATTCTACTCGTATGCACCCGTATTCGTACTCGTACAATACACAGCTTTTAGATGTATGTACTATTGGTATATACACACCAATGATCAGCTCTTAGCAGCCCATGTGAGTCACCTAACACATGTGGGAACCATAATTTGGCAACTAGCATGAAATATCTCATAAAATTACAAAAATATGAGTAATCATTCATGACTTATTTACATGAAAACAAAATTACATATCCTTTATATCTAATCCATACACCAACGACCAAAAACACCTACAAACACTTTCATTCTTCAATTTTCTTCATCTAATTGATCTCTCTCAAGTTCTATCTTCAAGTTCTAAGTGTTCTTCATAAATTCCAAAAGTTCTAGTTTCATAAAATCAAGAATACTTCCAAGATTGCAAGTTTACCTCCAAGTTTTCTAAATCCATTCCAAGTAATCATCCAAGATCAAGAAACCTTTGTTACTTACAGTAGTTTATCTTTCTAATACAAGTTAATAATCATATTCAAACTTTAATTCAATTTCTATAACTATACCAATCTTATTTCGAGTGGAAATCTTACTTGAAATTGTTTTCGTGTCATGATTCTGCTTCAAGAACTTTCAAGCCATCCAAGGATTCTTTGAAGCTAGATCTATTTTTTTCATTTCCAGTAGGTTTATCCAAGGAACTTGAGGTAGTAATGATGTTCATAACATCATTCGATTCATACATATAAAGCTATCTTATTCGAAGGTTTAAACTTGTAATCACTAGAACATAGTTTAGTTAATTCTAAACTTGTTCGTAAATAAAAGTTAATCCTTCTAACTTGACTTTTAAAATCAACTAAACACATGTTCTATATCTATATGATATGCTAACTTAATGATTTAAAACCTGGAAACACGAAAAACACCGTAAAACCGGATTTACGCCGTCGTAGTAACACCACGGGCTGTTTTGGGTTAGTTAATTAAAAAATATGATAAACTTTGATTTAAAAGTTTTTATTTTGGGAAAATGATTTCTATTATGAACATGAAACTATATCCAAAAATTATGGTTAAACTCAAAGTGGAAGTATGTTTTCTAAAATGGTCATCTAGACGTCGTTCTTTCGACTGAAATGACTACCTTTACAAAAACGACTTGTAACTTATTTTTCTGACTATAAACCTATACTTTTTCTGTTTAGATTCATAAAATATAGTTCAATATGAAACCATAGTAATTTGATTCACTCAAAACGGATTTAAAATGAAGAAGTTATGGGTAAAACAAGATTGGATAATTTTTCTCATTTTAGCTACGTGAAAATTGGTAACAAATCTATTCCAACCATAACTTAATCAACTTGTATTGTATATTATGTAATCTTGAGATACCATAGACACTTATACAATGTTTCGACCTATCATGTCGACACATCTATATATATTTCGGAACAACCATAGACACTCTATATGTGAATGTTGGAGTTAGCTATACAGGGTTGAGGTTGATTCCAAAAAATATATAGTTTGAGTTGTGATCAATACTAAGATACATATACACTGGGTCGTGGATTGATTCAAGATAATATTTATCGATTTATTTCTGTACATCTAACTGTGGACAACTAGTTGTAGGTTACTAACGAGGACAGCTGACTTAATAAACTTAAAAATCAAAATATATTAAAAGTGTTGTAAATATATTTTGAACATACTTTGATATATATGTATATATTGTTATAGGTTCGTGAATCAACCAGTGGCCAAGTCTTACTTCCCGATGAAGTAAAAATCTGTGAAAGTGAGTTATAGTCCCACTTTTAAAATCTAATATTTTTGGGATGAGAATACATGCAGGTTTTATAAATGATTTACAAAATAGAAACAAGTACGTGAAACTACATTCTATGGTTGAATTATCAAAATCGAATATGCCCCTTTTTATTAAGTCTGGTAATCTAAGAATTAGGGAACAGACACCCTAATTGACGCGAATCCTAAAGATAGATCTATTGGGCCTAACAAACCCCATCTAAAGTACCGGATGCTTTAGTACTTCGAAATTTATATCATATCCGAAGGGTGTCCCGGAATGATGGGGATATTCTTATATATGCATCTTGTTAATGTCGGTTACCAGGTGTTCACCATATGAATGATTTTTATCTCTATGTATGGGATGTGTATTGAAATGCGAAATCTTGTGGTCTATTGTTACGATTTGATATATATAGGTTAAACCTATAACTCACCAACATTTTTGTTGACGTTTAAAGCATGTTTATTCTCAGGTGAATACTAAGAGCTTCCGCTGTTGCATACTAAAATAAGGACAAGATTTGGAGTCTATGTTTGTATGATATTGTGTAAAAACTGCATTCAAGAAACTGAATTTGATGTAACATATTTGTATTGTAAACCATTATGTAATGGTCGTGTGTAAACAGGATATTTTAGATTATCATTATTTGATAATCTACGTAAAGCTTTTTAAACCTTTATTTATGAAATAAAGGTTATGGTTTGTTTTAAAAATGAATGCAGTCTTTGAAAAACGTCTCATATAGAGGTCAAAACCTCGCAACGAAATCAATTAATATGGAACGTTTTTAATCAATAAGAACGGGACATTTCAAGCATCGACTCCAAATCTTGTCCTTATTTTAGTATGCAACAGCGGAAGCTCTTAATAATCACCTGAGAATAAACATGCTTAAAACGTCAACAAAAATGTTGGTGAGTTATAGGTTTATCCTATATATTATCAAATCATAATAATAGACCACAAGATTTCATATTTCAATATACATCCCATACATAGAGATAAAATTCATTCATATGGTGAACACCTGGTAACCGACATTAAAAAGATGCATATAAGAATATCCCCTATCATTCCGGGAAATCCTTCGGACATGATAAAAATGAATTCGAAGTACTAAAGCATCCGGTACTTTGGATGGGGTTCGTTAGGCCCAATAGATCTATCTTTAGGATTCGCGTCAATTAGTAGATCGGTTTACTAATTCTTAGGCTACCAAGCAAAAGGGGCATATTCGGCTTCGATCATTCACCCATATAATGTAGTTTCAATTACTTGTGTCTATTTCGTAAAACATTTATAAAACTGCATGTATTCTCATCCCAAAATATTAGATTTTAAAAGTGGGACTATAACTCACTTTCACAGATTTTTACTTCGTCGAGAAGTAAGACTTGGCCACTGGTCGATTCACGAACCTATAACAAATATGTACATATATATCAAAGTATGTTCAAAATATAATTACAACATTTTTAATACGTTTTAATGTTTTAAGTTTATTAAGTCAGCTGTCCTCGTTAGTAACCTACAACTAGTTGTCCACAAATAGATGTACAGAAATAAATCGATATATATATTATCTTGAATCAATACACGACCCAGTGTATACACGTCTCAGGCTAGATCACAACTCAAACTATATATATTTTTGGAATTAACCTCAACCCTGTATAGCTAACTCCAACATTACTGCATATAGAGTGTCTATGGTTGTTCCAAATAATATATATAGATGGGTTGATATGATATGTCAAAACATTTGCATACGTGTCTATGGTATCCCAAGATTACATAATATATTATAATACATGTATAATACAATATAAGTTTGCTAGGATATGATTTGTATAGAATTGTTAATATTTCCCGTAGCTACAAAAATCAAAAAATATCCAATCTTGTTTTACCCATAACTTCTTCATTTTAAATCCGTTTTGAGTGAATCAAATTGCTATGGTTTCATATTGAACTCTATTTTATGAATATAAACAGAAAAATTATAGGTTTATAGTCAAAAATATAAGTTACAAGTCGTTTTTGTAAGAGGTAGTCATTTCAGTCGAAAGAACGACGTCTTGATGAACATTTTGAAAAACATACTTCCACTTTGAGTTTAACCATGATTTTTGGATATATTTTCATGTTAATAAGAAAAATCATTTTCCTATAAGAACAACTTTTAAATCAAATTTTATCATAGTTTTTAATTATCAAACCCAAAACAGCCCGCGGTGTTACTACGACGGCGTATGTCCGGTTTTACGGTGTTTTTCGTGTTTCCAGGTTTTAAATCATTAAGTTAGCATATCATATAGATATATAACATGTGTTTAGTTGATTTTAAAAGTCAAGTTAGAAGGATTAACTTTTGTTTGCGAACAAGTTTAGAATTAACTAAACTATGTTCTAGTGATTTCAAGTTTAAACCTTCGAATAAGATAGCTTTATATGTATGAATCGAATGTTGTTATGAACATCATTACTACCTCAAGTTTTGTGGATAAACCTACTGGAAAAGGGACAAATGGATCTAGCTTCAAAGGATCTTGGATGGCTTGAAAGTTCTTGAAGTAGAATCGTGACACGAAAACAAGTTCAAGTAAGATTTCCACTCGAAATAAGATTGTTATAGTTATAGAAATTGAATCAAAGTTTGAATATGAGTATTACCTTGTATTAGAAAGATATCTTACTGTAAATAAGAAAGATTTCTTGAGGTTGGTTAATCACTCTACAAGATTGGAAGTAAGCTAGCAAACTTGGAAGTATTCTTGATTTTATGAAACTAGAACTTGTAGAATTTATGAAGAACACTTAGAACTTGAAGATAGAACTTGAGAGAGATCAATTAGATGAAGAAAATTGAAGAATGAAAGTGTTTGTAGGTATTTTTGGTCGTTGGTATTTGGATTAGATATAAAGGATGTGTAATTTTGTTTACATGTAAATAAGTCATGAATGATTACTCATATTTTTGTAATTTTATGAGATATTTCATGCTAGTTGCCAAATGATGGTTCCCACATGTGTTAGGTGACTCACATGGGATGCTAAGAGCTAATCATTGGAGTGTATATACCAATAGTACGTACATCTAAAAGCTGTGTATTATACGTGTACGAATACGGGTGCATACGAGTAGAATTGTTGATGAAATTGAACGATGATGTAATTGTAAGCATTTTTGTTAACTAGAAGTATTTTGATAAGTGTCTTGAAGTCTTTCAAAAGTGTATGGATACATATTAAAACACTACATGTGTCACGACCCGGAAAATTTTGACTAATTTTGAACCAAACTCTCGATACGATTTAATATTTTTGGCACGATAAGCAAAGCCTGTTAGGTTGAGTCTCAAAAATCTTGAACTGTTTCATATATTCAATTGATCTTTGACTGTTCTCGACGATTCACGAACAACTATTTATAAATAGATACATATATATATATATATATATATATATATATATATATATATATATATATATATATATATATATATATATATATATATAATTTGAAATATTATTTGATATAATATGATTTAATTTTAGGAAATAAATATGTAAAATAATATGCAATGTAATAAAATCTACTATTATAAATATATAGATATGTACATATATGTATATCTAAATGTTTCTTGTAAATATATCAAATTATATTAAATCTAATTGTTTAAAAATATATAATATATTTATTTTAGTAGTTAAAACTTGCTAGTTAAAACTATTTGCATATAGAAAGAGAATATATTAAAAGTAATTGATCTCGAGCCTAATTAGTAATCGTCAGCAACACTCGGTTGACGTTTCGTTAGCCATAATATAAATATAATACATGTTTATGAAAGATTAAAATAAAAATTGGAGTGTAAATTGATTACGAAAATTTTAGATTCGTTAAAAGTATTTTTACCTTTTTAAGTTAAATATTAGTACTCCGTACATATAAATCGGAACAGAAAATAAATAATTTTCGAACCTTTTTGATCAGGTTTCAAACAGGAAATGAGTGAAATAATTAAATATATTTAATCTAAAAATTTGGGATTTTTATGAACACTTTTATACGTTAACTGTTTAGCAATGGACACAATATAATACTTCGGGTAAAAAGTGTCGGTAGAAAGAATCCATTTTTGAAACTATTCCTTCTGCACGTTTTTATTTATTTATTCATTTTACTTTATGATGTGAATTATAAATTATTAATATTAATATACTGTGTTTGTTTTTAATCTAATGTAATTTTATCTATATAGCTATATACATACATATACACAGACTTTTACATGAACACAACCAACCATCACTCTTCATCTTCAAACTCTCACCCTCGATTAACCACCACCGTAACATTTCTACAAAACCGCCACCGGACATCATGTTCGAGTCACCACTATTATCGACTATCACCACCACAACCACTTTACCATCATCGTCTCTATATATATATATATATATATTTCTCTCCTATTTCCCTTCGTAAACCCATCATCACGAGAGCCACCATCCGTCACCTTTGGCCACCTACAAACACAACCATTCGAATCACCATCAAGAACACCACAATCGACTACCATCGCCACCTTCAAAACCATCATCAACCACCGTCACCTCATCACCTCTCTCTCCTCTCTCTATCTTACTTTTATATTCTGTTTTGAATCACCACAACAAGAACAACCAAATGCTTCTACCATCGATGCTTCTGCTATTCTAAAACTGCAGCTATTTCGTACTATTTACAATCACCACAACCCGTTATCAAACCCACCAAGAACAAACCCAAACCTCCATTTATTTCTGTTACTGTTTCGGCTACAAGATAACGATGATACTATGTACGATAATCATATTATGATGCGATGGTGATGAAGAACGTACATAAATGATGATGATAATCGTGTCACTCCTGCTATAACTGCTATTATTTCTGTGTTTTATGGAAATTAACCGAAGGTCGAAGCCTCCTGTGAAACTGAATGAAGATGATAAGAAAATTGATAAAGACAAAGATTAACGTGATGCTTGTTGATATATATTATAAATAGAAATCCCCACTTGCTTATTAAAGAAACCGTATAATATGATGTGAGGGCTGCGTTTTTATTGTATTTTATTTAGGTATCTGCAAGTTGAAATCCTAGTTACCGGATCAAAAGAAAAACCCACACAATTCATGTTGGGCCGAAGAAATCTAGCATGTTTTTTTGGGCTATTCGTTGTTGGGCCGAAGTGATTATGGGTTGAGGCCTGTTTTATTTTGTGTTAATGGGTTTTGTCTTGTGAAGATGAAAATGAAAAATTTAAACGGCAAATATGATAAGTAAAATATGATCGTAGAGTAAATCAGATAAACAAGGAAGGAGGAGTGGTTAGGGGAGATGTGGGTTAACGAGAGGTCGAGGGTTCGAGCCCGGACATTGACGTTTTAATTTAAAAGGTAGTTTTATTATCATTTTTATTATTAATATTATTATTATGAATAAAAGAAAATAAGGATTAATTAAGGTTATGATTATATACATGTAGATTATAAATACAAAGATAGTTATATAGATGATTAAACTACTAGTTAAGTGGGGACTTAAAAATGAAATAATATCATTTTTAATATCATTATATTATTAGTATTACTATCATTATTATTAATACAATTATATTATTATTATCATTATTATCATTTTTACTACTAGTACCATTAAAATATCTATTAAAACTATAATTATTATTAAACTTATTATTAGTATTAAAAATATTATTTTTGTTAAAACTATTATTTTTACTTTATCATTATTAGCAAAACTATCATTTTTATTAAGGTTACTATTATTACTATCATTATTATTATCTCTAATCTAGTATTACTACAAATATTAAATTTTTGCAAAATAAATGATAAATATATATATATATATATATATATATATATATATATATATATATATATATATATATATATATATATATATATATATATATATATATATATATATATATATATCACATAAAGTATACTAATATTACACAAAATTATGTTTTAACTAATATTATTGATATAACATTAATTAAATATTAAATAAGTATCATAAGGTATTATAAGTATTAATAAAACTTTATATAAGAATATTAATCTTAAAACATAACAAAATATATAAACTTAATTGATTTATATTATATGAGTTAATATATATACAAATGATATAGGTTCGTGAATCCAAGGTTAACCCTATACTTGTTCAATGACGTCATATGTATTTTTACTACAAAATACAGTATGGTGAGTTTCATTTGCTCCCTTTTTAATTACTTTTGCAATATATATTTTTGGGCTGAGAATACATGCGCTGCTTTTATAAATGTTTACGAAATAGACACAAGTACTTAAAAATATATTCTACGTTGAGTTGTACCACTGGCATACTTCCCTGTAGCTTGGTAACTACTATTTACATGGGTATTGTAAACGCGAATCCTGTTGATAGATCTATCGGGCCTGACAACCCCAACCGGACTGGACGACCAGTATTCAACGGTTGCACAGTACTTCGTTTCGGTGACTACACTTGGTACGGTGTAGTGAGATTTCATAATAAAGGGAATATGCGACGTTGATTAAATGTTAAGTATGGTTACCAAGTGCTCAACCACTTAGAATGCTTTACATACACTTGCGAGTGTATTATGTTTATGATTATGAAATCTTGTGGTCTATTAATATATTGAAATGATTGTTAAGATAAACCTATGATCTCACCAACCTTTTGGTTGACACTTTTAAGCATGTTTATTCTCAGGTATATAAGAAGTCTTCCGCTGTACATTTGCTCATATTACTTGGAGTCATTCCTGCATATTTAAGATCAGTACCTCGCAATGGGACCAGATGTTGATGACTTCGTCCAGGTGGTTAAGGACGGGTTACTACAGTTGGTATCAGAGCGGTGGTCTTAGCGTACCAGGTCTTGTATAGGTGTATTTAACTGATAGTTGTTTAGATGCATTAGTGAGTCTGGACTTCGACCGTGTCTGCATGTCAAAAGTTTTGCTTATCATTTAGTGTTGAAAAATTATTTTCTTATCATCCTTAAAGTCTAGACATGTCTTACTGCCTCTATTGCATAGACAGTGTATAGATAAATTCATATCTTAGCGTATCTGTTATTGTTACCTTTACCTGACAGCTTCCGTAGATTCCTCCGTAACTTATAGGATTTTAGTATTATATATGCATATGTAAATTATGTATTGTAGAGTACTAATCTACATCCTATAACCTATTTCTTATCGAAAATCCTTCATCTGATCATACGAGATGAATCCCTCAACCAGTTCGAGTCCCTCAGATTCTGATAGCTATTCCGATAGTTATTTCGACAGCTATTTCGACATGGATATTTACCTAAGCTCCGAAAGCAGTGTCCTCGGAATGAATCAACCAATCATCTATCCCCAATTCATCTGATGGGTTTGTAGTCTACTTAATTATTGGAGACAAGAAGAAGGTGATCCCTTCCATCCACCACATTGCCCTCTTGGCGAAAAACGTGATGCACTTACCGGTGAACCTATCCGAAACACCATTTTTAGCCTCATTTCCAGAATAGCTCGCAACGATTACATAATCTCTACAATTCTAAACCTTATTCATCCGCTCATTTCGACCGACAATCATCCCGAAATAATAGAAGAAGTCAACGAATTTCGCGCTCGAGTAATCAATTGGGAGAATATGGTGAAAAATTTACCAGCTTCAGCAACATCACCGGCACCAACAGTACCATCAACAATCCATGCCTCAACATCTCATTCTGTATCTCGAGCATAATCTTCATTTTACACTTTGTTCTACATCGATTAATTTTCGTTCTACGAATCGTTCTATATCATTTATCTTCACGGAACATGGCGATTATGTAATCTCTAAAGTCTTAGAGATTAGCTATTCTAGCTCAAACCGAAAATCAAATGAGATTAATATCATATTAACTCATTAAATCCATGATTACATCTGGAGAAAATATATATGTATATATGTTTTGATAAAGATTGTAATTAAAAATTCTTTCGTACAAACTGTTAATGTTGATAATATTTTAACGGGTAGGTAATACCCGAGGAATATTTAGATTTCATATTAATAAGTATACTGTACATTCTTCCAAATCTAATTCAATAGTCATTTACGATCCTATTTACAACCACTGATATACGTATCCATTCACCGCATAATAACCCTTTTCATTCAATTTCATATTTGGATTTTGACTTATCAAAATCTAACAAGTGGCATAATGAAGAAAACATTGGACAAAATAAAATTTGTTAGAAACAAACTAATTAACTAATTAAAATTTGTTAAGAATCCACGCTAACTGTTCCTAGCTAATTGTTCCTAGCTAACAGATTACATTTTATTTATCGCAGTTTAATTATCGCAATTTACATTCTCGCAATTTTATTTATCGTCATTTAATTTCTGTTATTTACTTTACGCACTTTATTTATCGTCATTTAATTTCAGTTATTTATTTTTACGCACTTTAAATATCGGGACACGTATACAAGGTTTTGACATATCATATCGACGCATCTATATATATTATTTGGAATAACCATAGACACTCTATATGCAGTAATGTGGGAGTTAGCTATACAGGTTTGAGGTTGATCCTACAATAATATATATAGTTTGAGTTGTGATCGAGTCTGAGACGTATACGGGTCACGAAACGTATTAATTAATTCGAATATTATAAATTAAACTATATATGAATTATTGGACTGTTAACTGTGGACTATCGACTGTGGACTATCAAGATTGGACAATTAAAAATGAATTAAAATATTGATTATAACATATGAAACTAAACAATTCTTCAAGTTTGCCACTTGATTTTATCTTAAACCTCATTTGAATCTTGACGATTCCAATCCATGTTCAAATCTTTCATGATTATTGAAAACACCTCGATCGAGAGGATGAACCAGCCGTACTTCATCTACGGAAGGAAAGATTGATGCATATAATTATGTACCTGAAAAACTCTCGGAAACCGAATAAACATTTAACACATAGCTGTGTTGATTCCTTTAGTGTTATTATTATCCAAAATAATTTGGTAAACCCTTTCTAAGTGGCAAATTTTGTCACAGCTCCAGCAAGTCAACTTCGACTTTTCAGTCGGACTAACCTTATTATAACCTTGATATATACGTTGTCTTTTCATCTTCGTTACCGAAAAACCTTTTATATTCCATCCTACTACCATCAGCGTTTAATCATCTAAAAACACAATTCTCTTAAAACCCCTTGGTTTGATAACCAATGATTCAAATCCGGAACTTTAAAAATGCTGATGAAGCAGCATGTAGTAAATGGTCTTAATGGCCAAAAGTGATGATAAAAGAATGGAGTGTTAGGAATGCTCGATAGAAAATTTGGTATTAAAAATCGGATTGAGCACACCATGAAGGAGACCAAGGATAAATACAAGGACTAAACCCTATATTCAAAGAACCCAGATAAATCTGGATCCGATGAAATCTTTAGAGAATATCTTGCTCCGTACCCACGTTAAAATCTTGCGGAAAATTTTTACTTATCAACTTTCGAACTTAGAAATTCCAAAATATCATCATAAATATCTTCGCTATTTCTGAGGATAATTTCATAAATATTCTTGTCTAAAATTATCCACCTCTTCGTGTTTTCTGTATTCCATTATATTGGAAACTTCTGTAAAATCTAAGTATGAATTATGAATGAATTGTGGAGAAGTGTTGGGAACTGATGCATGGGTTAGTATAATATAATGACGCTTGGCCAACATGATTATATTACAGTAAGTCATGCTGAGTTTCTAATGGAACATGATGATGGTTCACAGATCTTACCGTCATTATGTACCATGTTACATAACTCTTCCATTCTTCTTAACCTCCGAACATATCAAGAAAATATATTCTTGATAGATCTATCCTCGATGATTCTGGTAATTTACCAAATCAAATCGTGCTATCACGTTCCTTCCTGCTTAGAACATTATAATCATTCAAAACTCTATATCTACAAGTTCTGGACCATTATTCGCTTGACTTGAAGTCGGGAAGAGAAAAAAAAAACATAGAGCTTCGAAATAAATGGAAGAATATAAAGCCCGATAATAACACATAAATTACAAACCGTGTATAACAATGTTTATCGCAACATAAAGACACAGGAAGATTAAAAACACTATAACCCCAAGGGCGAAATAAAAGAAAACAGATTCCTCTGGTGGAAGTTGGAAAAAGAGGATGATTGTTGCGATAGTAAGGATGAGGACAAGGATCAGAACTGGATTAAGCATTTTCAAAATCTTTTAGATGTATGAACTAAGGAAGAAAGTATAGGAATGGTGAGAATAATGGAACGGAAGAGCTTAATTTATAATGGACATATCAGACAGAGCAATCGAGGCAGATAACCGTATTTAAATATAAAGATCTTAATTTCCTAATTTGCCGAAAATCAAAGCTTTTAGATTTCGAAGATTTTCTTTAAATCCCTTGAACTCCGGAATTCAACCCATCTACGTCAAAAGATATGACGAAACTTACTTTTCTCATTTAATTCTTTTGTGATAGCTTCACTCGTACCATTCGAGTACTCAAATTATCTTACCCATATTACTCAACAGTAATAAAACTTTATTTATTAGCTCAAATTCGTCATGAAAATATTTTTATTGTTAGCCATGACGATCTCACTCAAATTTCGGGACGAAATTTCTTTAACGGGTAGGTACTGTCACGACCCAGAAAATTTCGACTAATTTTGAACCAAACTCTCGATACGATTTAATATTTTTGACACGATAAGCAAAGCCTGTTAGGTTGAGTCTCAAAAATCTTGAACTGTTTCATATATTCAATTGATCTTCGACTGTTCTCGACGATTCATGAACAACTATTTGTAAATAGATACATACACACACACACACACACACACACATATATATATATATATATATATATATATATATATATATATATATATATATATATATATATATATATATATATATATATATATATATATATAATAATTTGAAATATTATTTGATATAATATGATTTAATTTTAGGAAATAAATATGTAAAATAATATGCGATGTAATAAAAACTACTATTATAAATATATAGATATGTACATATATGTATATCTAAATGTTTCTTGTAAATATATCAAATTATATTAAATCTAATTGTTTAAAAATATATAATATATTTATTTTAGTAGTTAAAACTTGCTAGTTAAAACTGTTTGCATATAGAAAGAGAATATATTAAAAGTAATTGAACTCGATCCTAATTAGTAATCGTCAGCAACACTCGGTTGATGTTTCGTTAGCTATAATATAAATATAATACATGTTTATGAAAGATTAAAATAAAAATTGGAGTGTAAATTGATTACGAAGATTTTAGATTCGTTAAAAATATTTTTACCTTTTTAAGTTAAATATTAGTACTCCGTACATATAAATCGGAACAGAAAATAAATAATTTTCGAACCTTTTTGATCAGGTTTCAAACAGGAAATGAGTGAAATAATTAAATATATTTAATCTAAAAATTTGGGATTTTTAGGAACACTTTTATAGGTTAACTGTTTAGCAATGGACACAATATAATACTTCTGGCAAACAGTGTCGGTAGAAAGAATCCATTTTTGAAACTATTCCTTCTGCACGTTTTTATTTATTTATTCATTTTACTTTATGATGTGAATTATAAATTATTAATATTAATATACTGTGTTTGTTTTTAATCTAATGTAATTTTATCTATATAGCTATATACATACATATACACAGACTTTTACATGAACACAACCAACCATCACTCTTCATCGTCAAACTCTCACCCTCGATCAACCACCACCGTAACATCTCTACAAAACCGCCACCGAACATCATGTTCGAGTCACCACTATTATCGACTATCACCACCAAAACCACTTTACCATCATCGTCTCTCTCTCTATATATATATTTCTCTCCTATTTCCCTTCGTAAATCTAATATCACGAGAGCCACCATCCGTTACCTTTGGCCACCTACAAACACAACCATTCGAATCACCATCGAGAACACCACAATCGACTACCATCGCCACCTTCAAAACCATCATCAACCACCGTCACCTCATCACCTCTCTATCATCTCTCTATCTTACTTTTATATTCTGTTTCGAATCACCACAACAAGAACAACCAAATGCTTCTACCATCGATGCTTCTGCTGTTCTAAAACTGCAGCTATTTCGTACTGTTTACAATCACCACAACCCGTTATCAAACCCACCAAGAATAAACCCAAACCTCCATTTATTTCTGTTACTGTTCCGGCTACAAGATAACGATGATACTATGTACGATAATCATATTATGATGCGATGGTGATGAAGAACGTACGTAAATGGTGATGATAATCGTGTCACTCCTACTGTAACTGCTATTATTTCTGTGTTTTATGGAAATTAACCGAAGGTCGAAGCCTCCTATGAAACTGAATGAAGATGATAAGAAAATTGATGAAGACAAAGATTAACGTGATGCTTGTTGATATATATTATAAATAGAAATCCCCACTTGCTTATTAAAGAAACCATATAATATGATGTGAGGGCTGCGTTTTTATTGTATTTTATTTAGGTATCTGCAAGTTGAAATCCTAGTTACCGGATCAAAAGAAAAACCCACACAATTCATGTTGGGCCGAAGAAATCTAGCATGTTTTTTGGGCTATTCGTTGTTGGGCCGAAGTGATTATGGGTTGAGGCCTGTTTTATTTTGTGTTAATGGGTTTTGTCTTGTGAAGATGAAAATGAAAAATTTAAACGGCCAATATGATAAGTAAAATTCGATCGTAGAGTAAATCAGATAAACAAGGAAGGAGGAGTGGTTAGGGGAGATGTGGGTTAACGAGAGGTCGAGGGTTCGAGCCCGGACATTGACGTTTTTATTTAAAAGGTAGTTTTATTATCATTTTTATTATTAATATTATTATTATGAATAAATGAAAATAAGGATTAATTAAGGTTATGATTATATACATGTAGATTATAAATACAAAGATAGTTATATAGATGATTAAACTACTAGTTAAGTGGGGACTTAAAAATGAAATAATATCATTTTCAATATCATTATATTATTAGTATTACTATTATTATTATTAATTCAATTATATTATTATTATCATTATTATCATTTTTACTACTAGTACCATTAAAATATCTATTAAAACTATAATTATTATTAAACTTATTATTAGTATTAAAAATATTATTTTTGTTAAAAATATTATTTTTACTTTATCATTATTAGCAAAGCTATCATTTTTATTAAGGTTACTATTATTACTATCATTATTATTATCTCTAATCTAGTATTACTACAAATATTAAATTTTTGCAAAACAAAAGATAAATATATATATATATATATATATATATATATATATATATATATATATATATATATATATATCACATAAAGTATACTAATATTACACAAAAATATGTTTTAACTAATATTATTGATATAACATTAATTAAATATTAAATAAGTATCACAAGGTATTATAAGTATTAATAAAACTTTATATAAGAATATTAATCTTAAAACATAACAAAATATATAAACTTAATTGATTTATATTATATGAGTTAATATATATACAAATGATATAGGTTCGTGAATCCAAGGTCAACCCTATAATTGTTCAATGACGTCATATGTATTTTTACTACAAAATACAGTATGGTGAGTTTCATTTGCTCCCTTTTTAATTACTTTTGCAATATATATTTTTGGGCTGAGAATACATGCCCTGCTTTTGTAAATGTTTACGAAATAGACACAAGTACTTAAAAATATATTCTACGTTGAGTTGTACCACTGGCATACTTCCATGTAGCTTGGTAACTACTATTTACATGGGTATTGTAAATGCGAATCCTGTTGATAGATCTATCGGGCCTGACAACCCCAACCGGACTGGACGACCAGTATTCAACGGTTGCACAGTACTTCGTTTCGGTGACTACACTTGGTACGGTGTAGTGAGATTTCATAATAAAGGGAATATGCGACGTTGATTAAATGTTAAGTATGGTTACCAAGTGCTCAACCACTTAGAATGCTTTACATACACTTGCGAGTGTATTATGTTTATGATTATGAAATCTTGTGGTCTATTAATATATTGAAATGATTGTTAAGATAAACCTATGATCTCACCAACCTTTTGGTTGACACTTTTAAGCATGTTTATTCTCAGGTATATAAGAAGTCTTCCGCTGTGCATTTGCTCATATTACTTGGAGTCATTCCTGCATATTTAAGATCAGTACCTCGCAATGGGACCAGATGTTGATGACTTCGTCCAGGTGCTTAAGGACGGGTTACTAAAACATATATATACATTTTAACTGAGTCGTTAAGTCATCGTTAGTCGTTACATGTAAATGTTGATTTGAAACCTTTAAGTTAACGATCTTGTTAAATGTTGTTAACCCAATGTTTATTATATCTAATGAGATGTTAAATTATTATATTATCATGATATTATGATATATTAATATATCTTAATATGATATATATATACATTTAAAAGTCGATACAACGATAATCGTTACATATATGTCTCGTTTCGAAATCATTAAGTTAGTAGTCTTGTTTTTACATATGTAGTTCATTGTTAATACACCTAATGACATGTTTACTTATCATTTATCATGATTAAACATAGTGTATTAATATCTTAATATGATTCATATGTATTTAGTAAGAAGTTGTTATAACGATAATCGTTATATATATCGTTTCGAGTTTCTTAATTCAATAAACTCAATTTTATGTATATAACTCATTGTTAAAATACCTAATGAGATACTTACTTATCATAATATCATGTTAACTATATATATAATCATATATATATCATCATATAGTTTTTACAAGTTTTAACGTTCGTGAATCACCGGTCAACTTGGGTGGTCAAATGTCTATATGAAACCTATTTCAATTAATCAAGTCTTAACAAGTTTGATTGCTTAACATGTTGGAAACACTTAATCATGTAAATAACAATTTCATTTAATATATATATATATATATATATATATATATATATATATATATATATATATATATATATATATATATATATATATAAACATGGAAAAGTTCGGGTCACTACAAAAAACGTCGAAACTTAAAATTTTAAAAACTAAATCTAAAAAGTTGCGCCTAAAGGAATTAAAGCTTAAAAGGAATTCTATATCCAAAACGGCAATAACTTAATAGGAACTAAAATCTATTAAATATTATAGCGATAAGCAACGTCGTAAAATTCTAAAGCGCCTAAATCTTAATCTAAAGAAAAAGCACTTAAGGGATTTTACGGCAAAGCCTAGAAATCTAGAAATATGAAATTACTACGGCAAAATACAAAGTTTAAAACTAATTACGAACGATAAATATTACGAAATAAATGATAAAAATACAAATTATAACTAAAATGATAAAAATACAAATTTTATAAAAATATTATTTTTATATTATATTTTATTAAAGTATTAAACTATAAATATAAAAATATAATTAAAACTAAATTTATTAAAAATAATACTAATTATTATTAAATTAAAACCCTAATTAATAATAAATATATTATAATGAAAACCCTAAACTGTCGGCCGAGGATACTGCTCCTGTCAAATCACTCCATGTGATCGCATGGAGTTCAAGGCTTCTGGCCATGCGATCGCATGGCTTCGAAGTCCAGTTCAGCTATTGGGCTACTACAGTGCTGAACCGATTTATTTTTTTTAATTTAATTTATTTTTCCTTTTTTATAAAAGATAGATAATAAAAATAAATTTATATAAAAACTTAAAATACTTATTAATTTTATAAATAAAAATCTTAAAAACAAATATATATATATATATATAAATATATATATATATATATATATATATATATATATATATATATATATATATATATATATTTATTTATTTATTTATAATTTTAAGACTTATTATTAATACAAAATATTTTTACAAAATAAGAAATATAGCGTAAAAATATAGCGTTTCGCCGGGTGCCCATCAGCGGCGCCAAAAACTTGATGTGTGCAGCGGTGTATACGAAATACTTATATTTTTATTACGAAATACGATACAATTTACACAAGTTTTATTTATTTATATAGATGGGATATACTTAAACCTTGCTACAATACTTATAGGAAGTGTACCTAATCGTAGAGTAGTGTAGTTTTTAGTAAGTCCGGTTCATTCCACAGGGAGACGGCTTATTGCGTACACTATATTTTTAAACAATTATATTTGTGTATATATATATATATATATATATATATATATATATATATATATATATATATTAGTAATATAGTAGTATTATTATTATTATAAAAGGGGGGTTTTACCGTTTAATGACCGGTTTGTCGATTTTAAATAAAGCGTAAAGATAAATGACGATAATATAAATGACAAAATTTAAATTGCGATAAAGTAAATTGCAGTAATTAAAATGAAAATAAATAAAGGTACGATGAAATATGAAATAAAAGTATTATGCTTATTTAAACTTCCGTAATCATGATGTTTGACGTTTTGATTTTAATTTATTAGCCTGGGTTAATTGTCCTTTATCCTGGATTATTTGATACCTATTTGGTTTTTGTCCATAATAGTCCATCGGTCATAATTTTAAAATGCTCGTCAAATTAACCTTATTCCCGAAGTCAAATATTCCAACTAATTAGGGATTTGAACTGTATACTTTGTTTAATGATTACACCAGGTTATCGACTGCGTGTAATCCAAGGTTTTATTACTTTGTTAACAATTACACCAATTATCCTTGTATTTAATTTACCTACTTGATCAGAATGAATAATCAATTACCCAACCCGAATAATTAATTAAATGATTCTAAACGATGTCGTATAAACGTCACTAAATAGGACATTCGTAATCAATTTAATAATTATTAGTTTAACTAATTTGAAGATAGGTTCGATAGGTTCCAATAAGTTGTCGTTCAATTAGACAATACAACCTACCTATTAATAGTCAATAGTCCAATGTTCACAAGTGTTGGTCTTTTGTCCAAAACTTAATTATGGTACAAAATCTAATAACCCCATCTTAATATTTTGTCTAACATCATGATTATTTTGGCTCAAATAAGCATAATAATAACTTCGTTATGAGACATTAAATTAAAAAGGAAGAACATAGCTTACAGTGGTGATTAATTGTGTAGCGTTGCATGGACAGAATTTCAATTTACAAAACCTTAAAACATTTCTTACATTAACCCAATTATTATTAAACTTCATTTAAACTTAATATTATATATTGACGGTGCGCCTAACTTAGGTCCCGTTATGTGGTCGTAGTCCCTATATGAGACTCGTTTGACCAAAATTATATCGCATTCATTTGAATCGCACAAGACTTGCAAAGTTTAGTTTACCAAACGGTTCGACAACACGTTTAATTTTACAAAAGTATAAAGTATAAATGAAATAACTTGCGACATAATAAGTTTAAAATCACGGTTGCTATAAATAGCGTATGTATGTAGACAAAAGTTTGAATCCAAAGGTGCTATCACTAGCGTATGTATGTATGTATGCTTGACCCCAAGCAAGAAATCAGAGTGTATGCAAGTATGCTTGACCCCAAGCAAGTATGAGTGTACGTGGAAGCATGTATCAAATAGCCAAGTATGAACCTGAGAAACATATAGAAAACTGTCAACGAAAAACGTTGGTGAAATCATAGGTGTTTGTAATAAACGTTGTTTTTGAACCACAAGATTTAGTATTCCCATAACGTTGATTATCAAAATCGTTTGCATTCCAAAAGTATTGTTCCTGAGCACCCAATTATCAAGACTTAACGTATCCTTCCATAGAACCCCATCACAATAGTGTTAGAACATACACTTTTTCTCAAAAATATATTTCATCCGTAGACGGTAGCGAACCGTCCGAAATGAGGGTTTGTCAAACCCGTATGGCCACACAATATAAGTTCTCGCTTACACCCTGCAAGTGTAACTAATGATAATCGAATTGAGGATTTTTGTTCTAACTCGTTGTGGAATGTTTGTTTCATCGTACTTATGTTCAAAGTATAAAAGTAAGTAGTACAAAATGTAACAAAGTATTGTTTCTCAGCCCACAATTTAAAAGTATAAAAAGTTGTTGAAAAGGTAGGACTATGATCTCACCTCAAGTGCACGAGTATAAATGTACTTCACACAGTAAATGTGTGCATGAAAGTTGCTTAGCCTTGACCTAAACAAGTAAGTTCTATTAATTAACCGGTTACGACGCAAGGTCGGGCGAAATGTGTTCGATTAGTCCTATGGCTCGTTACGACTCGATTATGTAGCATGTGAATCACGTTGTCAAGTTTCATGCAAGAATCAAGTATAAAATACGATTAAAACGATTTCATAAGTGTTTGATTAAGTTTGACTAAAAGTCAAACTTGGTCAAAGTCAAAGTCAAAGTCAAAGTCAAAGTCAACGGGGTCGGGTCGGGTATCCGACAATTTTTCCATGATGAGAAAGTATATATAAGCATGTTGGCCAAGTTTCATGTTAATCGGAGTTACGAGTAAGCGGGGGTAAAAACGTGAAAATTAAAAGAATTTGGGACAGACCAAAATGGCGCGCCGCTCCATTTATGGCGCGCCGCTCCATTTAACTGTTTAGCAAGTCTGGCAGTTTTCACACTCAAGCACGAATCTAACTTCAAACAATCATAACTTGTGAACCGTAAACATTCAAAACACGTATCTTATATCGTTGGAAAGGTATTTTGACAAGGAATACAACTAAATACATTTAATAAATCAAATCCATCATTAACAACAATGAAAACCTCATCAAATGATCATTAAACGTTCAAAATCAAGGTTTCAAGTTCACAAAAACGCATTTCTTGACTCGAGAATCCAATTTACACATACGATACGCCATTTTGAAGGTAATGAAACATACATGGCAACTAAACACTTATCAACAACATTAACAAGCATTCGATGCATCAAAAGTTCGTTTTAAGTTTATCAAACCCTAACTAAAATTCACAAACTCATTAATCATGTTCTTGAAGTTTTCTTAATCAACCTACACATCAAAATGAAGCTAGTGATACTAGTAACAGAATTAAAACATGAACTTTAACATTTAAACAACATTTAATCCGCCAAAATCAAAGATTAAGCACACCCATTTCAAATGTTCATACTAGTTACTCAAAACAACAAATCAAGCAAATAAATCATATATTCATGCTAGACACGAGCCATAGACACTAACTAACACCATTTCAAGTATATAAAACAAATTTAGAGAAATCTAGTATTTTTAGAAAGTTACCCAAACTTGATAAAATTGGTACCAAAATGTAGAGGATGAAGAGAGGATCATGAATATGTAATTTGTTTTGATGTTTGCTTCTCCAATCGGATTTAGATGATGATTGAATTGATTAAGAGAAAAAGAGTGTTCTTGAGCTAGAGAGAAAAAGAGAGAAGAGAGGTGAAGTGAATGAGTGGTGATGGTGGGGTTTGACTAGTTGACCTAGTCAACTAGTTAGGCCCCTTTGCAACTTTGGTCCCTCGAGTTTTAAAGCGGGTGCAAGAATTAACCAAACGAATATTTTAAAAACGCTCGAGTAAACGAGTGATGTTATAATTAAATAACGGGAATATTATGAACGTTAGCTAACGGAAAATACGAATTTAAATAACGAAATATATTATTTAAAAAAAAGACAGTGTTAAAAATAAATTTAACGAAAAAATGCGGGATGTTACATAAGGCAGCCAGGCCATGCGATCGCATGGCCATCTGGATCCAGCTCAATCACTTTGTTTTCTGGTTTGCCGACGTTTTATTTAAATATATATAATTTATATTAATTATATATATATATTATATTATATTCTTGTGCATAGTTGACTTGTAATGTTAGGTCAGTTGCATCGTGTGTTGATAGTTGGCTCAGGTCCCGGTTTCGAATTTTCGAACGTCCTTTCGTACGCGGAGATATCTTGTACTTTGCGTTTTGCGGCTTGCACTCTTGTAATTTTTAGACGTTTCTCATCATTAAATTGAACCACTTGAATTATATCTTGTACGTTTGCGCTTTTTGGTCATTTGCGTCTTCAAATCGTCGTTTTCTTCTTTTGTCTTCGCACTTATTTATTTAAACAAATATTACATAAAAATAGAACAATTACAACTAAAATCTTTACATATTGGAAGGATATTTTGCCTAAATATATGTTCATTTAGAGCAATATCAATTATATGAATATTTGTATTCGTATTTAAAGTTGTACGTTTCTACGTGTCGTGGATTTCTATCCGGCGAATCTTTTCAGGTTTCAAACCAACGGTCAGACTTTTGAGATTTTTAAATCTAAATTATTTTAAATACAATATTTTTATGTCATATGATTATATATAGTGTTTATATATTTTATTTTTCGCGAGTGCGTTATTCCTCCAAAGATTTAATCGCGTAGCGGCGTTTTCGTGTTTCAGGTTTCGTTCGGGCGTTCGGGCTAAAAACTAATAATCATTTAACAAATTTGGGCCACAAGGGGCCCAAACCTTGTGAAATTCGGCCGCAAGTCCCCATGGAGGGGGGTGATTATGCCATTTTGCCAAAGTGTTAATCCATTTGATTTAATTAGCTCATTTATCTTTTAACCTACAACTTATTTTTTCTCTCCTCTCTATTCTTCCTCCCTTTCTCGGATGACCACACAAACATCATCATCATCTTCATTTTTTCATCATCAATAGTTTGGATCACTTGATTGTTTGCATAATCGGATTGCTCTCTTCATCATCTACGCGATTATATCAATCATTTCTTGATTAGGGTATAAACTCTAACCCTAGATTTTTCATTTTTATTCATTTTTACTATATTTAATCATATTATAATAGTATAGTACTTGTGTATTATTGTATTGATGATTTTATGCGTAGAAATACTCGTTTGTGTATGATTTCAGTTTGATAATTTTTGGACAGTGGACTTTTGATTAAAATCAGTAAACTTAATAGTGGTTTTTGTTTAAATAAAGTTTTTAGTTGAGTTCATCTCATCAAGACAATAATTTAGGCTTTGGATTCATGTTGTTTTGAGTTTAGGATCAAAAGTTATGCCTGATTTAGGGTTTTGATGAAATTAAAATGTAAAAACGTGTGTAATATGTTTTGGTCCGACTTTGTGACCATTTTTGGAGTCTCTATGGTGTACCGTTCGATTAGGATTGATGATTGGATGAACAGTCATGTTCGGGTCATCGAAATCCGAGCCACGGATCACCCGGAATGGCTAAAACAAGATTTAAAGCGGATTAATGTTTCAAGTTGGTTCATGGCTGTTTTTCATGACTCATGAACTGACCTTAGGGTGTCCTTGAGTGCACTAATGTGTAGGGTTGATTGGTTAGACGAAGATATATTTAAAATTCATCGAAAACCAACACTCGAGTCTCATGTTATGACCCGGCGAACTTTTAATTAAACTTATGGTTCTAAAATTTGAACTTATGTTATAAATAATGATTTTCATTATTATTAAATTACTTATGATATAAAAGTAATTATTTTTAATTAAGACTTATGATATATATATATATTTATTATATCATTTAATAATTACTTTATGATTTAATTATTCTTATAATTAAAACTAATGATTAATAATACTTTCATTATTAATGAAAAATACTTATGATAAGTATTAAACTTATGTTATGAGATTATTATATCAAGACTTATAATAAAGATTAATTAATTATTTAATTATTATAAGGTTTAGTTATTATTTAATTATAATATAATTATTAAATACTTATGGTTTAATAATTATAATTAAATACTTATGATATGATTAATAATTCATTATTAATTAATAATACTTATGATATGATTAAAAATTTATTATTAATTAATAATACTTATGTTATGATTAATATTTAGTTAATTAATTAAATACTTATGTTATATTAATTATATCGTTTAAACTTATGTTAACTTTATAAATTTAATTTAATTTAATTAAACTTATGATATGACATGATTATACATATATGACTTTAAATAACATTATAACTTATATTATTAATATAAATTACACTTTAATTTCAATGTTAACTAGGTTTAACCAAGGTTGACTTTGAGTTGACTTTTGGTTGACTTTGACTTTCAGTTGACTTTTGTTGACTTTTCTAATTAAGGAAACTTTCCTAAATTAACAACTTTCCAAAAATAGAAACTTTCTAAATATGAAAACTTTCCTAAAATATAAACTTTCCTAAAATAGAAACTTTCAATAAATGGAAACCTGCTAAGAATATAAACTTTCTAAAAATAGAAAGTACGTGTTAATCGTTGTCCTGATCATACCGAAACATACTGAGTATTGTTTTATACTTATTTGAAACAAGTACTATAGCTATGATACTAAGACTTGACCTAAGTTAGTTATTTATATCGACCTACTTTATTTAAAGGTCGGCGTTGTGATCATTCTTGATCACTTTACCATTCGCTGTTCGCATTTATGTGTTGTTGCTTCATTTACGTTAAGGTGAGTTATAGTCCTATTTTTCTATTTTAAATCTTTTGGGATGAGAATACATGCAATTTATTTTATATATTGGACACAAGTGAAAATTGGTTTAAATTATTCATTGTGAGTCGAACGAAAATATTCCCTAATCTGGTAATTTTAATCACTGGTTTCTACTGGTGAACGCGAATCCTATGGATAGATCTATCGGGCCTGGCAGCCTCATTTTGTGCTAGTCGCGCTAGCAGTTATAGATGGAATGTATTAGTACTTCGTATTTTGGAAGATTCACCTGTTTAGTGTATATTTTTATCCTGGTTTTTGTTAATGGTATGAAGTTGTTAAGTGATTATCAGGTGGCTCACGGGTTAATGGAATAATATTTTATATATTTTCGAGCATATAATTTTGTGGTCCAAAATGAGTCTTTATGTTTTCAAACATAAATTTTTATGGTTTAAATTAATTATTGTTCGCAATATTAAACATATAATTCACTCAACATTTTTGTTGACAGTTTACTCGCATTTTTTATTCTCAGGTTCATGATTGACTGCTTTCACTGTGCTTAGAGAGTCTGCATTGTCTGTCACTGATTTTAATTTAAACATAAAACATTGCATTCTACTTTTGGGTTTAATACCTTGTGGGCATTTTGTTGACTTAGTTTTTGGTCAACTTTGGATATTTTCATATGATGAGTTTTTCTAAGCTTACACATTTTGGTAGATTTCCTTTATAGGAAATCATTTTTAAATAAAGAATGCAATGTTATTTATTAAATTCATATAGAGTTACGATCAAGCTGTGGGACCAAGTGACGGAGCCGTTAAGGGTACTTGATAGGCCATCACAATACAGGTGCGTAAACGTGTGTCGGCGGAGGTTTTGATATTGCATGAGAAACTTTTCCCGCAAGTCTGCAAAGCATGTGATTCCATTTGGTGGTAGTTTGGCGAACCATTCCCTGGCAGCAGACTTTAGGACAGTCGGAAAGAGATGGCACGCTACCTCATCACTCCAGTGTTGGGTTTTCATGGCACCCTCAAAGACTTGCAGAAAATCGTCCGGGTCAGTAGTTGAAATGTCCCGTTCTTATTGATTAAAAACATTCCATATTAATTGATTTCGTTGCGAGGTTTTGACCTCTATATGAGACGTTTTTCAAAGACTGCATTCATTTTAAAACAAACCATAACCTTTATTTCATCAATAAAGGTTTAAAAAGCTTTACGTAGATTATCAAATAATGATAATCTAAAATATCCTGTTTACACACGACCATTACATAATGGTTTACAATACAAATATGTTACAACAAAATAAGTTTCTTGAATGCAGTTTTTACACAATATCATACAAGTATGGACTCCAAATCTCGTCCTTATTTAAGTATGCGACAGCGGAAGCTCTTAATAATCACCTGAGAATAAACATGCTTAAAACGTCAACAAAAATATTGGTGGGTTATAGGTTTAACCTATATATATCAAATCATAATAATAGACCACAAGAGTTCATATTTCAATACACATCCCATACATAGAGATAAAAATCATTCATATGGTGAACACCTGGTAACCGACATTAACAAGATGCATATATAAGAATATCCCCATCATTCCGGGACACCCTTCAGATATGATATAAATTTCGAAGTACTAAAGCATCCGGTACTTTGGATGGGGTTTGTTAAGCCCAATAGATCTATCTTTAGGATTCGCGTCAATTAGGGTGTCTGTTCCCTAATTCTTAGATTACCAGACTTAATAAAAAGGGGCATATTCGATTTCGATAATTCAACCATAGAATGTAGTTTCACGTACTTGTGTCTATTTTGTAAATCATTTATAAAACCTGCATGTATTCTCATCCCAAAAATATTAGATTTTAAAAGTGGGACTATAACTCACTTTCACAGATTTTTACTTCATCGGGAAGTAAGACTTGGCCACTGGTTGATTCACGAACCTATAACAATATATACATATATATCAAAGTATGTTCAAAATATATTTACAACACTTTTAATATATTTTGATGTTTTAAGTTTATTAAGTCAGCTGTCCTCGTTAGTAACCTACAACTAGTTGTCCACAGTTAGATGTACAGAAATAAATCGATAAATATTATCTTGAATCAATCCACGACCCAGTGTATATGTATCTCAGTATTGATCACAACTCAAACTATATATATTTTGGAATCAACCTCAACCCTGTATAGCTAACTCCAACATTCACATATAGAGGGTCTATGGTTGTTCCGAAATATATATAGATGTGTCGACATGATAGGTTGAAACATTGTATACGTGTCTATGGTATCTCAAGATTACATAATATACAATACAAGTTGATTAAGTTATGGTTGGAATAGATTTGTTACCAATTTTCACGTAGCTAAAATGAGAAAAATTATCCAATCTTGTTTTACCCATAACTTCTTCATTTTAAATCCGTTTTGAGTGAATCAAATTGCTATGGTTTCATATTGAACCCTATTTTATGAATCTACACAGAAAAAGTATAGGTTTATAGTCGGAAAAATAAGTTACAAGTCGTTTTTTTAAAGGTAGTCATTTCAGTCGAAAGAACGACGTCTAGATGACCATTTTAGAAAACATACTTCCACTTTGAGTTTAACCATAATTTTTGGATATAGTTTCATGTTCATAATAAAAATCATTTTCTCAGAATAACAACTTTTAAATCAAAGTTTATCATAGTTTTTAATTAACTAACCCAAAACAGCCCGCGGTGTTACTACGACGGCGTAAATCCGGTTTTACGGTGTTTTTCGTGTTTCCAGGTTTTAAATCATTAAGTTAGCATATCATATAGATATAGAACATGTGTTTAGTTTATTTTAAAAGTCAAGTTAGAAGGATTAACTTTTGTTTGCGAACAAGTTTAGAATTAACTAAACTATGTTCTAGTGATTACAAGTTTAAACCTTCGAATAAGATAGCTTTATATGTATGAATCAAATGATGTTATGAACATCATTACTACCTTAAGTTCCTTGGATAAACCTACTGGAAAAGAGAAAAATGGATCTAGCTTCAATGGATCCTTGGATGGCTCGAAGTTCTTGAAGCAGAATCATGACACGAAAACAAGTTCAAGTAAGATCATCACTTAAAATAAGATTGTTATAGTTATAGAAATTGAACCAAAGTTTGAATATGATTATTACCTTGTATTAGAATGATAACCTACTGTAAGAAACAAAGATTTCTTGAGGTTGGATGATCACCTTACAAGATTGGAAGTGAGCTAGCAAACTTGAAAGTATTCTTGATTTTATGAAACTAGAACTTTTGAAATTTATGAAGAACACTTAGAACTTGAAGATAGAACTTGAGAGAGATCAATTAGATGAAGAAAATTGAAGAATGAAAGTGTTTGTAGGTGTTTTTGGTCGTTGGTGTATGGATTAGATATAAAGGATATGTTATTTTGTTTTCATGTAAATAAGTCATGAATGATTACTCATATTTTTGTAATTTTATGAGATATTTCATGCTAGTTGCCAAATGATGGTTCCCACATGTGTTAGGTGACTCACATGGGCTGCTAAGAGCTGATCATTGGAGTGTATATACCAATAGTACATACATCTAAAAGCTGTGTATTGTACGAGTACGAATACGGGTGCATACGAGTAGAATTGTTGATGAAACTGAACGAGGATGTAATTGTAAGAATTTTTGTTAAGTAGAAGTATTTTGATAAGTGTCTTGAAGTCTTTCAAAAGTGTATGAATACATATTAAAACACTACATGTATATACATTTTAACTGAGTCGTTAAGTCATCGTTAGTCGTTACATGTAAATGTTGTTTTGAAACCTTTAGGTTAACGATCTTGTTAAATGTTGTTAACCTAATGTTTATAATATCAAAAGAGATTTTAAATTATTATATTATCATGATATTATGATGTACGAATATCTCTTAATATGATATATATACATTAAATGTCGTTACAATGATAATCGTTACATATATGTCTCGTTTCAAAATCATTAAGTTAGTAGTCTTGTTTTTACATATGTAGTTCATTGTTAATATAATTAATGATATGTTTACTTATAATAATATCATGTTAACTATATATATAACCATATATATGTCATCATATAGTTTTTACAAGTTTTAACGTTCGTGAATCACCGGTCAACTTGGGTGGTCAATTGTCTATATGAAACCTATTTCAATTAATCAAGTCTTAAAAAGTTTGATTGCTTAACATGTTGGAAACATTTAATCATGTAAATATCAATCTCAATTAATATATATAAACATGGAAAAGTTCGGGTCACTACAGTACCTACCCGTTAAATAAATTTCGTCCCGAAATTTTAAGCTGTTGAAGGTGTTGACGAATCTTCTAGAAATAGATGCGGGTATTTCTTCTTCATCTGATCTTCACGCTCCCAGGTGAACTCAGGTCCTCTACGAGCATTCCATCGAACCTTAATAATTGGTATCTTGTTTTGCTTAAGTCTTTTAACCTCACGATCCATTATTTCGACGGGTTCTTCGATGAATTGAAGTTTTTCGTTGATTTGGATTTCATCTAACGGAATAGTGAGATCTTCTTTAGCAAAACATTTATTCAAATTCGAGACGTGGAAAGTGTTATGTACAGCCGCGAGTTGTTGAGGTAACTCAAGTCGGTAAGCTACTGGTCCGACACGATCAATAATCTTGAATGGTCCAATATACCTTGGATTTAATTTCCCTCGTTTACCAAATCGAACAACGCCTTTCCAAGGTGAAACTTTAAGCATGACCATCTCTCCAATTTCAAATTCTATATCTTTTCTTTTAATGTCAGCGTAGCTCTTTTGTCGACTTTGGGCGATTTTCAACCGTTGTTGAATTTGGATGATCTTCTCGGTAGTTTCTTGTATAATCTCCGGACCCGTAATCTGTCTATCCCCCACTTCACTCCAACAAATCGGAGACCTGCACTTTCTACTATAAAGTGCTTCAAACGGCGCCATCTCAATGCTTGAATGGTAGCTGTTGTTGTAGGAAAATTCTGCTAACGGTAGATGTCGATCCCAACTGTTTCCGAAATCAATAACACATGCTCGTAGCATGTCTTCAAGCGTTTGTATCGTCCTTTCGCTCTGCCCATCAGTTTGTGGATGATAGGCAGTACTCATGTCTAGACGAGTTCCTAATGCTTGCTGTAATGTCTGCCAGAATCTTGAAATAAATCTGCCATCCCTATCAGAGATAATAGAGATTGGTATTCCATGTCTGGAGACGACTTCCTTCAAATACAGTCGTGCTAACTTCTCCATCTTGTCATCTTCTCTTATTGGTAGGAAGTGTGCGGATTTGGTGAGACGATCAACTATTACCCAAATAGTATCAAAACCACTTGCAGTCCTTGGCAATTTAGTGATGAAATCCATGGTAATGTTTTCCCATTTCCATTCCGGGATTTCGGGTTGTTGAAGTAGACCTGATGGTTTTTGATGCTCAGCTTTGACCTTAGAACACGTCAAACATTCTCCTATGTATTTAGCAACATCGGCTTTCATACCCGGCCACCAAAAATGTTTCTTGAGATCCTTGTACATCTTCCCCGTTCCAGGATGTATTGAGTATCTGGTTTTATGAGCTTCTCTAAGTACCATTTCTCTCATATCTCCAAATTTTGGTACCCAAATCCTTTCAGCCCTATACCGGGTTCTGTCTTCCCGAATATTAAGATGCTTCTCCGATCCTTTGGGTATTTCATCCTTTAAATTTCCCACTTTTAAAACTCCTTGTTGCGCCTCCTTTATTTGAGTAGTAAGGTTATTATGAATCATTATATTCATAGATTTTACTCGAATGGGTTCTCTATCCTTCCTGCTCAAGACATCGGCTACCACATTTGCCTTCCCCAGGTGGTAACGAATCTCAAAGTCGTAATCATTCAACAATTCAATCCACCTACGCTGCCTCATATTCAGTTGTTTCTGATTAAATATGTGTTGAAGACTTTTGTGGTCGGTATATATAATACTTTTGACCCCATATAAGTAGTGCCTCCAAGTCTTTAATGCAAAAACAACCGCGCCTAATTCCAAATCATGCGTCGTATAATTTTGTTCGTGAATCTTCAATTGTCTAGACGCATAAGCAATCACCTTCATTCGTTGCATTAATACACAACCGAGACCTTGCTTTGATGCATCACAATAAATCACAAAATCATCATTCCCTTCAGGCAATGACAATATAGGTGCCGTAGTTTGCTTTTTCTTCAATAACTGAAACGCTTTCTCTTGTTCATCATTCCATTCAAATTTCTTCCCTTTATGCGTTAATGCAGTCAAGGGTTTTGCTATTCTGGAAAAGTCTTGGATGAACCTTCTGTAGTAACCAGCTAGTCCTAAAAACTGGCGTATGTGTTTCGGAGTTTTCGGGGTTTCCCACTTTTCAACAGTTTCTATCTTTGCCGGATCCACCTTAATACCTTCTTTGTTCACTATGTGACCGAAGAATTGAACTTCTTCCAACCAAAATGCACACTTTGAAAACTTAGCGTACAATTCTTCCTTCCTCAATACTTCTAACACCTTTCTCAAATGTTCACCGTGTTCTTGGTCATTCTTTGAGTAAATAAGTATGTCATCAATGAAAACAATGACAAACTTGTCAAGGTATGGTCCACACACTCGGTTCATAAGGTCCATGAACACAGCTGGTGCATTAGTTAAACCAAACGGCATGACCATAAACTCGTAATGACCGTAACGTGTTCTGAAAGCAGTCTTTGGAATATAATCTTCTTTCACCCGCATTTGATGATACCCGGAACGTAAGTCAATCTTTGAATAAACAGACGAGCCTTGTAGTTGATCAAATAAGTCATCGATTCTCGGTAGTGGGTAGCGGTTCTTGATGGTAAGTTTGTTCAACTCTCGGTAGTCGATATACAACCTGAATGTACCATCTTTCTTCTTGACAAACAAAACAGGAGCTCCCCACGGTGATGTGCTTGGTCGAATGAAACCACGCTCTAAAAGTTCTTGTAATTGGCTTTGTAGTTCTTTCATCTCACTGGGTGCGAGTCTGTAAGGAGCACGAGCTATTGGTGCAGCTCCTGGTACAAGATCTATTTGAAATTCAACGGATCGATGTGGGGGTAATCCCGGTAATTCTTTCGGAAATACATCAGGAAATTCTTTTGTGACGGGAACATCATTGATGCTCTTTTCTTCAGTTTGTACTTTCTCAACATGTGCTAGAACAGCATAGCAACCTTTTCTTATTAGTTTTTGTGCCTTCAAATTACTAATAAGATGTAGCTTCGTGTTGCCCTTTTCTCCGTACACCATTAAGGGTTTTCCTTTTTCTCGTATAATGCGAATTGCATTTTTGTAACAAACGATCTCTGCTTTCACTTCTTTCAACCAGTCCATACCGATTATCACATCAAAACTCCCTAACTCTACTGGTATCAAATCAATCTTAAATGTTTCGCTAACCAGTTTAATTTCTCGATTCCGACATATATTATCTGCTGAAATTAATTTACCATTTGCTAATTCGAGTAAAAATTTACTATCCAAAGGCGTCAATGGACAACTTAATTTAGCACAAAAATCTCTACTCATATAGCTTCTATCCGCACCCGAATCAAATAAAACGTAAGCAGAGTTATTGTCAATAAGAAACGTACCCATAACAAGCTCCGGGTCTTCCTGTGCCTCTGCCGCATTAATATTGAAAACTCTTCCACGGCCTTGTCCATTCATGTTCTCCTGGTTCGGGCAATTTCTAATAATGTGGCCCGGTTTTCCACATTTATAACAAACTACATTGGCATAACTTGCTCCGACACTACTTGCTCCGCCATTACTCGTTCCGACACCATTTGTTCCTTTCGTTCTATTAACCCCTGGTCCGTAGACCTCACACTTCGCCGCGCTATGACCATTTCTTTTACACTTGTTGCAAAATTTGGTGCAGAACCCCGAGTGATTCTTTTCACACCTTTGGCATAGCTGCTTCTGATTGTTGTTGTTGTTGCGGTTATTATTGTTGTTGGGATGATTGTTGTAGTTGCTGTTGTTGTTGTTGTTGTTGTTGTTGTTGTTGGGCCGTTTGTTGTAGTTGCGATTGATGTTGCGATTGTTGGGATAATTGTTGCGATTATTGTTGTAATTGCTGTTGTTGTTGTATTGGTGATTCTTATCACCGTTTTCCTCCCACTTTCTTTTGACTTGTTTCACATTGGCCTCTTCAGCAGTCTGTTCTTTAATTCTTTCTTCAATCTGGTTCACGAGTGTGTGAGCCATTCTACATGCCTGTTGTATGGAGGCGGGCTCGTGTGAACTTATATCTTCTTGGATTATTTCCGGTAATCCTTTCACAAACGCGTCGATCTTCTCTTCCTCATCTTCGAATGCTCCCGGACACAATAGGCACAATTCTGTGAATCGTCTTTCGTACGTGGTAATATCAAATCCTTGGGTTCGTAACCCTCTAAGTTCTGTCTTGAGCTTATTGACCTCGGTTCTGGGACGGTACTTCTCGTTCATCAAGTGCTTGAATGCTGACCACGGTAGTGCGTACGCATCGTCTTGTCCCACTTGCTCTAGATAGGTATTCCACCATGTTAACGCAGAACCTGTGAAGGTATGCGTAGCGTACTTTACTTTGTCCTCTTCAGTACACTTACTTATGGCAAACACCGATTCGGCCTTCTCGGTCCACCGTTTCAATCCGATCGGTCCTTCGGTTCCATCAAATTCCAAAGGTTTGCAGGCAGTGAATTCTTTGTAGGTGCATCCTACACGATTTCCTGTACTGCTAGATCCAAGGTTATTGTTGGTAGGTAGCGCAGCCTGTACTGCGGCTATGTTTGAAGCTAGAAAAGTACGGAATTCCTCTTCATTCATATTCACGGTGTGTCGAGTAGTCGGTGCCATTTCCTTCAAAATAGTTAAATGGAACAAGTTAATCATACAGAATATTAAGAGTAGTTAATAGTATTTCGTAGCATAATATGAACTCATTTATAAAAGCTTTTTCTTCATATTAGCGTTTTATAAGTTTAAATTCGGGTAGTACCTACCCGTTAAGTTCATACTTAGTAGCTAATATACAATTCAACTACTACAATTCTATATGAAAAACTGATTATAATAATATTTCGCGTTCAAACTTTTACACAATATTTTACAAACTTACAATACCGCTTATTTTACATATAGCATGAAATATAGCACACAATAAATTTGATACAAGATGGTTGTGAAGATAATTCTAGCTAGTACACAAGTCGTTCAGCAAAGGCAATAAAGACACGTAATTCATACGTCCAGAAACAAGTCATGCATTCTGGTTTTACTAGGACTACTTCCCATCCTTGGTCTTGTGGAACATAATCGTTATGGCCGTTGATAAGACAGCGTGTTGTAACGTCGTCAAAGGGACGAGGGTTACGTAATGTCCAACAGTCCCGTAACAATCTAAAAACCTCATTTCTTACCCCAATTACCGACTCCGTCACTTGTGGGAACATTTTGTTTAATAGTTGTAGCCCGATGTTCTTGTTCTCACTTTGGTGAGAAGCGAACATTACTAATCCGTAAGCATAACATGCTTCTTTATGTTGCATGTTAGCCGCTTTTTCTAAATCACGAAGTCCAATATTCGGATATATTGAGTCAAAATAATTTCTTAACCCATTGCGTAAAATAGCATTTGGGTTCCCCGCAATATATGCGTCAAAGTAAACACATCGTAACTTATGGATTTCCCAATGTGATATCCCCCATCTTTCGAACGAAAGCCTTTTATAAACCAAGGCATTCTTGGAACGTTCTTCGAATGTCTTACAAACTGATCTCGCCTTAAATAGTTGTGCCGAAGAATTCTGACCGACTCTAGACAAGATTTCATCAATCATGTCTCCGGGTAGGTCTCTTAAAATATTGGGTTGTCTATCCATTTTGTGTTTTTATACTGTAAAATAGACAAGAGTTAAATTCATAAAAAAAAAATACTAATTAATACAAGCAATTTTTACATATATCATAAAGCATAAGCACACTATATTACATATATTACACCACACGAATACAACTATCTTATTCCGACTCGCTTGTTTCTTCTTCTTCGGTTTTGGTTCGTTTTACCAAGTTTCTAGGGATATATGATGTTCCCCTAATACGAGCCGTCGTTATCCACATTGGTTTAGAAAAACTTGGTGGTTTAGAGGTTCCCGGGTCATTGTTACAACTTAAGGACTTAGGGGGTTGACGATACATATACAGTTCATCGGGGTTGGAATTAGATTTCTCTATTTTTATGCCCTTTCCCTTATTATTTTCTTTTGCCTTTTTAAATTCAGTTGGGGTAATTTCTATAACATCATCGGAATTCTCGTCGGAATCCGATTCATCGGAGAATTGGTAATCCTCCCAATATTTTGCTTCCTTGGCGGAAACACCATTGACCATAATTAACCTTGGTCGGTTGGTTAAGGATTTTCTTTTACTTAACCGTTTTATTATTTCCCCCACCGGTTCTATTTCTTCATCCGGTTCCGATTCTTCTTCCGGTTCCGTCTCTTCTTCCGGTTCTTCTTCGGGAACTTGTGAATCAGTCCACGAATCATTCCAATTTACATTTGACTCTTCATTATTATTAGGTGAGTCAATGGGACTTGTTCTAGAGGTAGACATCTATCACATAATATCAAACGCGTTAAGAGATTAATATATCACATAATATTCACATGTTAAAAATATATAGTTTCCAACAAAATTTGTTAAGCAATCATTTTTCAAGTAAACACGGTCGAAGTCCAGACTCACTAATGCATCCTAACAAACTCGATAAGACACACTAATGCAAAATTCTGGTTCTCTAAGACCAACGCTCGGATACCAACTGAAATGTCCCGTTCTTATTGATTAAAAACGTTCCATATTAATTGATTTCGTTGCGAGGTTTTGACCTCTATATGAGACGTTTTTCAAAGACTGCATTCATTTTAAAACAAACCATAACCTTTATTTCATCAATAAAGGTTTAAAAAGCTTTACGTAGATTATCAAATAATGATAATCTAAAATATCCTGTTTACACACGACCATTACATAATGGTTTACAATACAAATATGTTACAACAAAATAAGTTTCTTGAATGCAGTTTTTACACAATATCATACAAGCATGGACTCCAAATCTCGTCCTTATTTAAGTATGCAACAGCGGAAGCTCTTAATAATCACCTGAGAATAAACATGCTTAAAACGTCAACAAAAATGTTGGTGAGTTATAGGTTTAACCTATATATATCAAATCATAATAATAGACCACAAGAGTTCATATTTCAATACACATCCCATACATAGAGATAAAAATCATTCATATGGTGAACACCTGGTAACCGACATTAACAAGATGCATATATAAGAATATCCCCATCATTCCGGGACACCCTTCGGATATGATATAAATTTCGAAGTACTAAAGCATCCGATACTTTGGATGGGGTTTGTTAAGCCCAATAGATCTATCTTTAGGATTCGCGTCAATTAGGGTGTCTGTTCCCTAATTCTTAGATTACCAGACTTAATAAAAAGGGGCATATTCGATTTCGATAATTCAACCATAGAATGTAGTTTCACGTACTTGTGTCTATTTTGTAAATCATTTATAAAACCTGCATGTATTCTCATCCCAAAAATATTAGATTTTAAAAGTGGGACTATAACTCACTTTCACAGATTTTTACTTCGTCGGGAAGTAAGACTTGGCCACTGGTTGATTCACGAACCTATAACAATATATACATATATATCAAAGTATGTTCAAAATATATTTACAACACTTTTAATATATTTAGATGTTTTAAGTTTATTAAGTCAGCTGTCCTCGTTAGTAACCTACAACTACTTGTCCACAGTTAGATGTACAGAAATAAATCGATAAATATTATCTTGAATCAATCCACGACCCAGTGTATACGTATCTCAGTATTGATCACAACTCAAACTATATATATTTTGGAATCAACCTCAACCCTGTATAGCTAACTCCAACATTCACATATAGAGTGTCTATGGTTGTTCCGAAATATATATAGATGTGTCGACATGATAGGTCGAAACATTGTATACGTGTCTATGGTATCTCAAGATTACATAATATACAATACAAGTTGATTAAGTTATGGTTGGAATAGATTTGTTACCAATTTTCACGTAGCTAAAATGAGAAAAATTATCCAATCTTGTTTTACCCATAACTTCTTCATTTTAAATCCGTTTTGAGTGAATCAAATTGCTATGGTTTCATATTGAACCATATTTTATGAATCTACACAGAAAAAGTATAGGTTTATAGTCGGAAAAATAAGTTACAAGTCGTTTTTTTAAAGGTAGTCATTTCAGTCGAAAGAACGACGTCTAGATGACCATTTTAAAAAACATACTTCCACTTTGAGTTTAACCATAATTTTTGGATATAGTTTCATGTTCATAATAAAAATCATTTTCTCAGAATAACAACTTTTAAATCAAAGTTTATCATAGTTTTTAATTAACTAACCCAAAACAGCCCGCGGTGTTACTACGACGGCGTAAATCCGGTTTTACGGTGTTTTTCGTGTTTCCAGGTTTTAAATCATTAAGTTAGCATATCATATAGATATAGAACATGTGTTTAGTTTATTTTAAAAGTCAAGTTAGAAGGATTAACTTTTGTTTGCGAACAAGTTTAGAATTAACTAAACTATGTTCTAGTGATTACAAGTTTAAACCTTCGAATAAGATAGCTTTATATGTATGAATCGAATGATGTTATGAACATCATTACTACCTTAAGTTCCTTGGATAAACCTACTAGAAAAGAGAAAAATGGATCTAGCTTCAATGGATCCTTGGATGGCTCGAAGTTCTTGAAGCAGAATCATGACACGAAAACAAGTTCAAGTAAGATCATCACTTAAAATAAGATTGTTATAGTTATAGAAATTGAACCAAAGTTTGAATATGATTATTACCTTGTATTAGAATGATAACCTACTGTAAGAAACAAAGATTTCTTGAGGTTGGATGATCACCTTACAAGATTGGAAGTGAGCTAGCAAACTTGAAAGTATTCTTGATTTTATGAAACTAGAACTTTTGAAATTTATGAAGAACACTTAGAACTTGAAGATAGAACTTGAGAGAGATCAATTAGATGAAGAAAATTGAAGAATGAAAGTGTTTGTAGGTGTTTTTGGTCGTTGGTGTATGGATTAGATATAAAGGATATGTTATTTTGTTTTCATGTAAATAAGTCATGAATGATTACTCATATTTTTGTAATTTTATGAGATATTTCATGCTAGTTGCCAAATGATGGTTCCCACATGTGTTAGGTGACTCACATGGGCTGCTAAGAGCTGATCATTGGAGTGTATATACCAATAGTACATACATCTAAAAGCTGTGTATTGTACGAGTACGAATACGGGTGCATACGAGTAGAATTGTTGATGAAACTGAACGAGGATGTAATTGTAAGAATTTTTGTTAAGTAGAAGTATTTTGATAAGTGTCTTGAAGTCTTTCAAAAGTGTATGAATACATATTAAAACACTACATGTATATACATTTTAACTGAGTCGTTAAGTCATCGTTAGTCGTTACATGTAAATGTTGTTTTGAAACCTTTAGGTTAACGATCTTGTTAAATGTTGTTAACCCAATGTTTATAATATCAAAAGAGATTTTAAATTATTATATTATCATGATATTATGATGTACGAATATCTCTTAATATGATATATATACATTAAATGTCGTTACAACGATAATCGTTACATATATGTCTCGTTTCAAAATCATTAAGTTAGTAGTCTTGTTTTTACATATGTAGTTCATTGTTAATATAATTAATGATATGTTTACTTATCATAATATCATGTTAACTATATATATAACCATATATATGTCATCATATAGTTTTTACAAGTTTTAACGTTCGTGAATCACCGGTCAACTTGGGTGGTCAATTGTCTATATGAAACCTATTTCAATTAATCAAGTCTTAAAAAGTTTGATTGCTTAACATGTTGGAAACATTTAATCATGTAAATATCAATCTCAATTAATATATATAAACATGGAAAAGTTCGGGTCACTACAGTAGTGCCATTGTACACCCTCAAAGTGACTGGTATGACGATGTTAGCAGGAAGTATACAACCAGAAATTCGTTCGCAGAGCTTTTGGCTGGTAGCTGACATCTCAACCGATCACTTTTCTTTGTTACCGGTGATCAGGCGAACAGATTCTCAAGCGCAGTCCCCTAGACAGCGGGTTGTGACAGAGAGTGTTTATACGCCGGCGGCGCAGCCTGCACAAGGAGCTCGATTAACCATGCATTTGTGGCAGCCTTGGTGACAACCTCGCTTCCTGCGCCGATGTTTGGCAGTGGGCTGGTCTTCATAATGTCAAGAGTTTGCAATTGCTGCCTTTCTGCTAGACTGTTGCCGTCGTTCAACAAGGCCTTTAGCTTTTCAATTACTTGCTTTTCGACGTCAGCTGAGATCATCTTGGTGATCATGTCTGTGTCATTGTGAGATGATCCGATGCCACTCGAACCACCAGTTTTGAGACCAAGGGTGCCGAGTTTCAACCTCTCCCCGCTAGGTGGTGTGCCCTCGTGTGTGTGCTCATCGTCATCGGAGACATTCATCTCGTCTCCCGACGCTTCACCGGAGTGAATGTGAGCGATTGATTTCTTTTGAGGTTGAGGTGGTTCCACCGCGGGCGAGCTTCCTTTGTTCAAAAGTGGCTGAACATCATCGGTCGTACCTTTCTTACTTGCCGTTTCGCTACTTGGTTTCACTGTGTTGTTCGTACCTTTAGGTGGTGCCATTTGATCAAACCAAAATTGTTATGCTTGAATAGATTTCGGGTTTGAGTGCTTGATTGGGGAAAAAGAGTGGATCGAATGTTTTAAACCTAATAATTGTGCAAACCTCGATTTGAAATTTGGATTTCAAGGGTGTAAAACAATCGATGGGATTAACCTTACTCAATCGGAATCGAGTAAGTTAATATCTTAGAGTTGAGATCAACTGCGATAGTGACCAGAATCTTAATCGGAGTTGTATTGTCAGCTGGAGAATATCCTACCGTAATTAATTTTGGCTGAGTAACATTAATGCATCCAGTGTTGATGGTTGAATGATCTTGAATGTGTATTTATAGGTGATACGAGGGAATGGTGACGTGGCACATGTCCATTTCTTGGTTGTAAAAAAACATTGTTAATCCCAAAGACTGACGTGGCACCTATCCCTTTCATAGGAATAACGAACAGATCCTAACAAACTTTCCTAGATTCGTGCGCTAACGTGGTGTGTTCTGGGATGGTGCACTTATTCCGGGATGGTGCACTTATTCCGGGATCAAGTGTCTGTTCCGGGACGGTACACTTATTCCGGGGTCAAGTGTCTGTTCTGGGACAATGCACTTATTCCGGGATCAAGTGTCTATTCCGGGAGCGTGGAGGATCCGACTAGGGTATGACGGGTTGATGCCTTGTTCAGTCAAGAAGGTTATAACTTGATGTTTTATTCCAAATGTTTCTTCACGGTAGTATTATGACTGGGATAGATGTGGCCGGTTTGCAAATTGTAACAACCCTCACTTTTCGACTTCTAAATTACTGAATTAACCCTAGGGTTATATGTCTGACTATATGTATTAAGGGTTGTTATATACAATTAAATATTGACCGAATAGTAATTTTTAGTCAACAATGTACGCTTAAATAAATAATATATTATTAATTTATATAATTTGAAATAATTTAACTAAGTATATAAACTTTGTATCACTTTTATTATTTAGTTAATGTATTATATATTTAACTATATAATAAATCCAATTATATATAAATGTAATAATATTTACAAACTTACTAAAGCTATAGTTTAATAATTAAAATCATAATTATTATTAAAAATACAAAATACCGAATTATTTATTATTTTTATGCAAAATTTATATTTATTAATTAAATAAAAAAATAAAATAAAATAAAATAAAATATTATTGACAAATATTCTTGGAAAAACATTAAATAAATTTGTTTATTTACATAAAAAAAATCCTTAAAATAAATAAAAAATAAATAAATAAATAAATTACTTTTTAATTAAAAATTTTAATGGAAAAACTACTTTTATTATTTTATTTTGTGCATTATCCCATGACCTAACATTTAATACTTTTTAATTTTAAAATCCCATTAAGAATTAAATATTTCGTTTTCTTTTAATTATTTTATTCTTTTTACCTAATTTTTTTAAGTATAAATACCCCTCATTTCTCATTCAAACTCACACCAAAATTTCTCTCATTCTCTCTGTGAAGAATTACTACTAGTAAGTATTCTTTTCTTACTTTTTATTTTTTTTACTTTTTACTTTTTACTTTTTACTTCAGTTATTATTTTTACCGAAATGTGTAAATAATGTTATAAATTATATGCAATTAAAAATAAAATAAATAACATGTATACACTATTACTATTACTAGCACCTATAACCTACTACTTATATTGTAACATAAAAACATTTTGGGATATGTATTAGAGATGTATAGATCTTCGAACTTTCTTGACGAATGGTTTCTATGAGATTCTAGGCAGAGGGTTTGGATTTTCGATTTAAAGGGTCCTATGGCTCAAGCCCCTAGATCTAAATTAGCCATTCGAAGGGAAAGGGGTGATTGGAAGCTTATCTAATACGGCAAGTATCCTAAAATGGAAAACACTGATAAAAGTAGAAACTCTGTAGTCATAGGAACTTAGTAAAATAAGAAACTTTCTAAAAATGGAAACTTTATAAAAATAGTAACTTACTAGGAATAGAAACTTAGTAAAACAAACTATACTTAAACACATACTTAAACTTAAACATGGGCAAAACACTTAACTACTCTTAAATGTCAATAGGTTGACTTTCCTGCTCACTCGTTCAACTCTTTATTCCGAGGAATAACTCTCTCTCTCTACTTACTAAGGTGAATTCATAGCCCCTCTTTAATTGCTAGCAAACTTACTTACTTTTACTTGGGGTGAGACACATGCTGTTTTTACTTTTTACACTTTAGACACAAGTACCAAACTGTTAAACTATGCTATACCCGACTATGTCCGACTAAGTCCCTACAGTGATATTATTAATTGCTGCTGCATGCTTAATTATTGGGGGTAGGCCTATCGGGAGTAACGTCCCCGATACATTTGACTAAGTCTTTGTATTACTTAATAATGAAATTAAACCGACAAGGACAGACACAACTTGTCATGGGGCAAACTTAAACGTTTAGTCTAAATATCACGCATTGGCATAACTTTTTGATCCTGCGGGAGATCAACTTTACAAACTAAATCTTGTGGTCTAAAACAACGACAAACTTTTTGTTAAACCTATGAACTTCACTCAACCTTTTTGGTTGACACTTTAGCATGTTTTGTCTCAGGTGCTGTTTGATTCAAGCTCTTATACTTACTACTTATGTGATGCTACTTGAACATAGGATCAAGAGATATCGCATTTATTACTTCTGCATGTGAACATTTACATTATTGTTATTCCTGTCATTGTAACGACATTTCATTTTCCGCTACGTACTCATTAAAGTTAAATTCATCATTTAGTATTGTTCTCGTTTATTATAATATGTTGGTATGTTTTGATATTAGTGGCGTTCCTTCCAGACCCTATTGGGAGGACATTACAGATTGGTATCAGAGCATAACCAGGCTGTTATAGAGAACCAGGATTGCATTTTTATGTGTGCCTTACTTGTTAGCTAAGGTGCCTTAGCAATCTAGGAAACTATAACCTTTCCTGCCTTAGAATTAAAGCACTTAGGATTGCCCCATAATCTTAACGATTATGCTTTAATAAACTTGACTTAAAGATTCTAATCAAAATATCCTTCCTAATGTTAGGATGTCTAATTATCATCAAACGACCAAAATGAATCTTTTCAAGCCAACCGAAAAAGATACTGAAAGGTCTTCCACAGAAAGACCAGTCCAAAGTCCACCTTATGGCTTTGGTGGTCCTCCCTCACCAAATTATAGCCCAAATACTACTCTAAAGTTACATTGTTCTCCTGAATACTATCCAACCCCGAGGAATAAAGACAAGAGGAAATGTTTTGAAGAAACTGGGCCGTCAAAGAAAAGATCCCGATCTCCTTTCTACGATGAAGTTGATGCCAAGTACGAGCTCATGAATCTGCGAAAAACTACCGATGACCTAATTCGCCATATTGCAAGGATCGATTTTCAAATGAAGGAAAAAGACCTGGTGATCAAGAAGCTCATGGAGGAAAATGCTGAACTAAAGAAAGAGATAAAGTTGGTGAAGTATGAAGGTGATAGAAATACCCAATGGGGGAAGCAATCTCTCTCTTGCCTAAGAGAAGATGTTGACCTTAGATTGAAGATGGAGGAAAACTGCGTGAATAATCAACTTTCTATAAGGGACCACAAGTACCATGTAATCAATAATGAAGTTTCTAACCTTTATGATAATCTCGAGTTCCTGCATGAGAAACAAAAGGCGAAGAATGAGAAAGTTGAGAAGTTTATGAAGAAGGTTGAGGACGAGAAGAAGGAATATGAATCTTAATATTCTTTAGTTATCTTTCTATTTTCCATCTATGTAAAGGCTATGCCTTAAAACTATTTCTATTTCCGAATCATATATTAAAAGGCTTATTTAATGCCTAGTTCCTTAATAAAATAAAGTGTTTTATTTATATCATGTGATATTACTACTTTATCTTATTCCTACTTGTAATTGCTCAAATTTGTTAACTTATCCGACTTATGTTCACTTTTATGTAGTGACATCATGGTTCGTTCAGCTGTACCTACCGTTAACAACGTTGTGTTAACTACTGAACAATTTCAACAGTTACTCGCTGCCGCCCAAGGCAACGCCCAAGCTAATCATGCTAATACTCAACCGAAACCTTGTTCCTACAAGGATTTTTCAAACTGTCATCCTCCTGCATTTAAGGGGACTGAAGAAGCTGTCGAACTAGTCCGTTGGTTCGAGAAGATGGAATCTATTTTTCGTATTTGCAACTGTGGTGATAACGATCGAGTAAATTATGCCACTAGCTCAGTGGGTGGCAATGCTTTAACTTGGTGGACTGCTCACGCCAAGTCCATAGGAATTGATAATGCTAATGCAATTTCATGGGATGAACTCAAAAGCATGATGGTCAACAAATTCTGTCCTCGAAGTCAAGTTCAGAAACTTGAAGCTGAGTTCTGGGAACTCAAGGTCAAGGGTACTGACATTGAGAACTATACCAATTGTTATCTGGAGCTATCTACTCTATGTCCTGAAATGTTTCCTACTGAAGCTAGAAGAATTGAGCGGTATATTGAAGGTCTTCCCGAGGATGTTCAAGGGAATGTTATTGCTGCTGAGAAGGTTACTTTGGATGTTGTGATTCTCATGGCACAAAATCTCATGTTGGCCAAGAGAAGAAGGGCGTCGACCAATAAGCAAGTTGAAACTAAGGGTAATGATGGTAAGAGGAAGTTTGAGTCATCTCAAGGTTCGGCTCAGAATTATAATAAGAAGCCTGCGGATGGTTCAAGGTCGAATTATAAGGGTACTTATCCTTTCTGTATTCGTTGTGAAAGGCATCACCCGGGGAAGTGTACTGCGGTTTGTGCGTTGTGTAACAAAGTGGGACACGTTTCTAAGACGTGTAAGACTCCTCCGAAGGATAAGGCTATTGTTCCGGCCAAAGCTCCTCCTACATGCTATACTTGTGGAGAGAAGGGACACATTAGTCCGAATTGTCCCAAGAAGAAAGATAATCCCGCTACTGGAGCTAATGCTACTGCTACGAAGGGTCGTGCGTTTGTTATTACTGCTGCTGAAGCCCGAGATGAAGATGAAGTTATCACGGGTACGTATCTTGTCAATAATTTCTATGCAACTATTTTATTCGATACTGGTGCCGACAGAAGTTACGTGTCTAGTGATTTTTGTACCCTATTTGCTGAAAAGCCTCAACCCTTAGAAACTAAAAGATTAGTAGAAGTAGCCAATGGAAAGGTCATGCAAGTCGATAAAGTCTATAAAAACTGCAACCTAATCTTAGCCGATAAAGAATTTAAGATAGACCTTTTGTCGGTCGAGCTCGGAAGTTTTGACGTCGTAGTTGGAATGGACTGGTTACGTCCATTGAGAGCTGCCATCATGTGTTACGATAAAACCATTCATGTTCCATTGGGAAATGGAGAGACTCTTATCATCCAAGGTGAAAAGAGTGGTTCCAATCTCAATATTATCTCCTGTATTAAAACCCGCAAACATCTTATGAAAGGTTATCCAGCTATTCTAGCCCACGTTAAGATGATCGAATCGAAAGAGAAGTGTATTGAAGATGTACCAGTGGTTAAAGACTTTCCCGATGTGTTTCCCGAAGATCTTCCAGGTCTTCCACCTCCTCGACAAGTTGAATTTCAAATTGATTTAGCTCCCGGTGCTGCTCCTATTGCTAAAACACCATACCATTTAGCACCTTCCGAAATGAAGGAACTTTTCAACCAGCTCCAAGAACTATTGGATAAAGGTTTCATTCGTCCAAGCTCGTCCCCATGGGGAGCTCCTATTCTATTTGTTAAAAAGAAGGATGGTACGTTAAGGATGTGCATTGATTACCGCGAACTTAACAAGCTTACTATCAAGAACCGTTATCCATTGCCACGTATTGATGATCTATTCGACCAACTTCAAGGGTCAATTGTTTATTCAAAGATTGATTTGAGGTCCGGATATCACCAACTTAGAGTCAAGGAATCTGATATTCCTAAGACTGCTTTTCGCACTCGTTATGGGCCCTATGAATTCTGTGTCATGCCTTTTGGTTTGACCAATGCTCCTGCCATTTTCATGGATCTCATGAACCGTGTCTGCAAACCTTATCTCGATAAATTTGTCATTGTTTTCATTGATGACATTTTGATCTACTCCAAGAGTGAGAAGGAACATGAGCAACATCTGCGCGTGATTCTTGAACTCTTACGAAAGGAACAACTCTACGCTAAGTTTTCTAAGTGCGAGTTTTGGCTCAAAACCGTACAATTCCTTGGACACGTTGTTGATAGTAATGGAATACATGTTGATCCAGCTAAGATTACCGCTATCCAGAACTGGGAGATACCAAAGACTGCGAAGCATATTCGTCAATTTTTGGGACTTGCCGGTTATTATCGGAGATTCATAAAGGATTTTTCCCTTCTTGCCAAACCTCTTACGAAGCTAACTCAAAAAGGGAAGAAGTTTGAGTGGTCCGAAGAACAGGAATCTGCTTTCAAGATTCTGAAAGAGAAGTTGACCACAGCCCCGATTCTATCTTTACCTGAAGGTACTGACGATTTTGTTGTTTACTGCGATGCCTCAAAGCAAGGCTTTGGTTGTTTTTTAATGCAACGTGAAAAGGTTATTGCCTACGCATCTAGACAGTTGAAGAAACACGAGGAGAACTATACCACACACGACCTTGAGTTAGGTGCCGTGGTATTTGCATTAAAGATATGGAGACATTATCTATATGGTACCCAGTTTACGGTGTACACTGACCATAAAAGTCTTCGACACATCTTTGATCAAAAACAGCTGAATATGAGGCAAAGCAGATGGCTCGAGTTATTGAACAATTATGACTGTAAGATGGAATATCATCCTGGCAAGGCAAACGTAGTTGCCGATGCCCTCAGTCGAAAAGACGATGTTAACGTGTTCCTGCCTTAAACCTGAAAATTAAATCAAATCTTATATCACGAATCTGCGAAGCTTAACTGGAAGTTATTAAACCAACACTTATCGAAGGTGAAGGACCTATCGGTTTCGAGAACCAACTCCAAGTAAAAGCTAATGGCACACGGTACTTTGGCAACAGAATTTGGGTTCCTCGCTTCGGTAATCTCCGTGAACTAGTCTTGGATGAAGCACATAAGACTAGGTATTCTATTCATCCGGGTTCCAATAAGATGTACCACGATGTGAAGGAATTCTACTGGTGGCCTAATATGAAAGCCGACATTGCTACTTATGTTAGTAAGTGTCTCACTTGTTTGAAAGTCAAGGCTGAACATCAAAAGCCTTCTGGTCTATTGACACAACCCGATATTCCGCAGTGGAAGTGGGAATGTATCGCTATGGACTATATTACTAAATTGCCCAAGACTTCTAGTGGCAATGATACTATATGGGTCATAGTAGATCGTCTTACTAAATCTGCTCATTTCTTACCTATCAAGGAGACTGACAAGATGGAGAGATTGTCACAACTTTATATCAAATAAATTGTCTCTCGTCATGGTGTTCCAATATCAATAATATCCGATCGCGACAGTAGATTCACTTCCAGATTCTGGAAATATTTACAATCTGCTCTTGGAACTCAACTCGACATGAGTACTGCTTATCATCCGCAAACCGATGGTCAAAGTGAACGAACCATTCAAACATTGGAAGATATGCTTCGTGCTTGTGTTATCGACTTCGGCAAAGGCTGGGATAGACATTTGCCTTTGGTTGAATTCTCTTACAATAATAGTTACCACTCAAGTATTAAGGCTGCACCTTTTGAGGCCTTATACGAACGAAAATGTAGATCCCCACTGTGCTGGGATGAAATAGAGGACAGACAGTTAACTGGTCCTGAAATCATACACGAGACAACCGAAAAGATAGTTCAGATTAAGAAACGAATAGAAACTGCCCGCAGCCGACAGAAGAGCTATGCTAATAAAGGTCGGAAAGATTTGGAATTCCAAGTTGGTGACAAAGTCATGTTAAAAGTATCCCCTTGGAAAGGCGTCATTCATTTTGGTAAACGAAGCAAACTAAGTCCGCTTTTTGTTGGACCCTTCAAGATTACTGAAAGGATCGGACCCGTGGCTTATCGATTAGAATTACCTGCTGAACTTAGCAGCGTACACAACGTATTTCATGTCTCGAATCTTAAAAAGTGTCTCGCTGATGACACTCTCGTTATTCCTTTGGATGACATTCGCATTGATGATAAAATGCACTTCATAGAGGAACCTGTAGAAGTCATGGACCGATCTGCTAAACGCTTAAAACAAAGCACCATACCTATTGTTAAGATCTGTTGGAATTCACGACGTGGCCCCGAGTATACCTGAGAACGTGAAGACCAAATGAAACAAAAATATCCCCATCTCTTCTCAACCGCTGATGCATCCGAGAAGTCTACCTAAAACTTCGGGACGAAGTTTTTATTAACGGGGAGGTACTGTAACAACCCTCACTTTTCGACTTCTAAATTACTGAATTAACCCTAGGGTTATATGTCTGACTATATGTATTAAGGGTTGTTATATTCATTTAAATATTGACCGAATAGTAATTTTTAGTCAACAATGTACGCTTAAATAAATAATATATTATTAATTTATATAATTTGAAATAATTTAACTAAGTATATAAACTTTGTATCACTTTTATTATTTAGTTAATGTATTATATATTTAACTATATAATAAATCCAATTATATATAAATGTAATAATATTTACAAACTTACTAAAGCTATAGTTTAATAATTAAAATCATAATTATTATTAAAAATACAAAATACCGAATTATTTATTATTTTTATGCAAAATTTGTATTTATTAATTAAATAAAAAAATAAAAATAAAATAAAATAAAATATTATTGACAAATATTCTTGGAAAAACATTAAATAAATTTGTTTATTTACATAAAAAAAAATCCTTAAAATAAATAAAAAATAAATAAATAAATAAATAAATAAATAAATTACTTTTTAATTAAAAATTTTAATGGAAAAACTACTTTTATTATTTTATTTTGTGCATTATCCCATGACCTAACATTTAATACTTTTTAATTTTAAAATCCCATTAAGAATTAAATATTTCTTTTTCTTTTAATTATTTTATTCTTTTTACCTAATTTTTTTAAGTATAAATACCCCTCATTTCTCATTCAAACTCACACCAAAATTTCTCTCATTCTCTCTTTGAAGAATTACTACTAGTAAGTATTCTTTTCTTACTTTTTATTTTTTTTACTTTTTACTTTTACTTTTTACTTTTTACTTCGGTTATTATTTTTATCGAAATATGTAAATAATGTTATAAATTATATGCAATTAAAAATAAAATAAATAACGTGTATACACTATTACTATTACTAGCACCTATAACCTACTACTTATATTGTAACATAAAAACATTTTGGGATATGTATTAGAGATGTATAGATCTTCGAACTTTCTTGACGAATGGTTTCTATGAGATTCTAGGCAGAGGGTTTGGATATCCGATTTAAAGGGTCCTATGGCTCAAGCCCCTAGATCTAAATTAGCCATTCGAAGGGAAAGGGGTGATTGGAAGCTTATCTAATACGGCAAGTATCCTAAAATGGAAAACACTGATAAAAGTAGAAACTCTCTAGTCATAGGAACTTAGTAAAATAAGAAACTTTCTAAAAATGGAAACTTTATAAAAATAGTAACTTACTAGGAATAGAAACTTAGTAAAACAAACTATACTTAAACACATACTTAAACTTAAACATGGGCAAAACACTTAACTACTCTTAAATGTCAATAGGTTGACTTTCCTGCTCACTCGTTCAACTCTTTATTCCGAGGAATAACTCTCTCTCTCTACTTACTAAGGTGAATTCATAGCCCCTCTTTAATTGCTAGCAAACTTACTTACTTTTACTTGGGGTGAGACACATGCTGTTTTTACTTTTTACACTTTAGACACAAGTACCAAACTGTTAAACTATGCTATACCCGGCTATGTCCGACTAAGTCCCTACAGTGATATTTTTAATTGCTGCTGCATGCTTAATTATTGGGGGTAGGCCTATCGGGAGTAACGTCCCCGATACATTTGACTAAGTCTTTGTATTACTTAATAATGAAATTAAACCGACAAGGACAGACACAACTTATCATGGGGCAAACTTAAACGTTTAGTCTAAATATCACGCATTGGCATAACTTTTTGATCCTGCGGGAGATCAACTTTACAAACTAAATCTTGTGGTCTAAAACAACGACAAACTTTTTGTTAAACCTATGAAATTCACTCAACCTTTTTGGTTGACACTTTAGCATGTTTTGTCTCAGGTGCTGTTTGATTCAAGCTCTTATACTTACTGCTTATGTGATGCTACTTGGACATAGGATCAAGAGATATCGCATTTATTACTTCTGCATGTGAACATTTACGTTATTGTTATTCCTGTCATTGTAACAACATTTCATTTTCCGCTGCATACTCATTAAAGTTAAATTCATCATTTAGTATTGTTCTCGTTTATTATAATATGTTGGTATGTTTTGATATTAGTGGCGTTCCTTCCAGACCCTATTGGGAGGACGTTACACAAATGACCTTGTAGGAGTTACTGGGTGCCTGATATTCATGGTCTAGCAGTCCTTTCAGACATGGTTCTCGGTTTCTTAATGTTTTCGCATTCGACTAGTCGGTGTCGGTAACTTGCATTCTTGTCAAAGCCGGGACTTCTTGTGATGTCCCTGCTGAGCCCTATCTGATGTGATCCTTTCCCGGATGTGTTTACTAGTAACCTTGTGGCCAGCTACTAAGATGAGGCCGGGAAGACATTTTCTGTTTGTGATGATGTATGCCAGATACACTATGTCCGGGGTGTAGTATGCCTTGTGGAGACGAATCATTATGCGTATCATCAGAATCCTTCACCATAATACTTAATCGCTACATATGGAGTATATTGCAATTAATTTTTAATGTTTAATTCAATCAATTTGATTTTTTTTATTTTTATTTTTTTGCAAAATCTCACAAGTACGTCGCAGTGCGTCGTTGTTTTCCAATGATTATATAGCTTTTCTCCTATCAAGAGTTCACCATATATATAGTTTCAATAACTAACTATTGTAGGATGCCTAGTATGAACGTACTGAGGCACATCAATTGTAGTAAGTAATAAATCTACTAGTATAAACGTACTGAGGTACAATGATTGTATAAAACTAACTCCTATGCTATGCTGCCACTTTCAATAAGTAACTGTCGGAGGATGCCTAGTATGAACGTACAGAGGGACACCGGCTTAGCAAGTCATAACTCTGCTACACAATCACCTCAATTTACATCGTGATCGTACATAGACTTTGGAAATGATTTCTTAATAGATAATGTACATTGTACCAAAACACGATCTGAGTCAAAAATGATTCAATGGGATTATTGGTTAAATTTGCGGAAATGGGTGTTCAATTCAAAAAGGGATGAAAATGTTAGGATTAACCAAGTGTGTTCATGGAAGTTAGTATCTAACTTGTCCATGGTGTAACAGTTATTTTTTTGTAAATAGAACCTTCCTTCTTTATCATTTTACCACTTGTCAAAGAATTTATCACGTCTCTCGAATCGGTATGAATCAGGTTCTATGGTTATGCTATGAACATTTATACCTTTTTGTAAATAGTAGGAATCCCTTATAGACAATGCCACCTATTGCGATAGCTCACTCCGTTCCTGAAGGACATAGAGTCGTCTACACTGATATGTAGATGTACCAGTGGATACTCAGGTTCATGGACATTATCATCTAATCAGAATCACCAAATCTACGTAATTCCATGTGACATGTTAAACATTTTACATGGATGGTAGGATAAAGCATAAAATGCCTTTAAATCATTACGTATCCATGAGTCAAGCACTTCAAGATCTCATACTAAGTAACTAACAAAAAACCCAAACTACTCCGTATTTCCCATATATTATGTCAAGATTAATTTACTAACATAAGTGCTTCACAATACTATTGTCATCTAAAGAATGACCATAGGTCATACTTCCCTTACTAACTCATAGGTAGTCGTAGTAGACTTAGAACCCGCTATTATAGAATTAAAACAATCTGGTCACTTCATCGGACTCACTCTGTTAGTCTCATCCCATGATAAACTTTACGACTTTTCAAATGATATCACTGTCTAACAAATAGTGCGCATATAACCATAAGCTATAATTCATAGCTAGTCATACCAACTGATAGTAACTACACTTGTTACTACTAATGATATCCATTAGGATATTTCCATTCACCTGGTGATCAACAAGAACTCAGAGGTCTAATATTATCGATTCTCCTCTTTCCCTTTTATCACCCTAGAACAAAATGTTCCAAGTTAGAATACACATCCAATCATATTCATAACGTCTAAACATTGTAAGCCGGTTTATATAGTGAAATTCTAAACACTGGTCAAAATTACACCTAACACATTTACTAGCACTAATCATACGTGTGTGTGTGTACAATCACACGCGTGAAAGACTAAACACGCGCACGTGTGACTAGGACCTGCACACATATCTATTTATGTTTTGCAAAGAAATGGAATAAGCAAGAAAGATACACATATTTCAGATCGGAGGGAACCGGCTCGTAAGCTATATAGCATTTTATCTCCAATCCAAACTACAATGCTTACAAAGTCTATTTCAGTCAACGAGGTATTCTTCGTGACCTTTGTCACAAAGCAATTCCTTTACCCATTTAATAAATTATCTAATCATAATTTACTATTTCCCTTATGATTAAAATCTCCAACCATTAAATATAATTAAATATCTTATAAAAATTATATTAATAGAATATCACATGGAGACTTGGTAAATCTAAGTCATAAGCACAGGTGCTATAATATTAACATTTTATGAATAATTTGGGTTATATTAGAACATTTTTATGTGCTTCTGTAGGACACTAATTTAGTATTGTCCTATACAAAAGGTCATATTAATAGAATGTGATAGGAGACTTACTAAATCTAGGTCATAAAAACGGGTGCTATAATGTTAACATTTTATGAATGATTTGGGTTATATTAGAACAACTTTATGTGCTTCTGTAGGACACTAATTTAGTATTGTCATATACAAAAGGTCCTTTAAAGCCATTTTTGTGACATTTTGACAGAAAATTGGCCGGAATTTTGGAAAAGATGATGATGTTTCTTCCACCTCAGTATATTTGATGAGGTGGCGTCTATGTGGATGCATATGTGGACAAATATTACGTAGATTGTAACTTTTTTTGAATTCGAATCCTCTTTGTGCACTAAATCGAAATCGATGTCCTTTTAAGACAATACAAAAAGTGATACTTTTTATTTTGTAAAATTTTGACTTTAAACTTATACTTTTGAGCTATATGTCCCAAATTTAAAGATGCAAAAATCACCATTTAAAATAACATACAGTAACTTCTAACAACTTTGAACCCGCAATCAATAAATTTTGCATAAAATTTGTACGGTATCTATAGATAGTTAACATTGTTCTCTTTCTTTTTAAGGTAATAATTTAAGGCATCTATATTTTCGGTGACGTATAAAGTAATCACTATCTTTGAAAATAAGACTGGATTTAAATGTCAGTGTAACTTAATGTTTTTTTGATGTCAACTAACCTTTTACAATAATTATTTTACAACTTCATATATTAACTATTTTCTCAAAATCAAAGGGCTTAAAGTTTTACGGTATTTGAAAAAAATTTCAACTAGAAAGCTTGAGGGTTCATGCGCCGTCGTAGGCATATCGATAAATAAATAGGTGTTGAGTGTACGAATTGTCGTTCTTAAAAAATACTAATTTTTTTACGTATTTCCCATTCATATAGGTTGTATATTATCTTCAATATATATATTATAATGCGCTAGAGGAATTTTGGGTTCTTTATAATTTTTAGGTCCTTTCCTAGACCATTTCCGTTCAGTTGCTAAAAGATAGAGAGAATGCTTTCTAAATGAGATTGAGTTCAATAGACCTCTCACTGAGGACGATTGTTCTATTAGTTGTTTTTAAATCTCGATTAGGAAAACTTGTTCCGTCACCCATCATTTCTATATCATCACCCGTCATTTCTGTATCCATCTACATTTTTCTTAATCTCATTTTTTTAAGGTTTTCTAATGGATTTTATTGAAGGTGTTGTATTGGGGTGGGTATCTCATGATGGACGAGTTGCGGCAAGCGGTAGCTCCGTTTCTTCCTGCCTTGGGCGGGGGAGGCGGGGGTGGGTTCAATCCCCCACCGCCTCCTACAAACGACCATTTTGTGATTGCGGGTCAGCCCCCCAAGTGGAGGTGAACAACCATTTTGTGATTGCGGGCCAGCACCCCCAAGAGCAAGTCCAGCAAGGGGCTCCTCAATGGGAATCGACCTTTGACGAGGCAAGGGAAACAAGAGCTTTCGAACGACACATGCGAGAATGCAATAGGCGAATAGAGAAGTTGATTACATACACCCAAAGTCTTTATAAGTGGGAAAGGATAGAACTACTTATACGCGGTAACGGAGCTGAAGCTATAGAGCAAGGTTTTCATTCTTACTTCGCAGACATCTACGATTTCCCCACGTCGGCAGATCGTAGACGGCATCTATCTGAAGTAAGGAGAGCGATAGGGAATGAAGAGAGCGCTATTTGGAGGCGTCTCTGAGCCCTCATAGAGAATTATTGAGATGTTCTGTATGGTAAAATTATCAATTTTTCGGTTGATGCGATGGGCTTATTATTATCATTTTTGGTTGATGGTGGTGACGAAATGGGATTATTTAAAGAGTGCCGACCGTGCGACACTCGAGATGTGGAATCACATCTTACGCCATATGTACTGAGTCATCACTCGGGAGACATGGTAACAAGCCCGGTACCCAGTTCTTTCCAATAGGTCAACCTATCCAGTCCAGAGAAAAGGTTGGCATACCAATCAGGGTTCCATTCTTCCAGTGAAGAAGGACTTGCGATAGAAGATCGAAGCGGCTTGAGTCTATACTATATAACCTACGCGTACGCTATTTTAGTATTTTGAATATATGTTATCCTTGGATGCGTAAGTTACCTTTCTCTTTCCCATTGGGTAGTCACTCTAAACAAGATTCTCTTCTTTCTTTTTTAGTTTAGTGACAGTTCATCAAAAGATTTGTCCAAGACAAGGAGAATGAGGAAGATCGCGCCTTGCTTAGTGAATTAAGTCAGTTCACGTTGGAGGGACAGATTGAGCGCGCTCGATCTACCTATCTTTCTGAGTTTGATTGGTTTTCGCTCCAGCTGACCTTTCCATTTAATTAGGCCCAACCACCTTCAAGAAGGCAAAGAAGTCAACTTCATAACCTTTTCCATTATCAGTAGCAGCAGTGGATGAATCGAGACAATAAAAATACAGGTAGGAATCTACTTATCTACTTGCCTTTCAACCTCAGAGCATTCAGTTCAGGTACCGCATCGGTCGACGACTTGGCTGGGCAGATCTTCACTCATTATCCTTCTTCGAACCTTTTGGTATGTATTACTAGATCGAGCACGCGACGCACATTGTCTTAAGTCCAAGAGCGGGATGTATCCTCTTCAAAATTTCTACTACTTCTTTGCCTCCCCCGTCTCTTTTCAGAGATCTCCTTGTTCTCTTCCCATATTTTCCTCCATACCTTCGCCGCCTTCTTCATCATCTTGTTCCATCCTTCAGTGATAGACACGATTATGTTATACTACTCTATACCTACGAAACAAGCCAATAGAGAGTGGGGGAAGGGACAGATTTGAGACTACCGACATCTCTAGCACTGTTGAGCTATATCTTGTACTTTCCTGGGCCTAACTAAGAAAAGAGAACAAGTGAAGAAAAGCAAAAGCAAATACGACTTTCAGCCAGGCTGCTTCATTCAAGTCTAGGACTTAGGCAAGACTTATAAATCGAGCAGTTATAAAGCAGTTTAATCGCATTTATCTTCTCTCACTTAGCTCGGATCTGGTGTCGTCGCTCACAGTCCAAGAAGAACCTTTCATTGGCTAGCGGGATTACGCTTAATGGGGTAGACCAATCATCGCTTACTTTCTAGTACACCTACTAGACCCATACACATTACGAATGTGTTCACCAAACATCTGACTTAGTAACCTTTTGCTTAGACTGACAATGATAAGGATGGAGATCTATGGATAATGGGATATAGAAGTCAGGTGCGACGGTCAGCTCAGTCAGAGTGGAAGCGGTCAGGCAAGGTTATCGTTAGACAATGTAGCGCAAGCGACGGGTAGCACTTGCCATATGAAGAAGGCGACTACAATGGGAGACGAAGGCGATGTGGGCTTGCAATATATATGTAGCACTTGCAAGGCAATTCAGACGACGTTAGCAAGATGTAGCGCTTTCTAGGTTACGGTAGCGCTTGCCATAAAGAAGCTTTCCAGAAAGCAGGTCAGGCAGGCGAGCGATAGTACAAGCAAGCTAACACACGGGCGAGGTTGAAGGGGTCTTGCGCAACCTTCAGATTGTCGCAAGCGCAACCTTTGACCCCTTCGTCGACAACCTCTCATTTGTTCGACTACTCGCGGGGCTTGCTGCATTTAAAGAAGCTCCACCCGGGAAAAGAGTGGAAAGCAGCTTTGATATGATAACGAAGAGGTCGCATTGAGATCTTCTATCCAAGGATCTCGATCTAGGCGAGAGGTTGCGCTTGCCATCCTGAACCAACTTTTTCCTTTCTTGACTGGTGGTGAACCCTCCTCTCTTCTTTCTGGGTCCGCCCGTACCAGCTAACTCGCTTTCCTCCTAAAGGGTCAAAAGGGCCTACCTGTGCATTTAGCTGACACTCTATGCCCCGTAAAAAGAAGAGAATGTCCAGTTATGGTGAGGAATAGGCCTCTATCCAGATGAGAGATTGAAGAAGAAAGCGATGTGTGCCCTGCCTTTCCTCGAAAGGTGGTTGCAACGGGCTTTTATGAATTTCATTTGTGAAGTAGAGCCCAGCCCATTTAAGGTGGGTAGCCTAAAGAAGTGGGTAGGGTCAAATTTTTTCTAAATGAGAGTCAGTCGCAGATGAGGGCATTCGTTCATCCTTCAGTTCAAAGCGCCTACAGGATTGGCTACGACAAACGTAAACAATTTCTTACTTCCAAAAAAAGTTTTAACGTTATCTAATCAAATCCCGAATCTACTATAGTTTTGGTGGAGTTTTTCATTGTCGGCCTGAAACTCTTGTTGTACAGCCAAGTGGAAAAACATCGAAGCACATAAATTATCGTAAATAAAGAAAAAGGGTTTTCTAGCTATTCGTGGATAGGTTCGTAAGAATTTCATTTGGTTTTGATTTTCTAGCATAGCCCCAATGTACCTAAGCCCCATGCATTGCGTATAATAGCTACGAGCTGCTGTAAGCGCTGTTGCGCGAGTACTGTATCACGAACTAACAAGAGAGGAACTACAAGCAGAAGTCAGTAGTCACTCTTCGACTTAAAAAACAATCGGAAAATGGAAATGAATTACAGAACTTAGTGAGTGAGCGGCCGTTCACGTCAGGAATCTAAGTTGTTGATGTAGTTGCTACTCTTTCTTTTTTTCATCTCGATGGGGTTGGTGTTCCGAGTTATCTAACTCAACTCCTAGTTCTAGTAGTACAAGCTTCGTGATGTACACAGTTTAACCTATATCATACTACCATTCGCCTATTAAATAACCTTTGGTAATCATGAGGGTAGTCTTTTTTCTTTTGGTTCCATACGTACTGGAGTTCTAACATTTGAATTTCTCTTACATTCTACGTTCCCGAAACGAATCCTATCAAATATTTCACATTTTTGATGATCATCTCTATTTTAGGTATTCGGGGAATCCTCCTTAATAGACGAAATAATCATATTATGTCAATGCCAATTGAATCAATGTTATTAGCTGTGAATTCGAACTTTTTGGTATTTTCCATTTCTTCGGATGATATGATGGTTCAATCATTTGCTTCATTGGATCCAACGGTGGCAACTGCGGAATCTGCTATTGGGTTAGCCATTTTCGTTATTACTTTCCGAGTCCGAGGGACTATTGCTGTAGAATCTATTAATAGCATTCAAGGTTAAACGTGACTCCTAGAGAGTGACCAAAATACGAAGTTCTCTTTTTGTTCTCTTCTTTCTTTTTTATTTTTACTTGGTTGGCAGGGTCAGGGCCTTTCTCGCTGGCCGAGCCGATTCTAAAGTCCTTTCCTAAACCACTTCCCGTTCAGTTGCTGAAAGATAGAGAGAAGGCTTTCTAAATGAGATTGAGTTCCACGAATATGCAGGCTAGAAAGATGCTATTTGATGCTATTCTATCTATTTGTACATCAAGTTCGAAGAAGATCTCAATCTATAATGAAGAAATGATAGTAGGTCGTTGTTTTATAGGCTTTATCATATTCAGTCGGAAGAGTTTAGGTAAGACTTTCAAAGTGACTCTCGACGGGAGAATCCAGGCTATTAAGGAAGAATCACAGCAATTCCTCAATCCTAACAAAGTAGTTCCTCCAGAATCCAATGAACAACAACGATTACTTAGGATCAGCTTGCGAATTTGTGGCACCGTAGTAGAATCATTACCAATGGCACACAGTGCGCCTAAGTGTGAATAGACAGTGCAAGCTTTGTTATGTCGAAACCTAAATGTTAAGTCAGCAACACTTCCAAATGCCACTTCTTCCTATCACATCCGTCTTCAGGACATTCTAGTCACAGGTTTTCACTTCTCAATGAGTGAAAAATTTGTCCCCGGGTCTACGTTGAAAGCTTCTATAGTAGAACTCATTCGGGAGGGCTTGGTGGTCTTAAGAATGGTTCAGGTGGGGGCTGAATAAAGAAGACGAATAGAATAGAATTCATGTTCATGCTAAGAGAAGAGCGGATCCAATACCAAGACGACTTCTTTCCGAAGAAGTGCAGCAAGTAATTTAGGAATTTGGGGATTTCATACCCCATGAGTGAGTTTCCAAGTGCCCCCTAGGAAGCCAGTCTACCACAAGATCAAGTTGAAGCCTGGAGCCAAAGCCCAGATCTAGCAAAATTTATAAAGAACCCAAAATTTTGAACATATATATATATATGTGTGTGTGTGTGTGTGTGTGTGTTGGTGTATAAAGAACCCAAAATTTTGAACATATATATGTGTGTGTGTGTGTGTGTGTGTGTGTGTGTGTGTGTATGTTAGTGTATAAATATAAGCGTTAAAGCTATAAATGCTATATACTTTTACTTTTGTCGATTCAGGGGAAGTTCTCGTTCCTTCACCTCTACAATTCGGTAAAGCGGCTTCGCCTCCTCTCTTTTGTTCAATTATAAATAAATAACCACTTTAATGGAGATTTATAGCATCATTCAAGTAAATACAGATTAAGATCGTAAAAACATAATCTTGTAATATAGCTACACCTAATTCCAGACCGGTTAATGCAAGAACTATAAATAAAGGACCAAGATACCCTATAAAATAAAAAATATCATTCATACATAGCATAGTCCAAGCGAACCCACTTAAAATCTTTACTAAACTATGACTGACCATCATATTAGCAAATAAACCTATTCCTAAGCTTAATGCATGGAAACAATAAGAAATTAGCTCAAGGAGTACTAAAAAAGGTGCTAACGGTAGTGGGACTCCTGCGGGTAATAAGAAGCTTAAAAAATGAAGCCCATTTCTTTGAAATCCCACTATAGTAATGTCAATAAAAATAGAAAATGAGTGACCTAAAGTAATGAGAAAATGACTTGTAACTGTGAAGCTATAAGGTATCATACCCTGAAGATTATAAAATAACAAAAAAGTAAAAGTGACCAATATGCAAGGGAAAAACTTTTGTTTAACATTTCCGGAAAGACCCCTTATTTGTTCACTTACCAGGTTCAGCACGGAATCATAAATAAGCTCTACCAAGGATTGCCAAGCATTTGGTACTAAGTTTCCTCCTCCCTTTTTAGTAACAAAATGAATCAGAAGTAGGACCAAACTGAGAGTTAGCAGCATAAACAAGGATGAATTTGTGAATGAGAAATACAAGTTTCCTATCTTCATAGGAATCAATGGGAGAGTGGAAAATTGCTCAAGTGGGCTGTTGGGCGTAATCGTAAGAGGAAGAGACATGCAGGGAAACTTGCATGTGTGGTTCTGGCCAGGCTTTCCTAAGAAAAAGAGAGGTGGAGAGGAGGATAGATAGGACTAATGGAATAATCTTGTTTGGTTCATAAATGGAATCAATAGCTTGCCCGAACAAGACCCTAGCTTTATTGCGAGCCAAAAATCTCGAGAAATTTCCCTTCCATAGGGATCATTGTGGCATGAACTAATTTCTACCTTTCCTCACCCCCGCCCTACCTTGTAACGGAGACTAATGGGTTGAAGGCGGTGATGCATGGTCAGAGTACAGGTTCGAATCCTGCCACCTTTCTTGTAGATCATCCTGAAACCACAGGATGATGGGAATAACAAAGCAGAAATTTTGAAATGAGCACGTCAATATATGAATTGTTTTATTTTTCGTTATTTCTGGGTCTTTTCATTGCATTCACTTACAACAAGAAAGAACCACCAGTGTTTGGTGTAGCACCTGCATTTTGGTGCATTCTTCTTTCTTTCCTTGGTCTTCCGTTCCGTCATATTCCTAATAACTTATCTAATGACAATGAATTAACCGCAAATGCACCTTTCTTTTATCAAATCTCAGGGACATGGTCTAATCATGAGGGTAGTATTTTATCATGGTGTCAGATCCTAAGTTTTTATGGATTCCTTCTTTGTTACCGGGGTTGACCCAAAGCCATAATGCCTCAAAACGAGGAGGCCATAGAGAAAGTCTTATTTATTCCTTTGTCTCGAACTTCGTGAAGAACTCCATTCTATCTCTCCCTAGTTATGAACAAAAAACTAGGGCTACAACCCAGTTGTACACTCCCTTCGTTCTACGAACCCTTATTGATTATGAACTTCGTTCGCGAAGGCACAGGACTTTTAATGGGCCAGCCCTTTTTATGCGCCGTTTTCCCAAATAAGCTTTATTCCTCTGGGTGTTAGGCGCTCCTGTGGTTCGCAAGAAGGAAAAATGACTCATCCTTTATTGCATCTGGCGCTAGATGATAAAGAGAGAGCTTCGTCTATCGATGAACATCAGATTGACGCAGCTCTTGGCATTGCTTTGTTTTTCTCTCCTTTCCTATCGGCAACTTCCGACCCTTTTGTTCAAAATTTCTTCGTTCATACCGAATCGCTTGCATAATCAAATCCTGTTCCACAAGATCCTATATCAGCTATACATCCTCCTTGAATTCATGCCGGAGCTGTCGCCAGTGCTATGGGCTTCGGCTTATGTAGATCCAAAATGATGAATGAGATTGTGGCACTCCACTTGCCGCCAATGCGGAAGGATGACGCCAAAAAGAATGGAAGGCTCTTTTGCTCTGCTGGATGCGTCGGATCCCGTAGAACAAGCAAGCTCTTTACCTACAAATTCAAACATGTGGGTGTAAATGGCTATCCTGCTCTATTATTACGTAGCAATAGATCCCTGCTTGTGTTGCTTCGGCGGTGTTTCGCCTTCTCTTCGCTCTGGACAGGAGCGATAGGGACACGGGGAGGGAGCAGGCGAAGCGTGTAGTTCGTAATGGAAAGAAAGAGACCCCTACTTCGCTTTTTTGTTGGATTGCCGGCACGAACACAGTGGTCTTTGACCAGGACCAAGAACCAATTCGAATTTTGATCTTGACATGTCGATGGTTCCTAGCCATATGCAGGCCATTTTCAAGTCTATTTAAAGTGCTTTTTGTCATCTAATTTACACACACCTCTTTTCACTCTCTCACTACAATACACTTTCTCTCACTAGAGCTTTCAAGGCCTTCTCACCTCCGAGTGGGAAATTAAGTACCCGGAGGCGAACGCCGAAGATTGTACTAGGAGCGGTCTAGAGGATGTTAGCACTTGTAATAGTCCAGATCTCGTCTGTAAATGGTGAACGCTTTCCTTAATTTAATAAAGTTATCTTAAGTTGCTTTCATCTTACATGCTGTAATAACCCAACCCGTATTAAAACCGGCCCATAAAATTTTTTCCTTTTAATATGCTTTAAATAACACTTTACGTCCCAATTGTGTTTCCATAAACATCTTTAATTACAATAGAAGGTTTAATAACCTTAAAACATTTAATACATTAGTTAATTGTCCAAACGGACATACACAACCCGACTAGTTTAGTTTCCAACAAAACCGAGCATGGTGATTTGGGACTACGCTACCCAAATCCTAATCGAATACAAAAGCAAGATCTTCTAAGCAACCTAGCCAAGATCTCTAATCCCCAAGCTCACCCGAGCCACCAAGCATGCGAACCTATAAAAATATCAACAACGAGAGGGTAAGCTAATGCTTAGTGAGTGGAAATATACTACATACATATATATGCATAAAATGGACACGCCACAAAATATCAAATACCGCATACCGGAGCATCCAAGCCTAAAGGTAAGCTAATACTAAGCATACCGTACGATCACTAAGTAACGAGCTAAAGATACATCAACAAAATATAAATTCACCAACGACGATATGAACAACGCCAATAAGCTACACCCGAAGGTTTAGCTACACCACAACAATACTTTAATATATATATATATATATATATATATATATATATATATATATACACAACAATACGACAAACATCGATGTTCACAACATCCATAGTACTCAAGATCTCATGGCTAGCCCAACGAATGGTATCGTCCACATCGAACTTAAATCCCATTCGCCTATATTAATGTGGTATCGTCAACACGAACTTTAAACCCACATATGAGGTATCGTCAAAAACGAACTTTAAACCCTCATCAACGTCACTACAATAATCGTATGGCATCGTCAACATCGAACTTTAATTCCATACGTATGAGGTATCGTCAACAACGAACTTTAAACCCTCATCAACATCACAAATATACTCTAGGGTATGGTATCGTCAACATCGAACTTCAACCCATACCCCACAAATAAATAACTCATATACATACGTATATAATTATTCCACTCACAAGCCCATGTGATAACGTACATTGAAGTGTGCACCTCGCCAAAGGTGGTCAACCAAAATGCACATCCGTGCCAATTGGACATGTACACAAGTCCATCAATTCCACCTATATGTGAAGTGAGCTCTATAATCGAGAACCACTTCACCCGACCCGCACCCATCCTACACATACATATGCATATAGGATATTAACACTCACCTTGTCGCCTTGATGAATGCTTCCAAGTAATCCGCGACTCGTCAATGGAAAGTACCTATTCCATTATCACAAATACAACAATACACAATTAGGGTTGACTTACAAAGCAACCCAATTTACCCTTAGTGCAATATCGACCCAAATGCACTTCCAAACACCGAACGCGCCCAAACTAACCAATAGTCACTAACATGAGTGAAAATGGTCCTAATATGCCATTTAAACCCGAACACAAGGTCAAAATCCCATCATTTACAAGTTTTAACACCAAAACATGTTTAACTCGGTTTTATACTTCAACTTAATCCATTTTAAATTTACAAACTTCATCGAATCGACATTCGAGTCATAATCCTCAACAAACCCTAATTTTTACTCTAGTCAAAATTAGTCAACCACGAAAACCCTAAAAGTCTCCAAAACATCAATAATCACTAATGCTAGTGATTGTACACCATTTACAAGTCTTAAACATGGTTAAATCATTAACCAACCCAAAACCCGCCTTTAACAACAATAAACCCGAATATTGGTGTTAATCTCCAATTAACAACTAAATGGGTTTCACCTATGACTCGTACCATCAAAAGCCCCACATTTGAATGATGAACACGAAAATGAAATTCAGAGTTAGAGCTTACCACTAGTATCACCGTGTAGCCAAGAACGAGGAGAACAACCTAGTCAACTATGCCAAAGATCAAATCCAGCTTCTTCCTTTCCAAAAATACCTTTGAAATCAAATGGATGTTTGAGTTTTGAGAGAAAAATGGAAAGAAAAGGAAAATGAAATTAGGAAAATGAAAGGAGTGGATGAGGTTAAAGCCTCAAATCTGGCTCAAACGTGAAAAGACCAAAATGCCCTTGCTTCTCATGTAATATTACAAAAATCCGGCACCAGTTTGCCTAGAATGCCGCGCCGCGGCCTTAAATGTCGCGCCGCGACATTTGCCTAGTTCTGGGATCATTTTTTGTCCTACTTCTGATCTCAATTTCAGTCCATTGCCGCACCGCGGCCTCCTTTGTCGCGCCGCGACATAAAGCACGATTTGAGTAAATTTCTCCTCACACAAGACTTAACACTAGAAAATGTCCCGAACCCTTCATACGCCTATCGTACATACACAATACACTTATAAATCATGTACGGAGAAAAAAACGGGGTGTTACAACTCTCCCCCACTTAGATTCGATCACGTCCTCGTGATCCTCGTCACTTAACCAAACGGACCACACTTCACTGTCCTCAAACATAAGTCCCAACCGACTTTCCTAAGCAATTCTTCCCAATGAATTGCCTTTGACAACTAAATCGTCACCCGCGATTTATCAATTCCACAATTCCGAGCACTAGTACTAACTCAATCCCTCACATTGGGAAAACTCAACTAATCTCGTATCGAGATATCAATTCCTTAGCATACCCTTACCGAGTACGACGCTAAAAACAACCAAGTCTCAACCTAAGGTCAACATCCCGAAGCGATGAAGACCGAACCAAACGAATCCTTACGGATAACACCAATCACTAAACATCCCTTGTAGTGCGCAATATGACCAATACGCAACTACCGTAACATCATAATCCAACGGCTAAAACCGATAGCGCCCAAAACGACTATGGAAACGCGAATCTCAAGGTGTACCAAATCAACTATTGTCACACCCGTAACAATATGTGAGCGAAACACGGCTATCGCATCATTAACCACACAACATGGTCCTCGCGACCCCACCATTGGCGTATAAACAACCAATAATTCCCAACGCAACATGGTCCTTACGACCCCACCATTGGTGTATAAAACAACGAATAGATCACACAACACGGTCCTTACGACCCCACCATCCGTGTATAAAACAACCGATAGATCACACAACACGAAGGCTGGCCGAAAACACTCGCGCCTTAGTGAATCCGAACTACACGAGACTCACTACCTTCACCACAATAACAATCGGGATTGGCCGAACTACACGCGCCTTAGTGAATCCGAACTACATGAGAGTCACTATCCCAAAGGAATGACCGAACTACACGAGTCATTTGTGAATCCGAACTACACGAGACTCACTCCTCAATACAATGACCGAAACCACACGAGTCATTTGTGAATCCGAACTACACGCGACTCACTTCCACAATAAGATGACCGAAACCACACGCGTCATCGTGAATCTGAAACCACACGCGACCCACTACCATGATGAAGTCAGCGGACCCGAAGATCATGCTTCACCAATCTCAAAACCGGATGAAGTCAGCGGACCCCGTCAACGGTCATGCTTTACCAATATAACACCTCGCTCATGATGAAGTCAGCGGACCCCGAAGGTCATGCTCCACCAATCGCATACTCCCATGATGAAGTCAGCGGACTCGAAAGTCATGCTCCACCAATCAATAACCATGATGAAGTCAGCGGACTCGAAAGTCATGCTCCACCAATCAATAACCATGATGAAGTCAGCGGACTCCGAAAGTCATGCTTCATCAATCAACGCCCTTTTGGCCTCGAACGACGAGTAGCGTAACATCGCGCTCTGCTACGCCATAGTGAATCCTAACGGATACCACTAACCATTCACACACTCGAGCAAGAACCATCTATATCAAACATAGGTACAAAATAATAATTCTCTAGAAGAGAATCTGACACACACCTCCCTTAACCGAAGGATTTCACCTTGCTCACCAAACACGTCCATTATCTCTCAACGAGATTTACCACATTACCACCTCGGTGATAATTCAAATCCAAACCATAAGTACAATTTATCACAAATTGTAATTTACCACAAATTGACCAAAATCAGGTCTCGATAACATTTTCCGGATCTACCAAAAGCATCATTCGAAATCTCACACTAAAACTTCCTCGTGCGGGAGTGTAACTCCCCCACTTGGAACTACATCCCATATCCACAACTCGTACAACCGTACAATGCTACCAAAGGTAGACTTTACAAACGATTGGGCTCACACGACCCATCACCATACCTTGATCCAATCTTGAGCACACGAAGGATTTAAATCAATCCTCAAACACTTCGAATGAAAAGTGTACTACAATTACACAAACCATACCCTCGCAATCATCCAATTGCTTTAGTTTGTCAAATTTCACCTAGTCAATCATGTACCTAAGGGTTTCACTCCGGTACCATAAGTACAACGTAACCACAACACAATCGGAGTCGAACACCATGCTAGTAGGTATAAAAGAGGCACCTAATGTCGCGTTACGTAGACTCCTTTACCAACATACATTGAGATCCAAAACACTCGATCTCAAGGGTTTCAATCCTCCCGACGAACCTCATGGTTCATCACTTCAACACGAGAACGAACACGCTCTAACATCCGAACACCAAAGCCCATAACCATGGCTTGGTATAAACACTCTACAAATATCAAGCAATGCTTGGTTGCACCAAGTCTTACGCCCTTCGCCCGACAATCAAAACGTCACCATAGGGTACTTCCATTAGGAACGTCACCCATAACCATAACATGCAACAACACAATGCATTTAACAACCCCGAATTCAAATGGCACATAATAAATAATCAAAGGACATATTTATTAAAACGAAACGTACCTTAACATCTCCTTGCCGCACCCGTCCCCGCTAACTTGGGACATTCTGACTTACGATGTCCTTCTTCTTGGCAATTGAAACACAACATACCATCACCCTTTGGTACCGAACATTCCCAAGACTTGTGACCCCTCATGCCACAATTGTAACATCTAGATGCACTAGAATCCGGTATACACGTCCGCTTACCACCCGTGCTCACACTCGGACCCTTAGTCCTCTTACTTGGAGCACCATACGAAACAAACCTTCTCTCACTTGAAGGTTCACCAATCTTTGATCGCGTATACGACTCGAAACCTCTAGCCACGGCGAATAATTCCGCAAACGATTTCGCGTGACCCCGGCTAATCTTATTCTTCAAGTCATCATTCAAGGTTCGATAGAAATCTTGCATCAACAAATTATCATTCCCCAAATACTCCGGGCAAAGACGAGCCTTCGCCATAAAGGTCGTCTTGAGAGTATTCAAATCCATAGAACCCTGTTGCAAATTTCGCAACTCATTACGCATTTCCGACAAATCGGCTGAAGTCCGGAACTCCTCGAAGAATTCCTTCTTAAACCCGTCCCACGATAACGCCATAAACGGTTCACCACCCACAAGATCAATCTTACCATCCAACCAATCCTTTGCCCTACCCCGCAACAAACTAGTAGCGAGTCTCGTCTTCTTCTCAGGAGGGCATTCAATAGTACGAAAACACCCTTCGGACATTCGAGATCCAAGTTGTGCTTACCAAAGGATCTGGTTTCCCGTCATACATCGGGGGTTTAGTCCTCATGAAGCTCTTAAGACAACGCTCCATTTCACTACTACCCCGAAATTCGGAATACTTCCTATCCATTTCTTCTCGAAACGCACTCATTTGCTCCGCAAGCCGCAACTCTAGAGTTAAATTCCTCGTCATTTGTCTCGATCTCGTTTCATGTCGTCATTCTAAAGAATGCAAAACGATTAGTCCACAAACGTATAAAACAACACGCATAACACCGCCCCATCTTACATTTAATAAAGTTATCTTAAGTTGCTTTCATCTAACATGCTGTAACAACCCAACCCGTATTAAAACCGGCCCATAAAATTTTTTCCTTTTAATATGCTTTAAATAACACTTTAGGTCCCAATTGTGTTTCCATAAACATCTTTAATTACAATAGAAGGTTTAATAACCTTAAAACATTTAATACATTAGTTAATTGTCCAAACGGACATACACGACCCGACTAGTTTAGTTTCCAACAAAACCGAGCATGGTGATTTGGGACTACGCTACCCAAATCCTAATCGAATACAAAAGCAAGATCTTCTAAGCAACATAGCCAAGATCTCTAATCCCAAAGCTCACCCGAGCCGCGAAGCATGCGAACCTATAAAAATATCAACAACGAGAGAGTAAGCTAACGCTTAGTGAGTGGAAATATACTACATACATATATATGTATAAAATGGACACGCCACAAAATATCAAATACCGCATACCGGAGCATCCAAGCCTAAAGGCAAGCTAATACTAAGCATACCGTACGATCACTAAGCAATGAGCTAAAGATACATCAACAAAATATAAGTTCACCAACGACGATATGAACAACGCTAATAAGCTACACCCGAAGGTTTAGCTACACCACAACAATACTTTAATATATATATATATATATATATATATATATATATATATATATATATATACAACAATACGACAAACATCGATGTTCACAACATCCATAGTACTCAAGATCTCATGGCTAACCCAACGAATGGTATCGTCAACATCGAACTTAAATCCCATTCACCTATATTAATGTGGTATCGTCAACACCGAACTTTAAACCCACATATGAGGTATCATCAACAACGAACTTTAAACCCTCATCAACGTCACTACAATAATCGTATGGCATCGTCAACATCGAACCTTAATTCCATACGTATGAGGTATCGTCAACAACGAACTTTAAACCCTCATCAACATCACAAATATACTCTAGGGTATGGTATCGTCAACATCGAACTTCAACCCATACCCCACAAATAAATAACTCATATACATACGTATATAATTATTCCACTCACAAGCCCATGTGATAATGTACACACGAAGTGTGCACCTCGTCAAAGGTGGTCAACCAAAACGCACATCCGTGCCAATTGGACATGTATACAAGTCCATCAATTCCACCTATATGTGAAATGAGCTCTATAACCGAGAACCACTTCACCCGACCCGCACTCATCCTACACATACATATGCATATAGGATATTAACACTCACCTTGTCGCCTTGATGAATGCTTTCAAGTAATCCGCGACTCATCAATGGAAAGTACCTATTCCATTATCACAAATACAACAATACACAATTAGGGTTGACTTACAAACCAACCCAATTTACCCTTAGTGCAATTTCGACCCAAATGCACTTTCAAACACCGAACATGCCCAAACTAACCAATAATCACTAACATGAGTGAAAATGGTCCTAATATGCCAATTAAACCCGAACACAAGTGTTAAACACTTATCGTTCTCAAAATCGCCCATAAACCCTAATTTTGACCCATAAGGTCAAAATCCCATCATTTACAAGTCTTGACACCAAAACATGTTTAACTCGGTTTTATACTTCAACTTAATCCATTTTAAGTTTACAAACCTCATCGAATCGACATTCGGGTCATAATCCTCAACAAACCCTAATTTTGACTCTAGTCAAAATTAGTCAACCACGAAAACCCTAAAAGTCTCCAAAACACCAATAATCACTAATGCTAGTGATTGTACACCATTTACAAGTCTTAAACATGGTTAAATCATTAACCAACCCAAAACCCGCCTTTAACAACAATAAACCCGAATATTGGTGTTAATCTCCAATTAACAACTAAATGGGTTTCACCTATGACTCGTACCATCAAAAGCCCCAAATTTGAATGATGAACACGAAAATGAAATTCGGAGTTAGAGCTTACCACTAGTATCACCGTGTAGCCAAGAAGGAGGAGAACAACCTAGTCAACTATGCCAATGATCAAATCCCGCTTCTTCCTTTCCAAAAATCCCTTTGAAATCAAATGGGTGTTTGAGTTTTGAGAGAAAAATGGAAAGAAAAAGAAAATTAAATTAGGAAAATGAAAGGAGTGGATGAGGTTAAAGCCTCAAATCTGGCTCAAACGTGAAAAGACCAAAATGCCCTTGCTTCTCATGTAATATTACAAAAATCCGGCACCAGTTTGCCTAGAATGCAGCGCCGCGGCCTTAAATGTCGCGCCGCGACATTTGCCTAGTTCTGGGATCATTTTTTTCCTACTTCTGATCTCAATTTCAGTCCATTGCCGCGCCGCGGCCTCCTTTGTCGCGCCGCGACACAAAGCACGATCTGAGTAAATTTCTCCTCACACAAGACTTAACACTAGAAAATGTCCCGAACCCTTCATACGCCTATCGTACATACACAATACACTTATAAATCATGTACGGAGAAAAAAACGGGGTGTTACACATGCTTATATATCCGTTGCAAATGTTTATTACATGTTGAATATCATATCTGAAAATTATGCTATTGTTATGCTGAAACCTTGACGGTTTAGAAGTCTAATTTACGGATCACCCTTTTGTGACAACCCGGAAATTTCCGATCAAATTTAAACTTAATCTTTATATGTTTCTGACATGATAAGCAAAGTCTATTAAATTGAATTTCAAAATTTTTGAACTATTTTATGAAATCATTTGACCTTCGACTAATTCCGACGATTCACGAACAACTATTTGTAAATAAATGCTATATAAGTTTAAATATATATATATATATATATATATATATATATATATATATATATATATATATATATATACACACACACACATATATATAATAATAATAATTATATGATTTAGTTATTAAAAGTAAGTATGTGAAATAAAAATATGATATTATGATAATTAATATTTAAAACATATATATATATATATATATATATATATATATATATATATATGTATATATATATATATATATATGTATATATATATATATATATATATATATATATATATATATATATATATATATATATATATATATATATATAAAGTATATGAAATATATATTTTGTGAATTCGAATCTATTTAATAACGACAGTAACACTCAATTGTCATTCGATTGATATTAAGCAAGATAAAATTCAAACTTATATGATTTTAAAATAAACGATGATTCGAAAATGAATTCTATAAACTTTAGGCTTACTAAAAATGTATCTAAGATCTAGTTATTAGATATTAAAACTTTTTATATTTTACTAGGGATTGGGAGTGAATAATTAATGTAATTTTTATTTAATAGTTAATGACCGAATTTTATACCAAAATGACTGAAATAAAAAAAGATGATTAATGTAAAATTTTGAGATTTTTCTGAAGACTTTTATCCACCAATATTTACCAACGGAGTACGATATTTAGTCCGTGAATGGTGACGGCTAACTTTCTTACACGTTTATATATGATAGTATAATTATTGTAAAGTGTTTTCTTCTTTTCAATACTTCCCACTAAATGAATTTTATAATTAATAATTGAATTATGGTTTCCTTTCACTATCTAACTATCTATATAGAGAGATATATCTCTGTCACTAAACTATCCATGAGACATATACAAAGATAGAATCAACCGAATCCAATATGTGTTTCCTTTCATCAATTAACTTTTATATATTATATATTATACAAAATATATAAATATATTGATACAATTCATAAATATATTCAAACCATAATCACCCACATGAACATCCGGACACCACCTTCTTGTTGTTTTTCAAACCACGACCAAATCATCTTGCCCGTCCATTGCTGATTTTTGTTGGGGTTACAATAGAACCAAGAAACCATTATGAACATCACAAACCCAAACAACCATCAAGTTAACTATTACTTGTCTTTCTTTCTGTTGAGTATAGAATCAAATCTAAACATCACTTGCTACTTGTAAACTCATTATCATGCCTTTCTGTTACTATTTCATCCTAAAACCACCAAAAGTAGCCACCACCATCACTCATCAATCACCGGTCAAACACTATCACCCTACAACCCAAACCACCACCATTATATGTTCGCTACTACTATTTCTCTTCCTGTTTAAGCCGTCACCTTCCACCACCAACAAAACCACCATGATCACCTCCAAGAACTAACACCAAGATCACCAGTGAACTCCAGTGTTGCTACGCTACTGGTTTCAGGTTCTATTCAAAGCCTACAACAATAAAATATGGTGAGTATCGATAATAAATGCTGTTGTACTGTCTCTATTTTCTATCGTAAAGATCAAACCCCACAAATCATTGAGCAAACTACTGCTATTTAATTACTGTCACTGTAGCTTCACCATTCTATTTCTGTTTCGAGCTTCATTATAGATACTGCTGCTTGTTTGTTGCTTTTATTGATCGAAACACCATGGTCAAATAATTGTTGCTGCTACTACCTTTTCATGTTTCAAGCTCGACACAAAAACACGTCCATTTCACTATATCAAAACTCAAATTCAAAATCTAACACAAAACACAATTCATAAATACTTCTGAGATCATATCAGATTCATTATCATTTTCAATTCATCTCAGATTCAAAAAAAAAAAAAAATCAAAACATAAATATCAAATTCATATATTCAAATCCTACAGCTTCAGTTCTTCGAGTTCATCAACTCAGGCTCAAATACTCAAATTCACAATTGATTTCTTCTAATCCTACTTGACTATGAATTCATGATTCTAATCCTACACCGAAACATCTTCTATCCTTCTAATCTATTAACAGCTTCAAATTTGTAGAGATTTAGAATAATGTTCTTTGCTTAACCGAATACGTGACTAATTTGCTCACTAAATCATTCTACAACGATATGAAGATTAACAATACTAAATTATCGTGAGTCATACTATTCTTGCTCCTTGTTCTAAAACCATAAACATAACCATAATCATAACCGGAACTATTACCTGCAATTGTTTTCCTGATCAACGAATCCTATCACCACCAGGATCATCTCTTTCCCTGCTGCTTGAGGTCATGGGTTGATTAACGATGTGATTGTTACTATTTAGTCTATAACCCTAGTTACTTCCCTGTCTCGGTTATGATGAAGAATTATGATGATGATGAAATGATGATGAGGAGACATCGATGGCCGATTTTATTGTTGCTTGATTGATTGAAGAACCGAAAGCCAAAAATCATGTGGTTTTTCCTGCGTGTTGATTCTGCTTCTTCGATCTATTTTGAGCTGACAACCAAACCCCCAATTTCCCTTTATTAGGTATAAATATATTTATAATTAAAATTATTATTATTACTATTATATTATATTATTCTAATTCTTATTATTACTATTTTATTATTATTAATGTTAATATTAATATATATTATTAAGATTGATTTTTATTAAGATTTATTATTATTTGTTATTTATTATTATTATTATTATTATTATTATTATTATTATTATTATTATTATTATTATTATTATTATTATTATTATGGTTATTATTATTATTATTATTATTATTATTATTATTATTATTATTATTATTATTATTATAAATATTAGTATCATTATTATTAGAAAAAAATCATTATTTCTATAATTATTATTATTACTATTATTATTATTATTTTTATCAAAATCTATGTTATTATTAAAACTATCATTTAGATTATTATTAGTAACATTATTATTATTATTAAGATTACAATTATTAATATGAAAATGATTAAGTTACAATCTAAAATGAATTATTAATTACTATTTTAACAAACAAAAGATATTTATACAAAAATATAATTTTTACATATATCATAAGAATATCTAAATTACTATTTTAAAATAACATATAAAAATAATACATATCTAAATTACTACTTTATATATATATATATATATATATATATATATATATATATATATATATATATATATATATATATATATATATAGGGGCAGGATCAATGAGGAAGTAACCAATCGGGGCGAAGCGGGGGGAAGCAAAAATTATTTTTTCATTTTTTTTTAGAATTTTTTTTTCCGGCATCAAGATCACACGAAAATATGAACATTTAGAAAAGACACTTCGTGATGAATATTATTATTTAGGCGGGAAAACGATCGACAAAAATAACATTCAAGATAATATTGTTCGTGAAGAATATGAACGTTTTTTTTCTTCATGTTTTGTGAAGTAAAATTTAGCCCGATTTAGAGTTTAGGGTTTAAGGTTTAGGGTTTAGGGTTTGGTGTTTTAGGTTTATTCCATAAACCCAAAACACCAAATCCTAAACCCTAAACCCTAAACTCTAAACCGTTCGTGTTAAAAACTCAATCTAAATCCTAAATCTAAACCCTAAACCCTAAATTTCTAAACCCTATAAACCCTAATATCTAAACCCTAATATATAAACCCTAATATCTAAACCCCAATAGATAAAACCTCAACATACGCTCGAAAAACATGATAATTGTTATATATTACCTCTTCGAGCGTTTTCCCGTCAAAATAAAAAATTTATCACAAAGTGTCTTTATTAAATGTTCATATTTTCATCCCATCTATAATGTTCGTGTGCAAAGTTTTTTCAAAAAGCGAAAAAAAAGTTTTTGCTTCCCCCGCTCCCCCCCGATTGGTTACTTCCCTCTTGATCCTACCACTATATATATATATATATATATATATATATATATATATATATATATAAACTGGTTCGATTACCATTATATGTTTACAATGTGTTAATATATGTATTTGATATAGGTTCACGAATTCGAGGCCAACCCTACATTGTTCAGTTCCGTCGTATGCATATTTTTGCTACAAAATATCGTATTGTGAGTTTCATTATTCCCTTTTTATATATATTTTTGGGACTGAGAATACATGCGCTTCTTTTATAAATGTTTTATGAAATAGACACAAGTAATCAAAACTACATTCTGTGGTTGGATTATCGAAATTGAATATCACCCTTTAGCTTGGTAGCCTAAGAATTAGGGAACAGACCCCCTAATTGACGCGAATCCTGAAGATAGATCTATGGGCCTAACAAACCCCATCCAGGTTATCGATGCTTTAGTACTTCGATTTTATATACAAATGAGTGTACCTGTATATTTGGGGATATTCTATTTGCAATTGTTAATGTCGGTTACCAAGTGTTCACCATATGAATGAATTTTTATACAGATGAATGTTCCTGTATTATAATTTTTGCAGATGAGTGTTCCTGCAGTTAACTATAAAAATTAAATCTTGTGGTCAATTAAAATTATGAAAACGATTATTATGATAAACTAATGAACTCACCAACCTTTTGGTTGACACTTGAAAGCATGTTTATTCTCTGGTATGAAAGAAATCTTCAGCTGTGCATTTGCTCATTTTAGAGATATTACTTGAAGTCATTCATGGCATATTTCATAAGTCGTTGCATTCGAGTCATTGAGTTCATCAAGAATAGTATTAGGTCATTTATAGTTGGATATATTATGAAATGGTATGCATGCCGTCAAATTTCGATGTGATGAAAGTTTGTCTTTTAAAAACGAATGCAATGTTTGTAAAATGTATCATTTAGAGGTCAAATACCTCGCAATGAAATCAACTATCGTGAATCGTTTATAATCGGTATGAACGGGTCCTTTCAAACTCTCCCTCACTTAAACTGGATCACGTCCCCGTGATCTCCGTTACTTAGCCTACCAGACCCACACTCTAAGGTCCTCCGACACACATCCAAGCTTGATATTCATAATAATTTTCATTAACCCGAATATCTCACCACACGCTAATAATCACTAGCGTGCATTACCGCAACCAGCAATATCTCATACGCTCAACGTCCAAAAAGCCCATTTAGGAAATACGAAAAAACCATATATCCTTCAAGTTCTCTCTGCTACAACTCGCAACAAGCTACATCTACAACTATATCACCCAACACGATCTATTAAATCCACTATGCCGTGAGCCAAGTCTTCCATTAATCCAAATCGAGAAGGATTCATGCCGCATCAAAACTTCGTATTTCAACGACTCGTAAACCAGCCCATCGCGAATGTTCTCTGAATCAAGAACCAACTTCCCCCATCTCCAACACCGGGTCATTCATTCAATGAAGAAATTTTGGTATCACCCAATAATCACACTGGGAACACAAACTTTCGCATCATTCGATTCGCACACGACCATTAGTCTCTGGATTAATCCAGGACGACAATAATACCCCACTAGTTAGAAGAAACACCAACACTAGATACAGGGTTTCTCCCTTAAACCCTCCAACACATCCTTACAATTACGGCTTCCTAGTACTAGCATGGAAACTATTCGTGTACTAGAATCCCGTCAACAACAAATTATCTCCCCCAAAAAATTCGCAATTCGTCACGCGACCCACAGAAATATCCACCAATGCCTGGTGAATCCTCTTGCCTCGACCGTCCGTTGTAAAGCCCCATCCTAATCCATCAGGACGAATACATTACATTTGGTTACATCGCGAGGTACTTGACATCTATATGATACATTTTACAAACATTGCATTCATTTTTAAAAGACAAACTTTCATTATAATGAAAGTTGACGGCATGCATACCATTTCATAATACATTCAACTATAATTGACTTAATAATAATCTTGATGAACTCAACGACTCGAATGTAACGTCTTTTCAAATATGTCATGAATGACTCCAAGTAATATCTCTAAAATGAGAAAATGCACATTGAAAGATTTCGTTCATACCTGAGAATAAACATGCTTTAAAGTGTCAACTAAAAGGTTGGTGAGTTCATAAGTTTATCATAAACAATAAAATTCATTATTTTGATAGACCACAAGATTCAAATACAGTACACCTATCTCGTGTACAAAATCATTTTTCATAATGCTTAGCAGAGTAGGTTCGTATCCTTTTCTCCCCCGTAGGTTGCCTCGCGATTTTTAAATAACCGTGCACATATCTCGTGCACAAAACTAATACACATAACCTGTGTATAAAAACCATTCTCTCGATACATAACATTCATTTCGATTTTATTGCTCAACATGGTAACCGACCTTAACATATAATGCGCATCAATAATATCCCCAAAATAGAACATCTCGTCTGTATAATATATAAACTTCGAAGTACTAAACACCACACCCACTAGCTCTTCCGTCTAGTGAACATTCTGGGTGGGGGTGTTAAACCCGGTAGCTATCTTTAGGATTCGCGTGAATTAGGGTCATACCCGATTCTAATTCTTAGGTTACCAAGCAATAATAATCAGGGGGAAAATATTCACATCAATTGGTGGCAATTATCATGTCCACATAATTCAATAATAATTCACAAAACTTCTGTCTGCATAATAATTCATTAGAGTAATGTTTTGCTTGTGTCTATCTCGTCAAACATTTATAAAAGAATTTAATGATGGTAGTCTGTGGTGAGGTGGTTTCCGAGTGTTGCAGTGGTAGTGGCGGTGGTTGGGTGATGATAAGTTGAATAAGAAAAGGTGATGGTTATGTTTGTACATTACTGCAGAAGGAAGAAGCAGCTGCAAATGGTGGCTTTCCTGGTGACCTTCGATTAGAACAAAAAGAAAACAAAAGGTATAAGGAGTGTAGCAGAAATAAGTGACGGTTAATAGGGGTTTTAGGGAGTGCGTGATCAAACTATAGCAGCAACAGTTCACAACAACAACAAAAATAGCTGCAGGTGGCAGAGGTGGCTGTTTGTGATCGTGAGTGATGGTTGCTGAAATGTCCTGTTCATATTGATTATAAACATTCCATATTAATTGATTTCGTCATGAGGTTTGACCTCTATATGAGACGTTTTTCAAAGACTACATTCATTTTTAAAACAACCATAACCTTTATTTTATCTATAAAGGTTTAAAAAGAATTACGTAGATTATCAAATAATGATAATCTAAAATATACCGTTTACACACGACCATTACATAATGGTTTACAATAAGAATATATTACATCAAAAATAAGTTTCTTGAATGCAGTTTTTACATAATATCATACAATCATATACTCCAAATCTTGTCCTTATTTTAGTCTGCAACATCGGAAGCTCTTAATAATCACCTGAGAATAAACATGCTTAAAACGTCAACAAAAATGTTGGTGAGTTATAGGTTTAACCTATATATTATAAAATCATAATAATAGACCACAAGATTTCATATTTCAATATACATCCCATACATAGAGATAAAAATCATTCATATGGTGAACACCTGGTAACCGACATTAACAAGATGCATATAAGAATATCCCCATCATTCCGTGACATCCATCGGACATGATATAAAACTCGAAGTACTAAAGCATCCGGAACTTTGGATGGGGTTTGTTAGGCCCAATAGATCTATCTTTAGGATTCGCGTCAATTAGGCGTGCACTAATTCTCAAAATTAGTAATGTTCCCTAATTCTTAGGCTACCAAGCAAAAAGTGGCATATTCGGCTTCGATCATTCAACCATAGAAAGTAGTTTCATGTACTTGTGTCTACTTTGTAAAACATTTATAAAGCTGCATGTATTCTCATCCCAAAAATATTAGATTTTAAAAGTGGGACTATAACTCACTTTCACAGATTTTTACTTCGTCGGGAAGTAAGACTTGGCCACTGGTCGATTCACGAACCTATAACAAATATGTACATATATATCAAAGTATGTTCAAAATATATTTACAACACTTTTAATATATTTTGATGTTTTAAGTTTATTAAGTCAGCTGTCCTTGTTAGTAACCTACAACTTGTTGTTCAAAGTTAGATGTACAAAAATAAATTGATATATATTATCTTGAATCAATCCACGACCCAGTGTAAACACATCTCAGGCTAGATCACAACTCAAAGTATATATATATATATTTGGAATCAACCTCAACCCTGTATAGCTAACTTCAACATTACTGCATATAGAGTGTCTATGGTTGTTCCAAATAATATATATACATGGGTCGATATGATATGTCAAAACATTTGCATACGTGTCTATGGTATCCCAAGATTAGATAATATATTAGAATATTTGTATAATAAAATATAAGTTAGCTAGGATATGATTTGTATAGAATCGTTACAATATTTCCCGTAGCTACAACAATCAAAAAATATCCAATCTTGTTTTACCCATAACTTCTTCGTTTTAAATCCGTTTTGAGTGAATTAAATTGCTATGGTTTCATATTGAACTCTATTTTATGAATCTAAATATAAAAAGTATAAGTTTATAGTCATAAATATAAGCTACAAGTCGTTTTTGTAAGAAGTAGTCATTTCAGTCGAAAGAACGACGTCTTGATGACCATTTTGAAAAACATACTTCCACTTTGAGTTTAACCATGATTTTTGGATATAGTTTCATGTTCATAAGAAAAATCATTTTTCCGGAAGAAAAACTTTTAAATCAATGTTTATCATAGTTTTTAATTATCAAACCCAAAATAGCCCGCGGTGTTACTACGACGGCGTATGTCCGGTTTTACGGTATTTTTCGTGTTTCCAGGTTTTAAATCATTAAGTTAGCATATCATATAGATATAGAACATGTGTTTAGTTGATTTTAAAAGTTAATTTAAAAGGATTAACTTTTGTTTGCGAACAAGTTTAGAATTAACTAAACTATGTTCTAGTGATTTCAAGTTTAAACCTTCGAATAAGGTAGTTTTATATATATGAATCGAATGATGTTATGATCATCATTACTACCTCAGGTTTTGTGTATAAACCTATTGGAAATGAGAAAAAAATAGATCTAGCTTCAAAGGATCCTTGGATGGCTTGAAAGTTCTTGAAGCAGAATCATGACACGAAAACAAGTTCAAGTAAGATTTCCACTCGAAATAAGATTGTTATAGTTATAGAAATTGAATCAAAGTTTTAATATGAGTATTACCTTGTATTATAAAGATATATTATTGTAAATAAGAAAGATTTCTTGAGGCTGGATGATCAGTTTACAAGATTGGAAGTAAGCTAGCAAACTTGGAAGTATTCTTGATTTTATGAAACTAGAACTTATAGAATTTATGAAGAACACTTAGAACTTGAAGATAGAACTTGAGAGAGATTAATTAGATGAATAAAATTGAAGAATGAAAGTGTTTTTAGGTGTTTTTGGTCGTTGGTATATGGATTAGATATAAAGGATGTATAATTTTGTTTACATGTAAATAAGTCATGAATGATTACTAATATTTTTGTAATTTTATGAGATATTTCATGCTAGTTGCCAAATGATGGTTCCTAAATGTGTTAGGTGACTCAAATGGACTACTAAGAGCTGATCATTGGATTGTATATACCAATAGTACATACATCTAAAAGCTGTGTATTGTACGAGTACGAATACGGGTGCCTACGAGTAGAATTGTTGATGAAACTGAACGAGGATGTAATTGTAAGCATTTTTGTTAAGTAGAAGTATTTTGATAAGTGTCTTGAAGTCTTTCAAAAGTGTATGAATACATATTAAAACACTACATGTATATACATTTTAACTGAGTCGTTAAGTCATCGTTAGTCGTTGCATGTAAATGTTGTTTTGAAACCTTTAGGTTAACGATCTTGTTAAATGTTGTTAACCCATTGTTTATTATATCTAAAGAGATGTTAAATTATTACATTATCATGATATTATGATATATTAATATATCTTAGTATGATATATATACAGTTAAATGTTATTACAACGATAATCGTTACATATATGTCTCGTTTTGAAATCATTAAGTTAGTAGTCTTGTTTTTACATATGTAGTTCATTGTTAATATATTAATGATATGATTACTTATCATTTATCATGATTATATAATGTAACAATATCTTAAAATGATCCATATGTATTTAGTAAGACGTTGATATAACGATAATCGTTATATACATCGTTTTCGAGTTTCATAATTCAATAGTCTCATTTTTATGTATATAACTCATTGTTAAAATACCTAATGAGATACTTACTTATCATAAAATCATGTTAACTATATATATATATATATATATATATATATATATATATATATATATATATATATATATATATATATATATATATATATATATATATATATATATATATATATATATATATCCATATATATGTCATCATATAGTTTTTACAAGTTTTAACGTTCGTGAAACACCGGTCAACTTGGGTGGTCAATTGTCTATATAAAACCTATTTCAATTAATCAAGTCTTGACAAGTTTCATTGCTTAACATGTTGGAAAAACTTAATCATGTAAATAACAATTTCATTTAATATATATAAACATGAAAAAGTTCGGGTCACTACAGTACCTACCCGTTAAATAAATTTCGTCCCGAAATTTTAAGTGGAGGTGTTGACGTATCTTCTAGAAATAAGTGCGGGTATTTCTTCTTTATATGATCTTCTCATTCGCAGGTGAACTCGGGTCCTTTATGAGCATTTCATCGAACTTTAACAATTGGTATCTTGTTTTACTTAAGTCTTTTAACCTCACGATCCATTATTTCGATGGGTTCTTCGACGAATTGAAGTTTTTCGTTGATTTGGATTTCGTCTAACGGAATAGTGAGATCTTCTTTAGCAAAACATTTCTTCAAATTTGAGATGTGGAAAGTGTTATGTACAACCGCGAGTTGTTGTGGTAATTCAAGTCGGTAAGCTACTGGTCCAACACGATCAATAATCTTGAATGGTCCTATATACCTTGGATTTAATTTCCCTCGTTTACCAAGTTGAACAACGCCTTTCCAAGGTGCAACCTTAAGCATGACCATCTCTCCATTTTCAAATTCTATATCTTTTCTTTTAATGTCGGCGTAGCTCTTTTGTCGACTTTGGGCGGTTTTCAACCGTTGTTGAATTTGGATGATCTTCTCGGTAGTTTCTTGTATTATCTCCGGAACTGTAATCTGTCTATACCCCACTTCACTTCAACAAATCAGAGACCTGCACTTTCTACCATAAAGTGCTTCAAACGGCGCCATATCAATGCTTGAATGGTAGCTGTTGTTGTAGGAAAATTCTGGTAACGGTAGATGTCGATCCCAACTGTTTCCGAAATCAATAACACATGCTCGTAGCATGTCTTCAAGTGTTTGTATAGTCCTTTCACTCTGCCCATCAGTTTGTGGATGATAGATAGTACTCATGTCTAGACGAGTTCCTAATGCTTGATGTAATGTCTGCCAGAATCTTGAAATAAATCTGTCATCCCTATCAGAGATAAAAGAGATTGGTATTCCATGTTTGGAGACGAATTCCTTCAAATACAGTCATGCTAACTTCTCCATCTTGTCATCTTCTCTTATTGGCAGGAAGTGTGCTGATTTGGTGAGACGATCAACTATTACCCAAATAGTATCAAAACCACTTTCAGTCCTTGGCAATTTAGTGATGAAATCCATGGTAATGTTTTCCCATTTCTATTCCGGGATTTCGGGTTGTTGAAGAAGACCTGATGGTTTCTGATGCTCAGTTTTGACCTTAGAACACGTCAAACATTCTCCTACGTATTTAGCAACATCGGCTTTCATAACCGGCCACCAAAAATGTTTCTTGAGATCCTTGTACATCTTTCCCGTTCCAGGGTGTATTGAGTATCAGGTTTTATGAGCTTCTCTAAGTACCATTTCTCTCATCTCTCCAAATTTTGGTACCCAAATTCTTTCAGCCCTATACCGGGTTCCGTGTTCTCGAATATCAAGATGCTTCTCCGATCCTTTGGGTATTTCATCCTTTAAATTTCCCTCTTTTAAAACTCCTTGTTGCGCCTCCTTTATTTGAGTAGTAAGGTTATTGTGAATCATTATATTCTTAGCTTTTACTTGAATGGGTTCTCTGTCCTTTCTGTTCAAGGCGTCAGCTACCACATTTGCCTTCCCCGGGTGGTAACGAATCTCAAAGTCGTAATCATTCAACAATTCAATCCACCTGCGCTGTCTCATGTTCAGTTGTTTCTGGTTAAATATGTGTTGAAGACTTTTGTGGTCGGTATATATAATACTTTTGACCTCATATAAGTAGTGCCTCCAAGTCTTTAATGCAAAAACAACCGCGCCTAATTCCAAATCATGCGTCGTATAATTATGCTCGTGAATCTTCAATTTTCTAGACGCATAAGCAATTACCTTCGTTCATTGCATTAATACACAACCAAGACCTTGCTTTGAGGCGTCACAATATATCACAAAATCATCATTCCCTTCAGGTAATGACAATATAGGTGTTGTAGTTAACTTTTTCTTTAATAATTGAAACGCCTTTTCTTGTTCATCCTTCCATTCAAATTTCCTCCCTTTATGCGTTAATGCAGTCAAGGGTTTTGCTATTCTGGAAAAATCTTGGATGAACCTTCTGTAGTAACCAGCTAGTCCTAAAAATTTGCGTATATGCTTCGGAGTTTTCGGGGTTTCCCACTTTTCAACAGTTTCAATCTTTGCTGGATCCACCTGAATACCTTCTTTGTTCACTATGTGACCGAGGAATTGAACTTCTTCCAACCAAAATGCACACTTTGAAAACTTAGCGTACAGTTTTTCTTTCCTCAGCAACTCTAGTACTTTTCTCAAATGTTCTTCGTGCTCTTAATCATTCTTCGAGTAAATGAGTATGTCATCGATGAAAACAATGACAAACTTGTCAAGGTATGGCCCACACACTCGGTTCATGAGGTCCATGAACACAGCTGGTGTGTTAGTCAACCCAAACGGCATAACCATACACTCGTACTGACCGTAACGCGTCCTAAAAGTAGTCTTTGGAATATCATCCTCCTTCACCCGCATTTGATGATACCCAGAACGTAAATCAATCTTCGAATAAACCGACGAGCCTTATAGTTGATCAAATAAGTCGTCGATTCTCGGTAGTGGGTAGCGGTTCTTGGTGGTAAGTTTGTTCAACTCTCGGTAGTCGATACATAACCTAAATGTACCATCCTTCTTCTTGACAAACAAAACAGGAGCTCCCCACGGTGATGTGCTTGGTCGAATGAAACCACGCTCTAAAAGTTCTTGTAATTGGCTCTGAAGTTCCTTCATTTCGCTAGGTGCGAGTCTGTATGGAGCACGAGCTATTGGTGCAGCTCCCGGTACAAGGTCTATTTGAAATTCAACGGATTGATGTGGAGGTAGTCCCAGTAATTCTTTCGGAAATACATCGGGAAATTCTTTTACGACGGGAACATCATTGATGTTCTTTTCTTCGGAATTGACTTTCTCGACGTGTGCTAGCACAGCATATCAACCTTTTCTTATTAGTTTTTGTGCCTTCAGGTTACTAATAAGATTTAACTTCGCGTTGCTCTTTTCTCCGTACACCATTAAGGGTTTTTCTTTTTCTCGTATAATGCGAATTGCATTTTTGTAACAAACGATCTCTGCTTTCACTTCTTTCAACCAGTCCATACCGATTATCACATCAAAACTCCCTAACTCTACTGGTATCAAGTCAATCTTAAATGTTTCGCTAACCAGTTTAATTTCTCGATTCCGACATACATTATCTGCTGTGATTAATTTACCATTTGCTAATTCGAGTAAAAATTTATTATCCAAGGGCGTTGCTGAGCAACTTAGTTTAGCACAAAAATCTCTACTCATATAGCTTCTATCCGCACCCGAATCAAATAAAACATAAGCAGATTTATTGTCAATGAGAAACGTACCCGTAACAAGCTCTGGGTATTCCTGCGCTTCTGCCGTATTAATATTGAAAACTCTTCCGCGGCTCTGCCCATTAGTATTCCCCTGATTTGGGAAATTTTTAATAATGTGGCCCGGTTTTCCACATTTATAACAGACTTCGTTGGCAGTACTTGCTCCGACACTACTTATTCCGACATTACTAGTTCCGGCATTATTTGTTCCTTTATTTCTGTTATACATTGGTCCGTAGACCTCACACTTTGTCGCGTTATGACCATTTCTTTTACACCTGTTGCAAAATGTTTTGCAGAACCCCAGGTGATTCTCTTCACACCTTTGGCATTGCTGTTTCTGATTATTGTTGTTGTTGCGGTTGTTATTGTTGTTGGGACGGTTATTGTAATTGTTGTTGGGACATTTGTTGAAGTTGTTGTTGCGATTGATGTTGTGGTTATTGGGATAGTTATTGCGATTGTGGTTGTGATTGTTGTTGTTGTTGTTGTATTGGTGACTCTTGTCATTGTTTTCCTCCCACTTTCTCTTGACTTGTTTCATGTTAGCCTTTTCGGTCGTCTGTTCCTTAATCCTTCCTTCGATCCGATTCACTAATTTGTGAGCCATTCGACTTGCCTTTTGTATGGAGGCGGGCTCGTGTGAACTCACATCTTCTTGAATTCTTTCTGGTAACCCTTTTACAAATGCGTCGATCTTCTCTTCTTCGTCTTCGAATGTTCTGGGACACAATAGGCACAATAGGCATTCCACCATGTTAACGCCGTACCTGTGAAGGTATGCGTAGCGTACTTAACTTTGTCCTCTTCAGTACACTTACTTACGGCAAACACCGATTCGACCTTCTCGGTCCACCGTTTCAATCCAATTGGTCCGTTGGTTGAGGATTTTCTTTTATTTTATCGATTTACAGTAGGTATCAATATTTCTTTCCTCTGAAACCTCTTCTTCTTCCAGTTCCTCCTCTTCCGGTTCCTCCTCTTCCGGTTCCTCTTCGGGAATTTGTGAATCTTCCCAAAGTATATTCGACTCTTCATTATTATTAGGTGAGTCGATGGGATTTGTACTAGTGGTAGACATCTATCACACAATATCAAACACATTAAGAGGTTAATATATCACATAATATTTACATGTTAATAATATATAGTTTCCAACAAAAGTGTTAAGCAATCATTTTTAAAGAAAACACGGTCAAAGTCCAGACTCACTAATGTATCCTAACAAACTCGATAAGACACACTAATGCAAATTTCTGGTTCTCTAAGACCAACGCCCAGATACCAACTGAAATGTCCCGTTCATATTGATTATAAACGTTCCATATTAATTGATTTCGTCGCGAGGTTTTGACCTCTATATGAGACGTTTTTCAAAGACTGCATTCATTTTTAAAACAACCATAACCTTTATTTTATCTATAAAGGTTTAAAAAGCATTACGTAGATTATCAAATAATGATAATCTAAAATATACCGTTTACACACGATCATTACATAATGGTGTACAATAAGAATATATTACATCAAAAATAAGTTTCTTGAATGCAGTTTTTACATAATATCATACAAGCATGGACTCCAAATCTTGTCCTTATATTAGTATGCAACAGCGGAAGCTCTTAATAATCACCTGAGAATAAACATGCTTAAAATGTCAACAAAAATGTTGGTGAGTTATAGGTTTAACCTATATATTATCAAATCATAATAATAGACCACAAGATTTCATATTTCAATATACATCCCATACATAGAGATAAAAATCATTCATATGGTGAACACCTGGTAACCGATATTAACAAGATGCATATAAGAATATCCCCATCATTCCGGGACATCCATCGGATATGATATAAAAATCGAAGTACTAAAGCATCCGGTACTTTGGATGGGGTTTGTTAGGCCCAATAGATCTATCTTTAGGATTCGCGTCAATTAGGCGTGCACTAATTCTCAAAATTAGTGATGTTCCCTAATTCTTAGGCTACCAAGCAAAAAGGGGCATATTCGGCTTCGATCATTCAACCATAGAAAGTAGTTTCATGTACTTGTGTCTATTTTGTAAAACATTTATAAAGCTGCATGTATTCTCATCCCAAAAATATTTGATTTTAAAAGTGGAACTATAACTCACTTTCACAGATTTTTACTTCGTCGGGAAGTAAGACTTGGCCACTGGTCGATTCACGAACCTATAACAAATATGTACATATATATCAAAGTATGTTCAAAATATATTTACAACACTTTTAATACATTTTGATGTTTTAAGTTTATTAAGTCAGTTGTCCTTGTTAGTAACCTACAACTAGTTGTCCAAAATTAGATGTACAGAAATAACCCAGTGTATACACATCTCAGGCTAGATCACAACTCAAAGTATATATATTTTTAGAATTAACCTCAACCCTTTATAGCTAACTCCAACATTACTGCATATAGAGTGTCTATGGTTGTTCCAAATAATATATATACATGGATCAATATGATATGTCAAAACATTTGCATACGTGTCTATGGTATCCCAAGATTACATAATATATTAGAATACATGTATAATACAATATAAGTTAGCTAGGATATGATTTGTATAGAATCGTTACAATATTTCGCGTAGCTACAAAAATCAAAAAATATCCAATATTGTTTTACCCATAACTTCTTCGTTTTAAATTCGTTTTGAGTGAATCAAATTACTATGGTTTCATATTGAACTCTATTTTATGAATCTAAACAGAAAAAGTATAGGTTTATAGTCAGAAATATAAGTTACAAGTCGTTTTTATAAGAGGTAGTCATTTCAGTCGAAAGAACGACGCCTTGATGACCATTTTGAAAAACATACTTCCACTTTGAGTTTAACCATGATTTTTCATGTTCATATGAAAAATCATTTTCCCATAAGAACAACTTTTAAATCAAATTTTATCATAGTTTTTAATTATCAAACCCAAAACAGCCCGCGGTGTTACTACGACGGCGTATGTCCGGTTTTACGGTATTTTTCGTGTTTTCAGGTTTTAAATCATTAAGTTAACATATAATATAGATATAGAACATGTGTTTAGTTGATTTTAAAAGTCAAGTTAGAAGGATTAACTTTTGTTTGCGAACAAGTTTAGAATTAACTAAACTATGTTCTAGTGATTTCAAGTTTAAACCTTCGAATAAGGTAGTTTTATATATATGAATCGAATGATGTTATGAACATCATTACTACCTCAGTTTTTTTGGATAAACCTACTGGAAATTAGAAAAAATAGATCTAGCTTCAAAGGATCCTTGGATGGCTTGAAAGTTCTTGAAGCAGAATCATGACACGAAAACAAGTTCAAGTAAGATTTCCACTCGAAATAAGATTGTTATAGTTATAGAAATTGAATCAAAGTTTGAATATGAGTATTACCTTGTATTAGAAAGATATCTTACTGTAAATATGAAAGATTTCTTGAGATTGGATGATCACTTTATAAGATTGGAAGTAAGCTAGCAAACTTGGAAGTATTCTTGATTTTATGAAACTAGAACTTATAGAATTTATGAAGAACACTTTGAACTTGAAGATAGAACTTGAGAGAGATCAATTAGATGAAGAAAATTGAAGAATTAAAGTGTTTTTAGGTGTTTTTGGTCGTTGGTATATGGATTAGATATAAAGGATGTGTAATTTTGTTTACATGTAAATAAGTCATGAATGATTACTAATATTTTTATAATTTTATGAGATATTTCATGCTAGTTTTCAAATGATGGTTCCCACATGTGTTAGGTGACTCACATGAGCTGCTAAGAGCTGATCATTAGAGTGTATATACCAATAGTACATACATCTAAAAGCTGTGTATTGTACGTGTACGAATACGGGTGCATACGAGTAGAATTGTTGATGAAACTGAACGAGGATGTAATTGTAAGCATTTTTGTTAACTAGAAGTATTTTGATAAGTGTCTTGAAGTCTTTCAAAAGTGTATGAATACATATTAAAACACTACATGTATATACATTTTAACTGAGTCGTTAAGTCATCGTTAGTCGTTACATGTAAATGTTGTTTTGAAACCTTTAGGTTAACGATTTTGTTAAATGTTGTTAACCCATTGTTTATTATATCTAAAGAGATGTTAAATTATTACATTATCATGATATTATGATATATTAATATATCTTAGTATGATATATATACAGTTAAATGTTGTTACAACGATAATCGTTATATATATGTCTCGTTTCGAAATCATTAAGTTAGTAGTCTTGTTTTTACATATGTAGTTCATTGTTAATATACTTAATGATATGATTAATTATCATTTATCATGATTATATAATGTAACAATATCTTAAAATGATCCATATGTATTTAGTATGACGTTGATATAACGATAATCATTATATATATCGTTTTTGAGTTTCATAATTCAATAGTCTCATTTTTATGTATATAACTCATTGTTAAAATACCTAATGAGATACTTACTTATCATAAAATCATGTTAACTATATATATATATATATATATATATATATATATATATATATATATATATATATATATATATATATCCATATATATGTCATCATATAGTTTTTACAAGTTTTAACGTTCGTGAATCACCGGTCAACTTGGGTGGTCAATTGTCTATATAAAACCTATTTCAATTAATCAAGTCTTAACAAGTTTGATTGCTTAACATGTTGGAAACACTTAATCATGTAAATAAAAATTTCATTTAATATATATAAACATGGAAAAGTTTGGGTCACTACAGTTGCAAACAGGAAAATAAATGGCAACATTCAAGTGGCTTAAAAGGGTGGTTGTGGTGGTGATATGGTGGTGAAAACAGCCATACGGGACTGCTGTAGCAGTAGTAGTAAGTAGTGTTGGTGATGGGTGCAGTGGTGGTGATTATCGAGTTGAAGAAGGAGATTGAAGGGGATTGAGGGTGGTTTCTGGTGACAAATCCCAACAGCAGCGGCAGAACAATAATAGGAAACAAATAAAGTAGGAATACGTGGTGATTCAAGGTGGTTACGGTTGATTGTGTGTTGATTGATTCAAGTGGTTTTTCCCATTTTCTTTTTCTGTAATCCATATGTGTATATGTGTATATTCCTTATATAGATAGGTGAAGATATATATAAAGATAGATAAAGTTAGATAGTGATAGAGAGGGATATATAACAGAAAGGTAGTCAAGTAATAATATTAGTAACTTTTCTAGGCTTGTGTAGTGTTGATACATGAAAGAAACAAGAATAGAGGAAAGTGTTTTCATATATCTCATATGCATATGGTTCGTGTAAATATACAGAGAAGAGATTGGATATTGTGGTTTTTAATCATGTAATTCATTGTATATGTATATAAATATAATTGAGATTGTGGATGGTGATGATTCATGATGTAAGTATATCATTGATAACGATTATGGTAGGAAACAAAAACAGGGATTTCATAAATAATTCACATTTAAATATATGTTTAATAGTATAGCCATTGGAAGTTTGCATACTAAATTATCTAATGCTTTGTTATTGAATGATTGATGGACAAAGATAGGTAACAAGAAGGAAGAAACAAAATATATAGAATAAGGGGTGTGTGATCGTGGATGGTGAAATATATCGATTAGAAACACAAGGAATCTACATACAGTGATTGAATGAATTAAATATCAATCAATTAAACATAGTACTCAAATATTAGCCACCGGGTATTAGTGTCTTAATTTCTTCTACGGACTGGTTATCGTACTCTGTTGTTAATCAATGGCGGATAAAATTCACAGAAAAATTCCAAAATTTTAAATTTATTATCTTTATTATTTTATCATATTTTTATTTTAATTTTCATAATTACTTTTAAATAACCAAATCATATAATATTTCAAATTATATTTTAAATTATTATCCTATAATCATATATTTAAATATATATGTATCTACTTACAAATAGTGGTTCGTGAATCGTCGAGAACAGTCGAAGTTCAATTTAATATATGAAATAGTTCAAAAAATTTGAGATTTCAACATTATAGACTTTGCTTATCGGGTCGGAAACATATAAATATTAAGTTTAAATTTGGTCGGAAATTTTCGGGTCGTCACAGTACCTACCCGTTAAAGAAATTTCGTCCCGAAATTTGATTGGGATGGTCATAGATGACAATAAGTATGTTTTCATTACTCAAATGAGTTAGAAATTAGAGTTTTATCATCAGTAAGTAATATGGATAAAACAATTTGTTTAGTTGAAGAGTACGAGTGAAGCTATCACAAAAGAGTGAAATGAGAAAATAGTGTTTCGTCAAATCTTTTGACGTATATATGGTTGATTTCCGGAATTCAAGGGATTTAGAGGAAATCTTTGTAATAAGATTTGATTCTTCGGTAATTAAGGAAATTGGAATCTTCTTTGATTAGATGCAATAATCTATTTCGATTGCTCTGTCGGATATTTCACTATAAATCCACTCCCTTCGTTTCCTTTATATTTTGGTGTTCCATTCTTTTGTTTTCTCTTCCCGACTTTAAGTCAAGTGAATAATGGTCCAAAATTCGTAGGTATGGAGTTTCAAATGAACATAACTAATGTTCTAAGAGAGAAATTGTAATAGCACGATCTTGATTGGTTAAATTACCGGAATTCAGGAGAAAAGATAGGACTATCAAGAAAATATGTTCTTGATATGTCTATAGATTAGATAGAATGTAAGAGTTGTGTAACATGGCACATGATGACGTTAGAGTCTATGAATCATCACATCCCATTAGAAACTCAGCATGACTTACTGTAATATTATCACATTGATCAAGTGTCATTATATTATACTAACTCCTGCTTCAGTTCCCAAGACTACTTCAAAAACATTCAAATTTTAAATTCGAATGCTCCAGAATTTAGAAACTAAAATAGTTTCCTTTCTGATGTAACACAGATAGCTCGGAGAGATAAATAATATCGAACAAGAATATTTAGGAAGATATCTTCAGAAATATTGAGGATATATATAATAAAATATACGATGATATCTTAAAATTTCTAACATCGATGGATGATGTTGAAGATTTGTCCGTAAAGGTTTAGAGTCAGGAACAAGGTATTCGTTAATGACTTCAGCAGATACTGAATCATTTGGATTCTTTGAAGTCAGGTTTAGTCCTTATGATTTGTCCACAGCCTCCTTCATGGTTTGCTTAATCCGTTTTCTAGTTCCAACATTTCTGAGCTTTGCCAACATACTATTCTTTATCATCAAACTTCTGACTGTTAGGGTCGTTTACAGTTTTTACTGCTTCATCAGCACTTTTCAAAATTTAAAGAACTGTTTCTTAAACTGGGTGCTTTTCAGAATTTCTGAATGGAAGATCATAATTCTAAGAGATAAATGTTATATGTATACATATAACTGTTGATGTAGAAATGCTACGAGATTCAAAATACTGATTGCGAATTCTTGGTAATTGGTATGGCAATTCTCGTTACAAGATGCGGATGAGTATATGATATGGTTTTAATGAACAAATATAATGGTTCTTCAGAGAGACTTAAGCCAATGAGTAGTGAAGTTACTTGTAAGTTTACTGTTAATGTGGTGGAATATAAACGGTTCCCTGATAACGATGATGAAAAGCAAACTTATATATCAAGGTTATAATAAAGTTAATTCGGATGAAAGTCAAAGTTGATTTGCTAGAGCTGTGACAAAATTGGCTACTTTGGAAAGGGATTGCAAAGTTATTTTTGGTAATAGCAACGCCAGAGGAGATAGCACAGATACGTGTTAAACGTTTACTCAGGTTCTGAGTGTTTTCAGGTACATAACTATATGCATCAATATTTTCTTCCGTAGATGAAGTGCGGTTGGTTCATCCTCTCGATTGAGGTGTTTTCAAGAACCATGAAAGATTTGAACGCAGATTGTAATCGTCAAGATACAAATGAGGTTTAAGATGAAATCAAGTGGCAAACTTGAAGAATTATTTAGTTTCATATGTTATAATCAATATTTTAATTCATTTTTAATTGTCCAATGTTGGTAGTCCACAGTTAGTAGTTCACAGTTAGTAATTCAACAATTCATATATATAATATTCGAATTAATTAATACGTATCGTGACCCATTGTATACATGTCTCAGACTCGATCACAACTCAAAGTATATATATTATTTTGGAATCAACCTCAACCCTGTATAGCTAACTCGATCATTACCGCATATAGAGTGTCTATGGTTATTCCAAATAATATATATAGATGCGTCAATATGATATGTCAAAACATTGTATACGTGTCTCGATATTTAAATGTGTGAATAACAGTATTTAAATGACGATAAATAAAATTGCGAGAATTAAAATTGCAAAAAATAAATTATGATAAATAAAATGTAATACGGAATTAACAGTTAGCTAGGAACAGTTAGCTAGGATTTGTTACCGTGAATTCTTAACAAAATTCCTCAGAGTTAATTTGTCTGTTTCTAATAAATTTTATTTTGTCAAATGTTTTCTTCATTATTCCACTTGTTGGATTCTGATAGATCAAAATCCAAATATGAAATTGAATAAAAATGGTTATTCTGCGGTGAACGGATACGTATATCGGTGGTTGTAATTAGGATAGTAAATGACTGTTGAATTAGCTTCGAAAAATGTACAATGTAACTTATTAATGTGAAATCTAAATATTCCTTGGGTATTACCTACCCGTTAAAATATTTTCACCATTAACAGTTTGTACAAAAGAATTTTTAATTACAATCTTTATGAAAACATATATATATATATATATATATATATATATATATATATATATATATATATATATATATATATATATATATATTTTCTTCAGATGTAATCATAGATTTAATGAGTTAATATGATATTAAACTTATTTGGTTTACGGTTAGAACTAGAGTACATAATCTCTAAAACGTTAGAAGTTACATAACCATCATGTCGAACGCAGATAAATGATGTAGAACGTCATGTAGAACGATGATTATACTCGAGGTACAGAATGAGATCTTGAGGCATGTGATGTTGAAACTTAGGTTGTTGGTGGTACTGGTATTGATGTTGGTGATGTTGCTGAAGTTGGTACGTTTTGCACCATATATTCTAAGGCTATAACTCGGGCACGAAATTCGTTGACTTATTACTCCGGGATTATTGTCGGTTGGAATGACCGAATGTATAAGGTTTTGAATTTGAGATAGTATATAATCATGGCGAGATATTCAGGAAGTGAGGATGAAAATGGTGTTTCGGATAGGTTCGCCGGTAAGTGCTTCAGGTTCTTCGCCAAGAGGTGAATTCGGTTGGTGGAACGGATCGCCTTCTTCTCGTCTCCATTGATTAAATCGATTACGAACACATCCCAAATTCATCCAGAATAGATGATGGCTAAGTGGTTGATCCATTCCGGTCACACTGTTGTCGGAGCTCGAGTGAAACTCCATATCGGAATTCGAGGGACTTGAACTAGTGGCGAATTCCATTTTGTACGATTGAGTAAAGGGTTTTTCGGTATGAAATGATTTTCGGCTATCGGATGGTATTCTAATTACATAGAATATCTATATGTATAGAACAAAAGATTTCATAGATTACGGAGGAATTTACGGCATATGTCAGGAAAATCTACAGTAACAGATACGCTAGGATATGAATTATCAGATACGCTAAGATAGGAATTTTGTCTATACACTATTCATGAAATCAATGCAGTAAGATGTGTCTAGACTAGGAATGATACCCAGGTAATTTCCTAAGGATGATAAATAGATGATTTTCGACACGAAATGATAAGCAAAACTTTTGACATGCAGACACGGTCGAAGTCCAGACTCACTAATGCATCTAAACAACTATTAGTTAGACACACTAATGCAAGACCTGGTTCGCTAAGACCACCGCTCTAATACCAACTGTAAAGACTCGTCCTAATCCATCTGGACGAATACATTACATTTGGTTACATCGCGAGGTACTTGACCTCTATATGATACATTTTACAAACATTGCATTCATTTTTAAAAGACAAACTTTCATTACAACGAAAGTTGACGGCATGCATACCATTTTATAATACATCCAACTATAATTGACTTAATAATAATCTTGATGAACTCAACGACTCGAATGCAACGTCTTTTGAAATATGTCATGAATGACTCCAAGTAATATCTCTAAAATGAGCAAATGCACAGCGGAAGATTTCTTTCATACCTGAGAATAAACATGCTTTAAAGTGTCAACCAAAAGGTTGGTGAGTTCATAAGTTTATCGTAAACAATAAAATTCATCATTTTGATAGACCACAAGATTCAAATACATTACACCTATCTCGTGTACGAAATCATTTTTCATAATGCTTAGCAGAGTAGGTTCATATCCTTTTCTCCCCCGTAGGCTGCCTCGCGATTTTTAAATAATCGTGCACATATCTCGTGCATAAAATTAATACACATAACCTGTGTATAAAAACCATTCTCTCAATACATAACATTCATTTCGATTTTATTGCTCAACATGGTAACCGACCTTAACATATAATGCGCATCAATAATATCCCCAAAACAGAACATCTCATCTGTACAATATATAAACTTCGAAGTACTAAACACCACGCCCACTAGCCCTTCCGTCTAGTGAACATTCTGGGTGGGAGTGTTAAACCCGGTAGCTACCTTTAGGATTCGCGTGAATTAGGGCCATACCCGATTCTAATTCTTAGGTTACCAAGCAATAATAATCAGGGAGAAAATATTCACATCAATTGGTGGAAATTATCATTTCCACATAATTTAATAATAATCCACAGAACTTCTGTCTGCATAATAATTCATTCGAGGAATGTTTTGCTTGTATCTATCTCATAAACATTTATAAAAGCATTTCATGTATTCAGTTCAAAAATTTAGATTGCAAAAACATTTAATAAAACAGTTGTAAAAACAGCGCATGTATTCTCAGTCCCAAAAATGTAAAGAGTAAAAGGGAGCAAATGAACTCACTATATTGTATTTTGTAGTAAAAATACATATGACGATATTGAACAATGCAGGGTTGGCCTCGGATTCACGAACCTATATCAGTTTTATATATATTAAAACCTATAATTAACATATAATGACATTCAGACTATGTTACATATTTTAATTATTTAGTATATTACTTTTTTAATATGGTAATGTATTTATTATTTTCAATGCTATATATGTTATTAAAATAGTAAATTAGATATACTTATGATATATGTAATAAATATTGTTTTATATAAATATCTTTTGTTTGTAAAAATAATAATTATATTAATACTAAAGTAATTTGTAGTAATAATAGTAATACCAATAATATAAATAAAATAATAATAATAATAATAATGATAATAATAACAAAAATGTTAAAAGTAAAAATAAAAGTAATATTAATACTAATAATAATAATGATGATGATACTTTTAATAATAATAATAATTTAAAAAATAAGTTTAATAATAATGATAATTCTAATAATAGTCTTAATGATATTACTACTAATTTTAATGATAAAAGTCATAATAATTACGATAATCATAATAAGGATAATATTGTTACTAATAATAATGATAATATTTATAATTAGTAGTAGTAATAATAATAATAATAATAATAATAATAATAATAATAATAATAATAATAATAATAATAATAATAATGATGATGATAAAAATAATAATGATAATAATAATAATAATAATAATAATAATAATAATAATAATAATAATAGTAATAATAATAATAATAATAATAATAATTATTATTATTATTATTATTATTATTATTATTATTATTATTATTATTATTATTATTATTATTATTATTATTATTATTATTATTATTATTATTATATTTATTTATACCTAATAAAAGGAATCATGCATTTTGTTTGACTCCTAAAACAGATCGCGATAGCAGAAGCAAGGACGCAGATGAGAGTATCATCATCGAATAATCTATCAACGATCATCATCATCCTCATCTTATCTTCACTTCCGCATCACCAATCAAACACCCAATTTCTATAGGTACGGTTACAATAGTTCGAATTTCAATTTCAATTTCAATTTCATTTTCACTTGAGTCCGTAAGATTGTGTAACCCTAACTGTAATTAACCATAATAAAATAGGTGTAACTGATCATTTTGACTGAATATATATATATATATATATATATATATATATATATATATATATATATATATATATATATATATATATATATATATATATATATATATATATATATTATATATATATTTTGGTATCGTATGAATAAATAAACATCTTGACATATTTTTAATTTTTTTAAATTTTCCAGTTGCTCGCTCACCTGTTTTAAGAAACGTAAAGGTTAATGTTATATTGTTTTCTGTTTAATTACTTCTATTTATGAAAATAATTTGCTGATAATTTTGAGAATTGATGTTGAATTAGCTATTTAGGGTTTGTGTTCATTGTATCTATTATTAGTGAACTTGGAGCAATTAAGTTTAGTATTCAGTTATCATCTAATAATTTAATGAATTTCACTTATACGGAGTATTAGGTATGAATAATATACCAATTATTAATCTGCAGATGTTGGTAACAAGGAACGATGATCATGATGGTAGTTTGTGGTGAGGTGGTTTCCGAGTATTGCAGTGGTAGTGGCGGTGGTTGGGTTATGATAAGTTGAATAAGAAAAGGTGATGGTTATGTTTGTACATTACTGCAAAAGGAAGAAGCAGCTGCAAATGGTGGTTTTCCTGGTAACCTTCGATTGGAACAAAAAGAAAACAGAAGGTATAAGCAGTGTAGCAGAAATAAGTGACGGTTAATAGGGGTTTTAGGGAGTGCTTGATCAAACTATAGCAGCAACAGTTCACAACAACAACAAAAATAGATGCAGGTGGCGGAGATGGCTGTTTGTGATCGTGAGTGATGGTTGCAAACAGGAAAATAAATGGCACCATTCAAGTGGTTTAAAAGGGTGGTTGTGGTGGTGATATGGTGGTGAAAATAGCCATACAGGACTGCTGTAGTAGTAGTAGTAAGTAGTGTTGGTGATGGGTGCAGTGGTAGTGATTATAGAGTTGAAGAAGGAGATTGAAGGGGATTGAGGGTGGTTTTTGGTGACAAATCCCAACAGCAGCGGCAGAACAATAATAGGAAACAAATAAAGTAGGAACAAGTGGTGATTCAAGGTGGTTACAGTTGATTGGGTGTTGATTGATTCAAGTGGTTTTTCCCATTTTCTTTTTCTGTAACCCATATGTGTATATGTGTATATTCCTTATATAGATAGGTGAAGATATATATAAAGATAGATAAAGTTAGATAGTGATAGAGAGGGATATATAACAGAAAGGTAGTCTAGTAATAATATTAGTAACTTTTCTAGGCTTGTGTGGTGTTGATACATGAAAGAAACAAGAATAGAGGAAAGTGTTTTCATATATCTCATATGCATATGGTTCGTGTAAATATATAGAGAAGAGATTGGATATTGTGGTTTTTAATCATGTAATTCATTGTATATGTATATAAATATAATTGAGATTGTGGATGGTGATGATTCATGATGTAAGTATATCATTGATAACGATTATGGTAGGAAAAATATATGTTTAATAGTATAGCCATTGGAAGTTTGCATACTAAATTATCTAATGCTTTGTTATTGAATGATTGATGGACAAAGATAGGTAACAAGAAGGAAGAAACAAAATATATAGAATAAGGGGTGTGTGATCGTGGATGGTGAAATATATCGATTAGAAACACAAGGAATCTACATACAGTGATTGAATGAATTAAATATCAATCAATTAAACACAGTACTCAAATATTAGCCACCGGGTATTATTGTCTTAATTTCTTCTACGGACTGGATATCGTACTCTGTTGTTAATCAATGGCGGATAAAATTCACAGAAAAATTCCAAAATTTTAAATTTATTATCTTTATTATTTTATCATATTTTTATTTTAGTTTTCATAATTACTTTTAAATAACCAAATCATATAATATTTCAAATTATATTTTAAATTATTATCCTATATTCATATATTTAAATATATATGTATCTACTTACAAATAGTGGTTCGTGAATCGTCGAGAACAGTCGAAGTTCAATTTAATATATGAAATAGTTCAAAATTTTTGAGATTTCAACATTATAGACTTTGCTTATCGTGTCGGAAACATATAAAGATTAAGTTTAAATTTGGTTGGAAATTTTCGAGTCGTCACATCCGTTAAGGATGGCCTCAACATTTAAATGCAACCAACGGGTCTCCTCACTAGGGAACACCCTCTCGTAACCAAACAACATCTGCATGTCTCGATGTGAAACAATCGGAACTGACACTCTCCGCCTCATAATCATCCATAAAATGGAAAATTCCACTGACAATTTCCCCGATCACGTTTCCCGACAGGGAAAATACACTATCCTTCACGATATCGGACTCGTACCCAATCAATAATGCAATCTGAGTTTCACGACAACCCAGATTTTCACTACGAGAGCACCCGCAATGACATCTTCATTCTCTCCCTCCCGTGATCTCAAACTTCGCACTTGGTCTCATACCGCACTTTGGTACTACACGATCACCTTACATAAGAAGTCCTACACTTCCTTCGATCCCATCATCACAATCTTCACACATAACATTCCAGAAGTGCAACTCACAATCGTAATGCACGATTTCGAGTCGACATCAACAACCCGTCACTCTTCATCGTTAGGTACTCCGAATACCTATTGAGGCTTAGCACGGTACACTCTGACACTTCACTATACATAATACCTCCGGAGCTTCCTTGGGCTGCAATAAAACTCCCCCACTCAGAATTCAGCTCCACATTCTCACCGCCAAGATGATAACATTCTGTGGAATTATCATTCCTCGAAACACATGACCATTCTCAACGTTGGTCATATACTCCAAATCACCGCAAATTCACTTTAGACTCTCAGAGCTGTCATACACAATCACTTGATATGTCGTACACGCGACGACCTCGCACCTTCATACCACAAATCACAATCAACAACCCTTCATCGTTCGCAATGCGAACTCCACCAAAGTCCTACATATGCCTCTAAGCCTAGGCATATGCCACTCTGCTTAATCAGTCGTGCATCTCAGTCGAGGTCACATGACCTTCTACGCAACGAACCTTTATCAACAATTGCTCACTCTCATGGAGAAGAGTGGCCAATCCGACACAATAATTGCATCGACCAAAATATCAACGCTCCATCATAACCTTCGACCTAATCGACCATTAAGTCCATCACCGGCTCATCGGTCATCCTTACCCGTCTATCACTTAAGAGCAATAAGATTCGCTCATCCCTCACTTCATAAGAAGTATTTCTGCAATGCTCTTAAACTTCAACTTTTGCAACCGTCGAATTACTATCACCCGTCGATCACTATTGTAATCTCCGCTGCTTCCAAGGGCATCTCACGGTCACCAGAAGCACAAAGTGATCACACCACTACCGAAGTTGAACATTACACTAGCGGGTATAAAGAGGCACCTGACGCAGTGTCATGCAGACTCCCACCATAATCAACCGAATTTTAGAAACTCGATCTTTAGGTTCCATACACTCGATGTCACCCATCTCTCTATAATAATGACCCGAAGTCATACCTACCCGACAAACCTTACGGTTTAATGTCTTATCGAAAGTTCCTAGCAATCACACTCTACCCGCAATTTCCACAAGGCCAAATGATATAGCCTCACGAAACCTTTCATCTAACACTAAAGAGATGCTTGGAAACACCAAGTCTTAAACTCTTCCGCACATCGACACAACCACATCATCAAAGGGTATTCCGTTAGGACTGTTACCCTATAATCCACAACACGCTAACACACTATGCAATCATCGTCAAACGGATCCCACTCCCATGAGTTTAATAACCTAAAGACTCCTCGATTCACCAATTCCAAGGTGACTCACCACTGGAATCCTTACACGATCCCCTAACCACACACTCTACCGAGTGTAACCCCAAATTACAATCATTAGACTTGTCGCATTCCATTACGGAATTCAAGCCCTTGACGCACACACACGAACACATTAATCGGTCATCCTAGTTGCGATGGGTAACAACAACCAATGACAATCTCAATAGTGCACCCACTACTTAGGGTGACTACGCACGTGCCGAACTCGTGAGTTTGCTCAATCACCTTAACTAACGGAAACCATCGTAACAATTCTCGACTCACAAAGAACCCGATGTGACAACAAGCACATCACTCGAGACCACTATATCCTAGGAACCAATAAAAGATTCCTAACTCGTCCCGATTCTACCCCAAACATGCCATGTTTACTTCGCTCGGTACTCGTCATGTCATGCTTGGTGTCAAGATACACTGTTGTAATAATGGTGATCAGTCACTATTACAATTGCATACGTTACCATTTTTACATGGTCACACAAAGTACTTTACCCGGACTGACGCAACATTTATACAAAATAACATGCGATAAATCCTAGTACCCGAATGACCAAGGTCCCTACGGTGAACTTGATCACTCAAAACTGCCAAATATCCGAATCTCTCTAATAGATTCGTCTCTAGGACACCGCACCAATAGATACATGTATATATACACATATATACAATATAATAATAAATATACACAAGTACACTACAACAATAAGTTAACCTACAACCTAGGTGACTATCACTAAAACAACGTCCAAGTTCGCCTACTTACATTAGGCACTAGCAGTCTAAGGCACTAATTTACACACGAAATAAGGCCCCACATAATCACACTTTGGACAAGCACTAGTCCTAGTTTGTCACCTACTCTAAGGCACTAACAAATCTCAATCCGACCCGTACTCCTACAAGTCCCCCAAATAATGCATAACCGCCAATAAGTCTAAGACTAGGCACCTATTCCAAGGTTACCTAATTCCATTAGACTATGCTCTGATACCACTTATAACGGCCCCGAAATGTAACACGAGAAAAACAAGACTTTTTTTTAAAACAACATTAGTTTCTGCTTGTCCATATGCGCGGCGCGCATATGGGTGCGCGGTTCGCACTAACGCGTGAAATGAATCCAGAACTTGTACTCAACACCAGATACCTGACCTTGACCACTTGTGCGGAGCGCAAGGGTTTGCGCGGAGCGCTTTAGTACACAAAAGTAGCTGCCAGTTTTTTGACTCACATGCACAAGCCCATGTTTTGTCAAATACAAATCCTTTAAATGTTAACTCGTTCCTCGACCGACATAACTCATATAATTCAAATGATTACGAGTTTACAAAAAGAGGTTTTAACAACCCATTCAACCGAACGGGGTAATTTCAACCCAAATATACATGTAGACGAGTTAGGACTCTATAACCCAACCCGATACCAAGAGCATAATCCCGAGGACCACCAAATCCCCAATCCGCATACAAATATCCAAAAACTACCCCATCAAGCCCAAGCGTTCCTACGCATCCAGTCTAAAAACTAGCTAGCTTCACAATCACATTAACTGTAAAAAGGTAAACAACGAGAGGGGTAAGCATAAAGTTTAGTGAATGAAATAATTATACATATACATATATAATCTACTTACTTTCAAACACTTAGACAAATACCGCATACGAGCTAGCAGTTGAACAACCATGCAATCACAACGCATAAACTAAATATCCGCAAGTCACAATAAGCTAGCATCGCCAATAGCATATAGTTCACAAATTAATATACTAAACAAAACTCACACAACCATGGTTAACCAATCATACAGAGGAATGGTGCTCGCGAAAGACCAACGGAGTTCACAACATCCATTAGTGTACTTAACGCCGCGTATCACTAACCCCTGAGTGGTATCGTACACGCGAACTTTGAACCCACCCGTTACGTGAAATGTGATATCGTACACGCGAACTTTAAACCCACACGTCATGCCCACGCACACATGATGATATGGTATCGAACACGCGAACTTTAAGCCCATACCACATGCCAATACGATGTGGTATCGAACACTGGAACTTTGAACCCACATTGCAATCCACACAAATAAGTACATTATATACATACGCATATAATTATTCCACTCTCCTTGAAATGCCCGCACAAGTCATGTATGTAAATCGCATCCAAACGCAATCGAGCAAACCTTTACCTATAATACACATATAGGTACAAAACACATAAACACACATTCTCTAAAAGAGGATTTACACCAACACCCTAAACCAATGGTTTTCGTCTAGCTCACAACCACCCGCCCATTTAGACCCCTAAAATGGACTTTACCAATTACCACTATGGGTTGTAATTTTGACCCATTCAAACAAGTATAACTTAACCCCAAATTATACTTGACACCAAATAGACCAACTAGGTCTTAACACTAAATTATTACTTAGGTAGTAATCATTTCAAACGTCATTTATACCAAAACTACAACACGTGCAGTATTGACCCATATTGCGTTTGACCACATTTGACTTATGTTAAAAACACCACTTTGACTCAAGATCACTTATCATGCCTGATTACTTTAAAAAAATGCCATTTCCACTTAATCCAAAATTAGTGTAATTACCAAATTCGACCTAATTCAATTCACCTATTTTGACATAAGTCCCAAAAATGCCCAAACTAACCAATAATCACTAACACGAGTGAAAATGACCCTAATACACTAATTAAACCAAATCACAAGTGTTAAACACCTATCTTACCCAATTTGACACATAAACCCTAATTTTAACCCAATTCAAAACTAGTCTTTCAAACATACCCAAATGGGTTCCAATATTTTCATAATCACTAAACTAAGTGATTACACCCAAAATCAAAGCCTAATCACGGCCAAATCGTCAACCAACCTAAAACCCGCCAAGTATCAAAAAATAACTAGTCACAATAAACCCACTTCGTCATCTAAACGGGTTTCAGAACTAAACAAGCTCAAACCCTAACTTGAATATCAAATCAAAAAAATGAAATTCGAAGTTGAGACTTACCAATACCACCAAACTATTGTCGTTGACGAGATGAACAACCTTGCCTCTTGCACCTTAACCCAAATCAACCTCCTTCTTCTCCAAATGGAGCTTTCCCTCTCTAAAAAATCTTCCTCTCTCTAGGGTTTGAAGATGAGAGAGTTTGTGGGTGTGAAATGAAGATAAGGTTGATCAATGGATCAGTTTTATGGCTCAAAACCAACCCATACACGAAAAGACCCAAATGTACCTTTAATTTATTAAAAATAACGAATGGGTCTGTCAGCTCATTTTGCGCACCGCGCAAATGAGTGCGCGCCGCGCACTATAACTGATTCTGATTCTGATGTAAATTCTGAAAATGCATAAGTGTTAGGTTCACTTTTAGTGGCACTTTCTGCTACACACATTTACTGACACTTTCAGGACATTTTCTGACGCACAATATTCAGGATCTTACAAAGAACTACTTCACGGGTTCTCAATACGTGATAAGATTCGAATACAACATTACTAGTCTCAAACAGCTCATCATTCCAAAACACTACGAAATAAACTATACACCTGGAAGTGATGTGATCAAGGCACTAAGAACTGAAGAGGAAGTAAAGAAAAAGGCTGCTGAGAGTGCTAGTCAAGGCTGAACGAAGGAGGGTGATATTTTTTTTTGAAAACCGCACGCTAAGGGGGAGATTGTTGACATATGTTTATGTAATAGTTGTAGTGACCCGAACTTTTCCATGTTTATATATATATTAATTGAGATTGATATTTACATGATTAAATTTTTCCAACATGTTAAGCAATCAAACTTGTTAAGACTTGATTAATTGAAATATGTTTCATATAGACAATTGACCACCCAAGTTGACCGGTGATTCACGAACGTTAAAACTTGTAAAAACTATATGATGACATATATATGGATATATATATATAGTTAACATGATACTATGATAAGTAAACATATCATTAAGTATATTAACAATGAACTACATATGTAAAAACAAGACTACTAACTTAATGATTTTTAAACGAGACATATATGTAACGATTATCGTTGTAAAGACATTTAATGTATATATATATATATCATATTAAGAGATATTCATACATGATAATATCATGATAATATAATAATTTAAAATCTCATTTGATATTATAAACATTGGGTTAACAACATTTAACAAGATCGTTAACCTAAAGGTTTCAAAACAACACTTACATGTAACGACTAACGATGACTTAACGACTCAGTTAAAATGTATATACATGTAGTGTTTTAATATGTATTTATACACTTTTGAAAGACTTCAATACACTTATCAAAATACTTCTACTTAACAAAAATGCTTACAATTACATCCTCGTTCAGTTTCATCAACAATTCTACTCGTATGCACTCGTATTCGTACTCGTACAATACACAGCTTTTAGATGTATGTACTATTGGTATATACACTCCAATGATCAGCTCTTAGCAGCCTATGTGAGTCACCTAACACATGTGGGAACCATCATTTGGCAACTAGCATGAAATATCTCATAAAATTACAAAAATATGAGTAATCATTCATGACTTATTTACATGAAAACAAAATTACATATCCTTTATATCTAATCCATACACCAACGACCAAAAACACCTATAAACACTTTCATTCTTCAATTTTCTTCATCTAATTAATCTCTCTCAAGTTCTATCTTCAAGTTCTAAGTGTTCTTCATAAATTCTACAAGTTCTAGTTACATAAAATCAAGAATACTTTCAAGTTTGCTAGCTCACTTCCAATCTTGTAAGTTGATCATCCAACCTCAAGAAATATTTGTTTCTTACAGTAGGTTATCATTCTAATACAAGGTAATAATCATATTCAAACTTTGGTTCAATTTCTATAACTATAACAATCTTATTTCAAGTGATGATCTTACTTGAACTTATTTTCGTGTCATGATTCTGCTTCAAGAACTTCGAGCCATCCAAGGATCCGTTGAAGCTAGATCCATTTTTCTCTTTTCCAGTAGGTTTATCCAAGGAACTTAAGGTAGTAATGATGTTCATAACATCATTCGATTCATACATATAAAGCTATCTTATTCGAAGGTTTAAACTTGTAATCACTAGAACATAGTTTAGTTAATTCTAAACTTGTTCGCAAAAAAAAGTTAATCCTTCTAACTTGACTTTTAAAATCAACTAAACACATGTTCTATATCTATATGATATGCTAACTTAATGATTTAAAACCTGGAAACACGAAAAACACCGTAAAACCGGATTTACGCCGTCGTAGTAACACCGGCTGTTTTGGGTTAGTTAATTAAAAACTATGATAAACTTTGATTTAAAAGTTGTTATTCTGGAAAAATGATTTTTATTATGAACATGAAACTATATCAAAATATTATGGTTAAACTCAAAGTGGAAGTATGTTTTCTAAAATGGTCATCTAGACGTCGTTCTTTCGACTGAAATGACTACCTTTACAAAAACGACTTGTAAATTATTTTTCCGACTATAAACATATACTTTTTCTGTTTAAATTCATAAAATAGAGTTCAATATGAAACCATAGCAATTTGATTCACTCAAAACGGATTTAAAATGAAGAAGTTATGGGTAAAACAAGATTGGATAATTTTTCTCATTTTAGCTACGTGAAAATTGGTAACAAATCTATTCCAACCATAACTTAATCAACTTGTATTGTATATTATGTAATCTTGAGATACCATAGACACGTATACAATGTTTCGACCTATCATGTCGACACATCTATATATATTTCGGAACAACCATAGACACTCTATATGTGAATGTTGGAGTTAGCTATACAGGGTTGAGGTTGATTCCAAAATATATATAGTTTGAATTGTGATCAATACTGAGATACGTATACACTGGGTCGTGGATTGATTCAAGATAATATTTATCGATTTATTTCTGTACATCTAACTGTGGACAACTAGTTGTAGGTTACTAACGAGGACAGCTGACTTAATATACCTAAAACATCAAAATATATTAAAAGTGTTGTAAATATATTTTGAACATACTTTGATATATATGTATATATTGTTATAGGTTCGTGAATCAACCAGTGGCCAAGTCTTACTTCCCGACGAAGTAAAAATCTGTAAAAGTGAGTTATAGTCCCACTTTTAAAATTTAATATTTTGGGATGAGAATACATGCAGGTTTTATAAATTATTTACAAAATAGACACAAGTACGTGAAACTACATTCTATGGTTGAATTATCGAAATCGAATATGCCCCTTTTTATTAAGTCTGGTAATCTAAGAATTAGGGAACAGACACCCTAATTGACGCGAATCCTAAAGATAGATCTATTGGGCCTAACAAACCCCATCCAAAGTACCGGATGCTTTAGTACTTCGAAATTTATATCATATCCGAAGGGTGTCCCGGAATGATGGGGATATTCTTATATATGCATCTTGTTAATGTCGGTTACCAGGTGTTCACCATATGAATGATTTTTATCTCTATGTATGGGATGTGTATTGAAATATGAAATCTTGTGGTCTATTATTATGATTTGATATATATAGGTTAAACCTATAACTCACCAACATTTTTGTTGACGTTTTAAGCATGTTTATTCTCAGGTGATTATTAAGAGCTTCCGCTGTCGCATACTTAAATAAGGACGAGATTGTCCTTATTTGGAGTCCATGCTTGTATGATATTGTGTAAAAACTGCATTCAAGAAACTTATTTTGTTGTAACATATTTGTATTGTAAACCATTATGTAATGGTCGTGTGTAAACAGGATATTTTAGATTATCATTATTTGATAATCTACGTAAAGCTTTTTAAACCTTTATTGATGAAATAAAGGTTATGGTTTGTTTTAAAATGAATGCAGTCTTTGAAAAACGTCTCATATAGAGGTCAAAACCTCGCAATGAAATCAATTAATATGGAACGTTTTTAATCAATAAGAACGGGACATTTCAGTTGGTATCCGAGCGTTGGTCTTAGAGAACCAGAATTTTGCATTAGTGTGTCTTATCTAGTTTGTTAGGATGCATTAGTGAGTCTGGACTTCGACCGTGTTTACTTGAAAAATGATTGCTTAACAAATTTTGTTGGAAACTATATATTTTTAACATGTGAATATTATGTGATATATTAATCTCTTAACGCGTTTGATATTATATGATAGATGTCTACCTCTAGAACAAGTCCCATTGATTCACCTAATAATAATGAAGAGTCAAATATAAATTGGAATGATTCGTGGACTGATTCACAAGTTCCCGAAGCGGAACTGGAAGAAGAATCAGAACCGGATGAAGAAATAGAACCGGTGGGGGAAATAATAAAGCGGTTAAGTAAAAGAAAATCCTCAACCAACCGACCAAGGTTAATTATGGTCAATGGTGTTTCCGCCAAGGAAGCAAAATATTGGGAGGATTACCAATTCTCCGATGAATCGGATTCCGACGAGAATTCCGATGATGTTATAGAAATTACCCCAACTGAATTTAAAAAGGCAAAAGAAAATAATAAGGGAAAGGGCATAAAAATAGAGAAATCTAATTCCAACCCCGATGAACTTTATATGTATCGTCAACCCCCGAAGTCCTTAAGTTGTAATAATGACCCGGGAACCTCTAAACCACCAGGTTTTTCTAAACCAATGTGGATAACGACGGCTCATATTAGGGGAACATCATATATCTCTAGAAACTTGGCAAAACGAACCAAAACCGAAGAAGAAGAAACAAGCGAGTCGGAATAAGATAGTTGTATTCGTGTGGTGCAATATATGTAATATAGTGTGCTTATGCTTTATGATATATGTAAAAATTGCTTGTGTTAATAAGTATTTTTTTATGAATCTAACTCTTGTCTATTTTACAGTATAAAAACACAAAATGGATAGACAACCCAATATTTTAAGAGACCTACCCGGAGACATGATTGATGAAATCTTGTCTAGAGTCGGTCAGAATTCTTCGGCACAACTATTTAAGGCGAGATCAGTTTGTAAGACATTCGAAGAACGTTCCAAGAATGCCTTGGTTTATAAAAGGCTTTCGTTCGAAAGATGGGGGATATCACATTGGGAAATCCATAAGTTACGATGTGTTTACTTTGACGCATATATTGTGAGGAACCCAAATGCTATTTTACGCAATGGGTTAAGAAATTATTTTGACTCAATATATCCGAATATTGGACTTCGTGATTTAGAAAAAGCGTCTAACATGCAACATAAAGAAGCATGTTATGCTTACGGATTAGTAATGTTCGCTTCTCACCAAAGTGAGAACAAGAACATCGGGCTACAACTATTAAACAAAACGTTCCCACAAGTGACGGAGTCGGTAATTGGGGTAAGAAATGAGGTTTTTAGATTGTTACGGGACTGTTGGACATTACGTAACCCTCGTCCCTTTGACAACGTTACAACACGATGTCTTATCAACGGCCATAACGGTTATGTTCCACAAGACCAAGGATGGGAAGTAATCCTAGTAAAACCAGAATGCATGACTTATTTCTGGACGTATGAATTACGTGTCTTTATTGCCTTTGCTGAACGACTTGTGTACTAGCTAGAGTTATCTTCACAACTATCTTGTATCAAAGTTATTGTGTGCTATATTTCATGCTTTATGTAAAATAAGCGGTATTGTAAGTTTGTAAAATATTGTATAAAAGTTTGAACGCGAAATATTATTATAATCAGTTTTTCATATAGAATTGTAGTAGTTGAATTGTATATTAGCTACTAAGTATGAACTTAACGGGTAGGTACTACCTGAATTTAAACTTATAAAACGCTAATATGAAGAAAAAGCTTTTATAAATGAGTTCATATTATGCTACGAAATACTATTAACTACTCTTAATATTCTGTATGATTAACTTGTTCCATTTGACTATTTTGAAGGAAATGGCACCGACTACTCGACACACCGTGAATATGATTGAAGAGGAATTCCGTACTTTTCTAGCTTCAAACATAGCCGCAGTACAGGCTGCGCTACATACCAACAATAACCTTGGATCTAGCAGTACAGGAAATCGTGTAGGATGCACCTACAAAGAATTCACTGCCTGCAAACCTTTGGAATTTGATGGAACCGAAGGACCGATCGGATTGAAACGGTGGACCGAGAAGGTTGAATCGGTGTTTGCCATAAGTAAGTGTACTGAAGAGGACAAAGTGAAGTACGCTACGCATACCTTCACAGGTTCTGCGTTAACATGGTGGAATACCTATCTAGAACAAGTGGGACAAGATGATGCGTACTCACTACCGTGGTCAGCATTCAAGCACTTGATGAACGAGAAGTACCGTCCCAGAACCGAGGTCAATAAGCTCAAGACAGAACTTAGAGGGTTACGAACCCAAGGATTTGATATTACCACGTACGAAAGGCGATTCACAGAATTGTGCCTATTGTGTCCGGGAGTGTTCGAAGATGAGGAAGAGAAGATCGACGCATTTGTGAAAGGATTACCGGAAAGAATCCAAGAAGATATAAGTTCACACGAGCCCGCCTCCATACAACAGGCATGTAGAATGGCTCACAAACTAGTGAACCAAATTGAGGAAAGAATCAAAGAACAGACGGCTGAAGAGGCCAATGTGAAGCAAGTCAAAAGAAAGTGGGAGGAAAACGGTGATAAGAATCACCAATACAACAACAACAGCAATTACAACAATAATCGCAACAATTATCCCAACAATCGCAACATCAATCGCAACATCAATCGCAACTACAACAAACGGCCCAACAACAACAACAACAACAACAGCAACTACAACAATCATCCCAACAACAATAATAACCGCAACAACAACAACAATCAGAAGCAGCTATGCCAAAGGTGTGAAAAGTATCACTCGGGGTTCTGCACCAAATTTTACAACAAGTGTAAAAGAAATGGTCATAGCGCGGCTAAGTGTGAGGTCTACGGACCAGGGGTTAACAGAACGAAAGGAACAAATGGTGTCGGAACGAGTAATGGCGGAGCAAGTAGTGTCGGAGCAAGTTATGCCAATGTAGTTTGTTATAAATGTGAAAAACCGGGCCACATTATTAGAAATTGCCCGAACCAGGAGAACATGAAATGACAAGGTCGCGGAAGAGTTTTCAATATTAATGCGGCAGAGGCACAGGAAGACCCGGAGCTTGTTACGGGTACGTTTCTTATTGACAATAAATCTGCTTACGTTTTATTTGATTCGGGTGCGGATAGAAGCTATATGAGTAGAGATTTTTGTGCTAAATTAAGTTGTCCATTGACGTCGTTGGATAGTAAATTTTTACTCGAATTAGCAAACGGTAAATTAATTTCAGCAGATAATATATGCCGGAATCGAGAAATTAAACTGGGTAGCGAAATATTTAAGATTGATTTGATACTAGTAGAGTTAGGGAGTTTTGATGTAATAGTTGGCATGGACTGGCTGAAGAAGGTGAAAGCAGAGATCGTATGTTATAAAAATGCAATTCGCATTGTACAAGAAGAAGGAGAACCCTTAATGGTGTACGGAGAAAAGGGCAACACGAAGCTACATCTTATTAGTAATTTGAAGGCACAAAAACTAATAAGAAAAGGTTGCTATGCTGTTCTAGCACACGTCGAGAAAGTACAAACTGAAGAAAAGAGCATCAATGATGTTCCCATTGCAAAAGAATTTCCCGATGTATTTCCGAAAGAATTACCGGGATTACCCCCACATCGATCCATTGAATTTCAAATAGATCTTGTACCAGGAGCTGCACCAATAGCTCGTGCTCCTTACAGACTCGCACCCAGCGAGATGAAAGAACTGCAAAGCCAATTACAAGAACTTTTAGAGCGTGGTTTCATTCGACCAAGCACATCACCGTGGGGAGCTCCTGTTTTGTTTGTCAAGAAGAAAGATGGTACATTCAGGTTGTGTATCGACTACCGAGAGTTGAACAAACTTACCATCAAGAACCGCTACCCACTACCGAGAATCGACGACTTATTTGATCAACTACAAGGCTCGTCTGTTTATTCAAAGATTGACTTACGTTCTGGGTATCATCAAATGCGGGTGAAAGAAGATGATATTCCAAAGACTGCTTTCAGAACACGTTACGGTCATTACGAGTTTATGGTCATGCCGTTTGGTTTAACTAATGCACCAGCTGTGTTCATGGACCTTATGAACCGAGTGTGTGGACCATACCTTGACAAGTTTGTCATTGTTTTCATTGATGACATACTTATTTACTCAAAGAATGACCAAGAACACGGTGAACATTTGAGAAAGGTGTTAGAAGTATTGAGGAAGGAAGAATTGTACGCTAAGTTTTCAAAGTGTGCATTTTGGTTGGAAGAAGTTCAATTCCTCGGTCACATAGTGAACAAAGAAGGTATTAAGGTGGATCCGGCAAAGATAGAAACTGTTGAAAAGTGGGAAACCCCGAAAACTCCGAAACACATACGCCAGTTTTTAGAACTAGCTGGTTACTACAGAAGGTTCATCCAAGACTTTTCCAGAATAGCAAAACCCTTGACTGCATTAACGCATAAAGGGAAGAAATTTGAATGGAATGATGAACAAGAGAAAGCATTTCAGTTATTGAAGAAAAAGCTAACTACGGCACCTATATTGTCATTGCCTGAAGGGAATGATGATTTTGTGATTTATTGTGATGCATCAAAGCAAGGTCTCGGTTGTGTATTAATGCAACAAACGAAGGTGATTGCTTATGCGTCTAGACAATTGAAGATTCACGAACAAAATTATACGACGCACGATTTGGAATTAGGCGCGGTTGTTTTTGCATTAAAGACTTGGAGGCACTACTTATATGGGGTCAAAAGTATTATATATACCGACCACAAAAGTCTTCAACACATATTTAATCAGAAACAACTGAATATGAGGCAGCGTAGGTGGATTGAATTGTTGAATGATTACGACTTTGAGATTCGTTACCACCCGGGGAAGGCAAATGTGGTAGCCGATGCCTTGAGCAGGAAGGACAGAGAACCCATTCGAGTAAAATCTATGAATATAATGATTCATAATAACCTTACTACTCAAATAAAGGAGGCGCAACAAGGAGTTTTAAAAGAGGGAAATTTAAAGGATGAAATACCCAAAGGATCGGAGAAGCATCTTAATATTCGGGAAGACGGAACCCGGTATAGGGCTGAAAGAATTTAGGTACCAAAATTTGGAGATATGAGAGAAATGGTACTTAGAGAAGCTCATAAAACCAGATACTCAATACATCCTGGAACGGGGAAGATGTACAAGGATCTTAAGAAACATTTTTGGTGGCCAGGTATGAAAGCCGATATTGCTAAATACGTAGGAGAATGTTTGACGTGTTCTAAGGTCAAAGCTGAGCATCAGAAACCATCAGGTCTACTTCAACAACCTGAAATCCCGGAATGGAAATGGGAAAACATTACCATGGATTTCATCACTAAATTGCCAAGGACTGCAAGTGGTTTTGATACTATTTGGGTAATAGTTGATCTCTCACCAAATCAGCACACTTCCTGCTAATAAGAGAAGATGACAAGATGGAGAAGTTAGCACGACTGTATTTGAAGGAAGTCGTCTCCAGACATGGAATACCAATCTCTATTATCTCTGATAGGGATGGCAGATTTATTTCAAGATTCTGGCAGACATTACAGCAAGCATTAGGAACTCGTCTAGACATGAGTACTGCCTATCATCCACAAACTGATGGGTAGAGCGAAAGGACGATACAAACGCTTGAAGACATGCTACGAGCATGTGTTATTGATTTCGGAAACAGTTGGGATCGACATCTACCGTTAGCCGAATTTTCCTACAACAACAGCTACCATTCAAGCATTGAGATGGCGCCGTTTGAAGCACTTTATGGTAGAAAGTGCAGGTCTCCGATTTGTTGGAGTGAAGTGGGGGATAGACAGATTACGGGTCCGGAGATTATACAAGAAACTACCGAGAAGATCATCCAAATTCAACAACGGTTGAAAACCGCCCAAAGTCGACAAAAGAGCTACGCTGACATTAAAAGAAAAGATATAGAATTTGAAATTAGAGAGATGGTCATGCTTAAAGTTGCACCTTGGAAAGGCGTTGTTCAATTTGGTAAACGAGGGAAATTAAATCCAAGGTATATTGGACCATTCAAGATTATTGATCGTGTCGGACCAGTAGCTTACCGACTTGAGTTACCTCAACAACTCGCGGCTGTACATAACACTTTCCACGTCTCGAATTTGAAGAAATGTTTTGCTAAAGAAGATCTCACTATTCCGTTAGATGAAATCCAAATCAACGAAAAACTTCAATTCATCGAAGAACCCGTCGAAATAATGGATCGTGAGGTTAAAAGACTTAAGTAAAACAAGATACCAATTGTTAAGGTTCGATGGAATGCTCGTAGAGGACCCGAGTTCACCTGGGAGCGTGAAGATCAGATGAAGAAGAAATACCCGCATCTATTTCCAGAAGATTCGTCAACACCTTCAACAGCTTAAAATTTCGGGACGAAATTTATTTAACGGGTAGGAACTGTAGTGACCCGAACTTTTACATGTTTATATATATTAATTGAGATTGATATTTACATGATTAAATTTTTCCAACATGTTAAGCAATCAAACTTGTTAAGACTTGATTAATTGAAATATGTTTCATATAGACAATTGACCACCCAAGTTGACCGGTGATTCACGAACGTTAAAACTTGTAAAAACTATATGATGACATATATATGGATATATATATATATAGTTAACATGATACTATGATAAGTAAACGTATCATTAAGTATATTAACAATGAACTACATATGTAAAAACAAGACTACTAACTTAATGATTTTTAAACGAGACATATATGTAACGATTATCGTTGTAAAGACATTTAATGTATATATATATATATCATATTAAGAGATATTCATACATGATAATATCATGATAATATAATAATTTAAAATCTCATTTGATATTATAAACATTGGGTTAACAACATTTAACAAGATCGTTAACCTAAAGGTTTCAAAACAACACTTACATGTAACGACTAACGATGACTTAACGACTCATTTAAAATGTATATACATGTAGTGTTTTAATATGTATTTATACACTTTTTAAAGACTTTAATACAATTATCAAAATACTTCTACTTAACAAAAATGCTTACAATTACATCCTCGTTCGAATTTTCATCAACAATTCTACTCGTATGCACCCGTATTCGTACTCGTACAATACACAGCTTTTAGATGTATGTACTATTGGTATATACACTCCAATAATCAGCTCTTAGCAGCCTATGTGAGTCACCTAACACATGTGGGAACCATCATTTGGCAACTAGCATGAAATATCTCATAAAATTACAAAAATATGAGTAATCATTCATGACTTATTTACATGAAAACAAAATTACATATCCTTTATATCTAATCCATACACCAACGACCAAAAACACCTATAAACACTTTCATTCTTCAATTTTCTTCATCTAATTAATCTCTCTCAAGTTCTATCTTCAAGTTCTAAGTGTTCTTCATAAATTCTACAAGTTCTAGTTACATAAAATCAAGAATACTTTCAAGTTTGCTAGCTCACTTCCAATCTTGTAAGTTGATCATCCAACCTCAAGAAATATTTGTTTCTTACAGTAGGTTATCATTCTAATACAAGGTAATAATCATATTCAAACTTTGGTTCAATTTCTATAACTATAACAATCTTATTTCAAGTGATGATCTTACTTGAACTTATTTTCGTGTCATGATTCTGCTTCAAGAACTTCGAGCCATCCAAGGATCCATTGAAGCTAGATCCATTTTTCTCTTTTCCAGTAGGTTTATCCAAGTAACTTAAGGTAGTAATGATGTTCATAACATCATTCGATTCATACATATAAAGCTATCTTATTCGAAGGTTTAAACTTGTAATCACTAGAACATAGTTTAGTTAATTCTAAACTTGTTCGCAAACAAAAGTTAATCCTTCTAACTTGACTTTTAAAATCAACTAAACACATGTTCTATATCTATATGATATGCTAACTTAATGATTTAAAACCTGGAAACACGAAAAACACCGTAAAACCGGATTTACGCCGTCGTAGTAACACCGGCTGTTTTGGGTTAGTTAATTAAAAACTATGATAAACTTTGATTTAAAAGTTGTTATTCTGGGAAAATGATTTTTATTATGAACATGAAACTATATCCAAAAATTATGGTTAAACTCAAAGTGGAAGTATGTTTTCTAAAATGGTCATCTAGACGTCGTTCTTTCGACTGAAATGACTACCTTTACAAAAACGACTTGTAACTTATTTTTCCGACTATAAACATATACTTTTTCTGTTTAAATTCATAAAATAGAGTTCAATATGAAACCATAGCAATTTGATTCACTCAAAACGGATTTAAAATGAAGAAGTTATGGGTAAAACAAGATTGGATAATTTTTCTCATTTTAGCTACGTGAAAATTGGTAACAAATCTATTCCAACCATAACTTAATCAACTTGTATTGTATAATATGTAATCTTGAGATACCATAGACACGTATACAATGTTTCGACCTATCATGTCGACACATCTATATATATTTCGGAACAACCATAGACACTCTATATGTGAATGTTGGAGTTAGCTATACAGGGTTGAGGTTGATTCCAAAATATATATAGTTTGAGTTGTGATCAATACTGAGATACGTATACACTGGGTCGTGGATTGATTCAAGATAATATTTATCGATTTATTTCTGTACATCTAACTGTGGACAACTAGTTGTAGGTTACTAACGAGGACAGCTGACTTAATAAACCTAAAACATCAAAATATATTAAAAGTGTTGTAAATATATTTTGAACATACTTTGATATATATGTATATATTGTTATAGGTTCGTGAATCAACCAGTGGCCAAGTCTTACTTCCCGACGAAGTAAAAATCTGTAAAAGTGAGTTATAGTCCCACTTTTAAAATCTAATATTTTGGGATGAGAATACATGCAGGTTTTATAAATGATTTACAAAATAGACATAAGTACGTGAAACTACATTCTATGGTTGAATTATCAAAATCGAATATGCCCCTTTTTACTAAGTCTGGTAATCTAAGAATTAGGGAACAGACACCCTAATTGACGCGAATCCTAAAGATAGATCTATTGGGCCTAACAAACCCCATCCAAAGTACCGGATGCTTTAGTACTTCGAAATTTATATCATATCCGAAGGGTGTCCCGGAATGATGGGGATATTCTTATATATGCATCTTGTTCATGTCGGTTACCAGATGTTCACCATATGAATGATTTTTATCTCTATGTATGGGATGTGTATTGAAATATGAAATCTTGTGGTCTATTATTATGATTTGATATATATAGGTTAAACCTATAACTCACCAACATTTTTGTTGACGTTTTAAGCATGTTTATTCTCAGGTGATTATTAAGAGCTTCCGCTGTCGCATACTTAAATAAGGACGAGATTGTCCTTATTTGGAGTTCATGCTTGTATGATATTGTGTAAAAACTGCATTCAAGAAACTTATTTTGTTGTAATATATTTGTATTGTAAACCATTATGTAATGGTCGTGTGTAAACAGGATATTTTAGATTATCATTATTTGATAATCTACGTAAAGCTTTTTAAACCTTTATTGATGAAATAAAGGTTATGGTTTGTTTTAAAATGAATGCAGTCTTTGAAAAACGTCTCATATAGAGGTCAAAACCTCGCAATGAAATCAATTAATATGGAACGTTTTTAATCAATAAGAACGGGACATTTCAATAGTTTAGTGGCGTTTAGTTATGTAATGTCTTGTATTTACTTTATTTACCACGGTAACTTGTAATTGATGTAACATGGGAGGTTGTCATATATAAACAACCTCCCCAGCTTTTGTAATACTAGTTATCCATTTTGTCAAGTATCACTTTATACATTTTCTCTCTTGTGTTCTTGTTTAACTAATACCTTAACCCACTTTAACACCTAAGAACCGATCGGCTAGGCTTGCAAAGGGACTAACACTAACAAAAGTTATAGTTTAAACTTTTAAATAGATGTATTTGTTTTGGAGAATTTATACACCATGAATAAGCTTTGTATAAGTTTCAACCCATATACTAATAAAAGAGTTGGAATTGTCACATCCAATAATGTATAGATAAAATTAATATGGTTGTGTAACGGGTCAACCCGACTTAAAGTTTGTATGCGTCAAAACGGGTTGGATTGGGTTGACCCTCTAATGTCCTTGAATAAATTTAATTAGGAGATTATGTGATTACAAATAAAATATTAGAAGATCATAATTACGGAGTAGTATGCTTTCTTTTTGTGATAAAATAACCTAAGTCAACCTATCTTAAACAAAGGGGTTAATATTGCATTTTCTAACAGAATTACAAGGTTGAGTTTCATCCAAAAACTAATATTGACAAAAGTAGTTTTCATCTAAGAATTTGTGACTTCATGCTGCAATAATCTAGTTTGAGTTTCATCCAAAAACTAATATTGAAAAAAGTAGTTTTCATCTAAGAATTTGTGACTTCATGCTGCAATAATCCTTTGCGATGGTAATGTAGGGTGCCGGGTATGATATCAAGAAAGAATGGTTTCTTAATCTTCACCAAACTGCAACTCTGTTCCAAGTGAAAAATTTATTTTACTTGGGTACTCTAGATGCAACAACTTCATAAGGGAATCATTTGTTATGACTTTATTTCACTGAACTGCAACTCTATATACAAGACTTTATTTATATCTACATGTTTAGTTCAACTGCATACTTTGCCTTGATTAGTTTCCTATACAAACTCAACGACATTAATAGATTATTATTATATTTTCTGTTGCTTTGTAATTAAACAAACATATTATATATAAAGTTATTTTACTAGAACCATTATAATTTCGATAATGTCCATACAAAAGTACCCGCAAAATCGCGGGCCTTAAGCTAGTATTATGGAAAAAATAGAAAAAAATAACATATATATCAATAAAAAAAGTAAAATGGCAAATGAGGCCCGAACACGTGTATATAATAAAGCAAGAGTGCATGAAACGCCATGGGTGCAACCTATAAGTTACCCCGCCAAGATAAGTAGTAATATTTTCTTATTGTTTAATAAAGGTTCCACATATTCATCATCACAGCCTGTCATTTATTGCTTTTTAAAACAACTAAACCGTGGACAAAAAGTTGTTAATCATGGCAAACCATACAGTTCTTGCTATAATCATATAGCCAAAGTCATGTGCTGAAGTCAGGTTTCGGATATCAATGTAGTTCCAGATATAATTTCGTGAATCATAATAGTTGCAACTAATAGGTTTCCATGCCAAAGTATGACTCACTTTTGCATTGCGAAACACATCCAACAGGTAGTTAGGAACACATGATCGAATTGTGTCTTTCTGGGAATCATTACTACTTTTCCAATCCATTAAACTATTTATCAGCTTTATTTTCGCCATTTGTGTTATTAACAATAGTAAAAACGCTTCTCCTAATAAGAGAGTGTGAAATTACCATTTTAGACAACTTGAACAGTAACCAAGGGTAACTTTCTAATGATATATAGATATATTAGTTCATGATTCCCCAAACGTATAGTAGTTATCGGTAAAAATGCCACATTGCTATAGTAGCAAATGGCACTCACAAACACATTTATATGAACTATACGACCATACATGTTTTGGCTATTCTATAATGAATCATCATGGTTGCAAGTCATAGGTTGCCATGCCAAGAGTTGACCCATTTATTTCATTGAAAAACCCTGCTGACACACAATAAAAAATGCATCAGATAATACAATTGTAATCCAAAAAAATATTTCATACCTGCAAGTAAAAATTTGGCAAATAATAAAAATTGAACCACATAACAATTATTATTTTTGCACAATTTCTCATCTCAAAAGCATGGCTGGAACTAAAGTTTAAGATTTTAAGAGAAAGCAATAGAGAAAAGAGAAAAAAACAACATCCATTTTCTTATCATCTCAAAAGTATGGCTGGAACTAAAGTTTAAGATTTTAAGAGAAAGTAATAGAGAATACAAAAAAAAACAAGCTATTTTCATTTTCAGGAAACCAAATGTAATTAATTAAATGACATTGTTCAAATTCTGAGATGACATACTTCGCAAAATCGATGGTCATATGCAGAAGAAAGTGCATTGAAGGTGTTGTTCGAGATAATGGCAAGAATAGTCATTTCAAAATCAACTGGTAAGGGTTTGAGTTAAATAGCCTCAAATCCTAATTTCTACTTCACTAGGAAAATGACGAAATCAAACTATCCTCTTTCCAATGAATAAACACAAAGGAAAAAACCATAACACGAAACCACCACGGTGAGTACATTTCCTTTGACGAACGTCAAAACTCTAAAGTTAATGTTTATAGGGTCTCAAGCACCTTGAAGATGTTTTAAACAAATGTGACACCACCACCGAAATGACGTCAAGAAGGAGAAGATCTATATACAATTTTACTCAGGTGAAATGGAATGGCGGTAGATGTAGTTAGGGTTTGTAGCGGATGAAATTAAGACAAGGTGAATTAGATGGATAATGGAATGACATGCCTTCTAAATATAAGAGTGTGAAATTTCCATTTTAGACAAATTGAACAGTAACCAAGGGCAACTCTCTAATGATATATAGATAAATAACATAAATAATATATATATATATATATATATATATATATATATATATATATATATATAACATATGTATATATATTTATATAATATATAAGAAATAAATATACTATATATATATATATATATATATATATATATATATATATATATATATATATATATATATATATATATATATATATATATATATATATATATATATATATATCGGGGTCATACCGTTTCCATTTTTTTATCCGAAATCGTAACCTTACATTTCACCAAACATAACTTGTCATGCCCACTCCTTGTATTGATAACAACTCCACTCTGTTTTCCTTTTTGTTTGGCACTAAGTTCTTCATCAATGAATTATCATTTTTCTTTATTTCGTGCTCGTTGAGAAGTTAGTGTTGGTACTTTATATTGAAATGGTTGCGGATTTGAATTCTTTGTTGAGTAGCCTTCCACGACCAAAATTGTTTCATATCTTCCGAAGGCAAAATTTGGGTTTGTGGAACTTGTGTTGGAAATGAGTTATGTGGATTAGAGAAAGCGTTTGGAGCATTAAACGGACTAAATGATTGCATTGACTTGAGAATGGATTGTCGGGATTGTATAGATTGTTTAGATTATTGAGATGGTATGGATGATTTTGGTTATTTGACTTTATTTTTGTTTAATAATGAAGAGAGAAAAGTATAGAAATTGTTGTTAAAAACGAGGTAAATGGTTGTTTAAATAGGAGAGAAATTAATAATTTAATTAAAAACAAAAGTATTAAAACTATACGTTCAACGGATAGTTTCAAATTTTTAGCCGTTGAAATCCAATTTGTAGTGACCCGGAAAATTTCGACTAATTTTAAATCAAACTCTCGATACGATATTGTATTTTCAACATGATAAGCAAAGTCTGTTAGGTTGGATCTCAAAAATTTTGAACTGTTTCATATATTCAATTGACCTTCGACCATTCCCGACGATTCACAAATAACTATTTGTAAATAGTTACATATATATTTAAAAAATATATATATATATATTATAATATATATATATATATATATAAATATATATATAAATATTACTTGTAAATATATAATATTATATTTAGTTGTTTAAAAGAATATAATTAATATATTTATTTACTTAAACTTGTTAATTAAGATTTGATATATATATATATATATATATATATATATATATATATATATATATATATATATATATATATAGAATGTGTATATTGAAAATGAATGATTTCAAGCCTAATTAGTAAACGTCAGTAACACTCGGTTGACGTTTCGTTAGTTTTAATATAGATATATTACATGTTCATGAAGGACTAAAATAAAAGTTGAACTGTAAATCGATTACGAAGATGTTAGATTTGTTAAAAATATTTTTATCTTTTAGTACTCCATACATATAAATTGGAACAGAAAATAAATAATTATCGAACATTTTTGATCAGGTTTCAAACAGTTAATGAGTGAAATAATCAAATATATTTAAGCTAAAAATTTGGGATATTTTAGGAATACTTTTATACCTTAACTGTTTAGCAATGGACACGATATAGCCATTCGGGAGAAACTGTCGGTAGAAGGGACAAATACATCGATGGCTTTTCCTGTTTGTGATTCAATTCACATGTTTTTAAGAATTTTTATTATATTTTAATTAATATTATATTATTATTATTAATATTATGGTACATATCATATATCTCTATATAAGTATACCAAGAGTAAGATGGAAAAAAAACACCATTGCCATCTCACCGTCACCACCCATCGGCCACCATTGCAACCACCATCGACCTCCCTTTAATCACCATCATTACCGCCACCACCCAACACTTTTTGCAGCTGGAAATTACTACCAAAAAACCGCCCAAAACCCTACTATGACTGCTGTTGTGGCTCCTGTTTACTGCTGCAGACATGAAAGGACCCGTCCTAATCCATCTGGACGAATACATTACAATTGATTACATCGCGAGGTACTTGACCTCTATATGATACATTTTACAAACATTGCATTCGTTTTTAAAAGACAAACTTGCTTTACATTGAAGGTTGACGGCATGCATACCATTTCATAATATATCCAACTATAATAGACTTAATAATAATCTTGATGAACTCAATGACTCGAATGCAATGTCTTTTGAAATATGTCATTAATGATTCCAAGTAACATCTTTAAAATGAGCAAATGCACAGTGGAAGATTTCTTTCATACCTAAGAATAAACATGCTTTAAAGTGTCAACCAAAAGGTTGGTGAGTTCATTAGTGATGATTCAAAACGTAACCTTTATTTATTGAACGGATTTGAGTTGTTTTGTTACACGAATTGATTTATTGTATATGTGGTATTTTAATGAATTCAGGTTGATTTCACACATATATAGGCAACTAGTCCTATCCGCGTAGTTTAGTTTATTGGTAAATCCGATTCGTTCCACAGGGAGATGGAGTGTTTAATGGTTTTTAATAGTCTTTGATGTTAAACTAGTTTAAAAAAAATTTGGATTAGGAATAAATATCATACAAAAAAATAAAATACAATTTAAATAAAATTAACTAAATTACAAATTTAATTATTAGAAAATTGGTTTTTAATCTTCAAGTTATATTTGAATCGATCATAAAACCAATTACTTTTCATGTTTTCATGTTACAATTTTGATATTAAACCAATTGAGTTGGGGAGTGATATTGGGGTTTTGTTTCTATGAATGTGCTAATGTTTAACAACCCCTCATATTAGTCTTCTAACCCGTATCTTTTTAGCGTGAGGGTTATTTAAGTCATAAAAATTATTAACACGTAAATGAAACTGATAGAAATATTAATTTAATTTACTCAATGAATAAAAGTAAAAATAACAACTTACAATATAAATAAATAGGAGTGTTTACTTAAAAGTGTCACCTCTAGATCCATGGATTGTTTTGAGTTTAAGTCCTATTAAAATGTTTTAGTATAAAACTTTATATTTGTCTTTCGAATATATAAAGTTTCGACTAGCTAAATTAAATCTAATTTTCATCGGATCTTATTTAGATAGTTACTATTCCCCAAGTATTTAAATTGAGACCTAATTTAGTATTGACTTTCGCCAATACCCAAATCATAACGGTTTCCCTTTTTACAATTTCACTATTATATAACTATTGATATTACCCAAACCACCGAACTTTATTTCTAAATTAGTGTTAATAACTTATTCATAAATTCGTCTAGATCATTATTAATGTTGAAGCTTAATTTATATAAATAAAATAACTTTCGTTATTTGAATCTAATAAATTAAGTGACAAGAGTTAAATATCTAGGTACATAATAATGGTTCTTTTAATTAGGCTCAATGTTAAAATACTCAAGTTACATTTTAATTTTTACAAATGATAACAATCCATTTCACTAGGGGCTCTACATCTAAGCAAACACTAGGGAAATTTAGCTACTCATTATGCTAGGGTAAACATAAAAATAAAAACATACAAACATAATAATAACGATAAAAATTGATAACGATAATTTTAATAGAATAAACTTACGAAAATCTTCACTTTCATTAACTTCAAACGGTAGAAAAATTACAATAACAATACCCTTTCACTCGTACAATAACACCCTTAATCATGAACAATACACCCTTAATATTGAAACTATCCTAAATATTGAACTCGGAACTGAAAATAAAATTGATACAGAGTACTTAATAAAATAAAAATGAAAACAGGAATAATTATTTTTTTGTGATATGTTGATATCTCTCCTATCTCTCGTAAATTGTCTGTCTCCCCCTTCTTTTAATTTGTGTAGTACTCTGTATGTATAGCATATGCCTCTTGAAGTAGTAGGTGGAATTGAGTGTTCACTTCTCTTTTTTATTGTAAAGGACCAAAGGCTTGCAAAAGTATTATATTTAATCATAAAGCCACCGTCCCATTTTCTCATTGATCTTTATTTTCACTAATTTATCCCATGTGTTGTGTAAAGAGACTGTAAAGCTTCCATCTAGCATAAAGAATTATTTATTTACCATAAAGTTGGCCAACTCATTTTGCTTTGTTTGAATTTTACATTTTTCAACATTACACGTTTTGTATAGGAGCTATACAATCCGTGTACTTCATTTTTAGAACTAGACATGCAAATAAAAGTTGTAGTCCTGTGAGTTACGGACGTCTGGACACCTGATTCGCCTTTTTTCGAGTCCGTATGATTTAGTTATGATTTTTTTTCGTGCAGGCGCGCAGATTTCGTGATTCCGATCGTTTTAACTTGTAGTCTTGAGGCGCGATGTTTGTAGTCTTGAAGCGCGATGTTGTAGTCTTTTTTTTTTTACTCATTAGAAATCTTCATTTTATCTTCATTTTGATCTTTATATCATTGAAAATCGATAATAGCATTTCATTCGACGCTTTGGACATTTTAACCAATTACACACCGAAAACTACTCGAATACACATAAAAGTCATAATATTTTGGATTGATATTGCGACAAACTATATGTATATTTTTAGCAATATCAAATTACCCCACACTTGAACGTTGCTTGTCCTCAAGTAATAACATCTTTTTAATAGACTCAGAATACTGCATATTTTTCCATATCAATCATTCATCACACACACACATCACACGAAACGAAAACACACGCTATATGGAATAAGTAGGAAACACTATACAATTTTTTTTTTGAATCACACGCACACCACACGAAATGAAATTCTGACAACGAAAACAAAGTTTGAGGTTCGTGACTGAGGTTTAAAAAGTTGGATCCTTAGGGAAAATTGGACCTTGTGAAAACGTTTTATGATTTTATAAAATGTCATGCTAGTTTTTACACTAGACACGTTTTTCGGTTTTAACCTCAAATTCCAGTTGAGTGTAACTGAAAACCGAAGCCTCAGTCGGCGATTAGCAAGTTATCCGCCCCCATAATTGAAGTATCATGGAACTTGAAACCGAATGTCCTAAAAAATGGTTTTACACAATATAGTTCATAAAATAGCATAAGTTTTAGAAGAAACTTATATCGTGTCCAAATATCATCGGTGAACCATGAGTTTGCACACCTCAATTTGTTATGGCATATGTATGTTGACCGCGGTCAAACATAGATGCGGTTGATCTTTACGGAGATCATCCATCTGGGGATTAGATTCATTAGTCTTAAAAGCTAATTTGCAATGTGCCCCCCCATTGTACGAGACAGATCCATCTCATGGTCAGGATAAGTCTGACCACCAAAAACCCTGTTTGATGCTGAGGTTAGGTGGATTTCCAGCCGATGATAGAGATGACTTTTCAAGATTTTTCGTCAACCTACAGCTGTTCTGGACTACATCTTCTAACATAAGTTAGCAAGTGTGTCAGTTTGGAAGACTTGACTTCCTTCGCAATCAATGGGATACTCAGGTTTATACATTCCCAAGCAATAATATCTGCAATAACTTCATAGAAACACGTGATAAATGGTTCTAAACATAGGGGTTTATAAATTCTGTTATAATTGGTTTTCTTTTATAGGTTTTAAACAAATAAACTTATGTGTTTTTAATGTATTGAGACGATAATTTCGGTTTTTAACACCTAATCTTTAATTGCTCGTAATTACCTTAAAATTTTGACTCGATATATTTATTTAAAAATTTTCAAAATTTTTCGTAAAAACCACCAAGTTATAAGTTCTCGAGAATTTATATCCCCCACCCCACACTTAAGATTATGTAATGCCCTCATTACATAAAATCAGATAAAATGTATAAATTTGAGAGGACAAAAAGTGTAAAGTATTTAGAACTTCCTTTTTTAAGTAATTGGAGATCGTAAAATGCTTATCGTATGAACATATCCAATCCTTTTTTTCACAATATAACTTTCGTGTTTCGTTATGTCGAATATATCATCATCATAAGTACCTGTCAATAAACATGTTAATCACACACAAGATGGAGTTGTAGTTCAAGAGTACAAAAATTTTACCCCACACTTAAAAATTTTGTATATATAAATAAAAGTAAAAGAAAATATTTAACACACACCATAAGTTTTTGTATTTTTTTTTTCAACTTTATAAGTAGTTAAATTTCAAAATATCATTTTTAAATTTATATTTGTTGTAACGGAAATTTCGGTTGTTATACCTAGTCTTTATCCGTTTATAAATTTTTAAATTCAATTTATAAAATTTAATTCATTAAAAGTTAAAGTTTTTTTTTTTTTTTTTTTTTTTACGAAAATCAAATTTAAAATAAAATAAAATAAAACACTCTATTTTTGTGTTAAAAAGATTAACATTTTTGAATTTTAAAACAAGTATATGAAAAATTAAAAAAAATAAAAATAAGGATTAAAATACACTTTATTTTTGTATACTTTTAAATCAACTAATTTTCAAACTTAAAACTTTGTTTCCTATCGACTAGGTAGAGATAATTTCGGTTGTTACACTTATCATTATCTACGACAAAGATTACAAGTTATATATTTTTACGGTTATTGATTAAAAAGTATATTTTTGCAATCTACTATAGACTTTTAGAATTTAACAAAAAAAAAATTTGTGCAATTTGAAAAATGAAAATTCAGTTGTGACACTTAAACATTTTCGTTTTCAAAGAAACAAGTTAAACTCAAGGCGTTTCACCTTCGATTTAGTAGAAAGATCTTTTTCAAATTTTATATTTTGTTTTTGTGGTTTACTATTTAACAGATATCTTATGAATCCAACAAGAAATTTCGTGCAATTTGAAGAACGATAATTCAGTTGTAACACTTAACATTAACGTTTTCAATGAAAACAGGTTCATCACTTTTAAATGGTAGACCGTTTTAATAAAAACACACAACAAACAAAAACAAACCAAAACACACCAAAACATAAACACAAAAAAAATGCACAAACACACAATTGGCGAGAAAAAGATTTAGAGAGTGAAACCGCGTTGGCTCGCCTCGTAGGAGAGTCGCATAATTTCGCTCCCCATCGCTTCGTAGGCGTAACCTCGTTGGTTTAAGAGGTTTTCCTCTGCACATTTCAAAGGCCCTTCTCGGCACAAGGTTACGTACTCGTAATTAGAGTCCGTTTGGTTCTTTGGGCAATCTCCGTAGTGAGTGGGTTTTCCACATTTTACACATTTGCCCAAATGACGCGCTCGACGCCTCTTAGCTGATTTAGATTTTCCTCTTGCATAGTTTATCTCATTAAGTTCCTATCTTATCTCTTTCCTCGCCTTATCGCATCTTCTCTTTATATCTAATACCACATCCCTTGGTAAAATCTTATCGCACATTAAAAGGAAATGGTTGTAGACATAATGATTGCGCATCTTGAAAATAAACAATAAAAATAAAAAGAAATTAAAAAGGTAGAATGGAGGGAGAAGACTAGTTCTTTAGGGTCTGCTAGGGAAAGACCAAACTAACCCCACTCTTAAAGATAAAAATAAAAATCGAGAATGGAGTTTAAAACCTTAAAGTTACCCTGAATTTATTTGTCCTTAGGGTAGAAGGTGATCTCGTCTCTTTCCGTAGTATTGATTCCGTCAAAGTATAATTTGAGTCGATGACCGTTCACCTTGAAAGTTCCACCGTCTTTGCTGTATAACTCTGCATATCCAGATGGAAAAACCTGTTTTATTATATATGGCCCAGTCCATCGGGATCTAAGTTTACAAGGTGAAAACTTGAAACGTGATTGGAATACTAATACTTTATCCCCTTGTTCAAATTCTTTCTTTTTTGATCGTGCATCGTGCCATTTTTTAGTTTTATCTTTGTATGTTTTAGAATTTTCATATGCTTGTAATCTTAATTCATCTAGTTCGTGAAGTTGTAAGAAACGATTTTCTCCGGGTTACACAAGGTCAGTATTACACACTCTCAGAGCCCAATATGCCTTGTGTTCAACTTCGACAGGTAGATGACATGCTTTACCATATACAAGTCTAAAGGGTGTGGTACTGATTGGTGTTTTATACGCAGTCCTAAAAGCCCACAACGCGTCGTCTAACTTGCGTTGCCAAATATTATGGTTGTTATTAACCGTTTTCTCAAGTATGCGTTTCAAGGCACGATTCGTGTTCTCCACTTGACCACTTGTTTGCAGGTGGTACGGAGTAGAGAAACGATGAGTTACGCCATACTTCTTCAACACCTTTTCAAGAAGGTTGTTGGCAAAATGTGTTCCTCGGTCGGATATGAGCGCCTTTGGGATTCCAAAGCGTGAGAAGAGATTTTTCAAGAAGTTCACCACCACCCTAGCATCATTTGTAGGCAAAGCTTTTGCTTCAGCCCACTTAGATACATAGTCAACGGCTACTAGGATGTACTTGCACTTATGGGAACTTGGAAATGGTCCCATGAAATCGATTCCCCAAATATCAAAGATTTCACAAACTTGGATGCCGGTTTGAGGCATCTCATCCTTTTTTGTGATGTTACCCGTTCGTTGGCATGCATTATAAGTCCGAACGAAATTATGGGCATCTTTAAAGATCATGGGCCAATAAAAGCCCGAGTCAAGGATTTTTCTTGTAGTGTGGTTTGGTCCGAAATGACCGCCGGTGGGCCCTTGATGGCAATGCTCAAGAATTTGTTGAGCCTCTTGTCCATACACACAACGGCGAATTATTTGATCTGCACCAACACGAAATAGTTTGGGGTGTTCCCAGAAATAGGATTTCAAATCCGCAAAGAATTTCTTCTTTTGTTGGTAAGAAAGTCCTTTTTGAAGAATGCCTGAAGCAAGATAGTTTGCAAAATGAGCAAACCATGGGATTTCAGATTCCTTGTCAACCCTCATTAGAGATTCGCCCGGAAATGTGTCCTTGATGATTGTATCATCGAGTTTATCTAATTCAGGGTTTTCAAGTCGGGATAAATGGTCGGCAGCTAGATTCTCGGCTCCTTTCTTGTCACGTATCTCAATGTCAAATTCTTGAAGTAAAAGAACCCAACGTATGAGACGATGCTTTGCATCTAGTTTCGAGAATAAGTACCTAAGTGCCGAATGGTGTAACATCCCGCGTTTTTCCGTTAAATTTATTTTAACACCGTTTTTTTTTTAAATAATACCTTTCGTTATTTAAATTCGTAGTTTCCGTTGACTAACGTTCATAATATTTCCGTTATTTAATTATAACATCACTCATTTACTCGAGCGTTTTCAAAATATTCGTTCGGTAAAATCCCGCACCCGCTTCTAAACTCGAGGGACTAAAATTGACACGGGGCAAACTAGTTGACTAGGTCAACTAGTCCACCCCAATCACCACCATTCAACCATCTCCCTCTCTCTCTCTTTCTCTCTAGCAAGAACACACACAAACCCCAACTTCATAAAATCATCATCTAAATCCGGATCGGGAAGCAAACTTCAAAACAAATTACATATTCGTGATCCTCTCATCATCCTCTTCGATTTGGTACCAAATTCACCGATTTTGGGTAACATTTCTAAAACTCTAGATTTCTTTAAATTCGTGTTTTTGACTAGAAATTGTGTTAGTTAGTGTCTATGGCTCGTGTCTAGCATGAATATATGTTTTACTTGCTCGATTTGTTGTTTTGAGTAACTAGTAAGAACAATTGAAATGGGTGTGCTTAATCTTTGATTTTGGATGAGTTAATGTTGTTAAATTGTTAAAGTTCATGTTTTAATTGTGTTACTAGTATCACTAGCTTCGTTTTGATGCGTAGGTTGATTAAGGAAACTTCAAAAACATGAATATTGATTTTTGCGGGTTTTGGTTAGGTTTTGGTAGACTTAAAACGAGCTTTTGATGTTTCGAATGCCATGGAATGTTAATTGTTAGTGTTTAGTTGTAATGTATGTTTCATTACCTTCAAAACGGCATATCGTATGTGTAAATTGGATTCCCGGATCATAAAATACGTTTTACGAACTTGAAACTTTGATTATGAACGTTCGTTGAACATTTGACGAGAATTTGATTATTTTAAATGCATGTTTTGATTGATAATATGTACTTAGTTGCATTCCTCGTCAAAATACCTTTCCAACGATGTATGATAGGCGTTATAAGTGTTTGCGGGTCAAGTGTTGTGTTAGAAAAGGTTTTGGTTCGTGCACACTTGGAAAAACTGACCAGAATTCTCTGCCCAGGTAGTGGCGCGGCGCGCCACATACCCGCGCGGCGCGCAGAATCACCTGGCCAGATTCTGACCTCTTGGACCCATTTCACGTGAAATGTTTGACTAGCTATCGACCTACGATTCACATGAAACTCGTTTTAATATACTTGTATATGAATAACTAGCATAGAAAAATAGTCCGGGACCCGACCCGAACGTGTTGACTTTTTCGTTGACTTTGACCAAGTTTGACTTTTAGTCAAACTTAACCAAACTTTTATGCAAACGTTCTAACATGCTTTTATACGTGATTCTTGCATGAAACTTGACAACGTGATTCACATGCTATACTATTCGAGTCGTAACGAGCCATAGGACTAATTGAACACATTTCGCCCGACCTTGTGTCGTAACCGGTTAATTGATACAACTTACTTGTTTAGGTCAAGGCTAAGCAACTTTCATGCATACGTTACTTTGTGAAGTACTTTTATACTCGTGCACTCGAGGTGAGATCATAGTCCCACCTTTTCAACAACTTTTATACTTTTAAATTGTGGGCTGAGAAACATTTACTTTGTTACATTTTGTACTACTTACTTTTATACTTTGAACACAAGTACAAGGAAAACAAACATTCCACAGCGAGTTAGAACAAAAATCCTCAATTCGATTATCATTAGTTACACTTGCAGGGTGTAAGCGAGAACTTATATTGTGTGGCCATACGGGTTTGACAAACCCTCATTACGGACGGTTCGCTACCGTCTACGGATGAAATATATTTTCGAGAAACAGTGTATGTTCTAACACTATTGTGATGGGGTTCTATGGAAGGAAACGTTAAGTCTTGATAATTGGGTGCTCGCGAACAATACTTTTGGAATGCAAATGATTTTGATAATCAACTATGGGAATACTAAATCTTGTGGTTCAAAAACAACGTTTACAAATACATCTATGATTTCACCAACGTTTTTCGTTGACAGTTTTCTATATGTTTCTCAGGTTCATACTCGGCTACTTGATACATGCTTCCGCACTCTTTGATTACTTGATTGGAGTCAACCATGCATGCATACGCTAGGGATAGCACTTTTGGATTCAAACTTTTGTTTACATACTTACGCTATTTATAGCAACTGTGTTTTTAAACTAATTATGTCGCAAGTTATTTCATTTATACTTATACTCTTGTAAACTTAAACTTGTCGTCGAACGGTTTTGTAAACTAAACTTGTAAGTCTTGTACTTTTCAAATGAACGCGACATAATTTTGGTCAAACGAGTCTCATATAGGGACTACGACCACGTAACGGGACCTAAGTAGTCGGCGCCGTCAATGACGATTTGGTCGGGTCGCTACAAATGGTCCGTGTAAACATTGGTCTTGGACAACACCAAATATGACCGAAATTTATCAAACGCATAAACAACCGCTAGGAGCTCCTTTTCCGTGGTGGTATAATTAATTTGAGCCCCCGTTAGCGTTTTACTTGCATAATAAATTGGAAGAAAATGATTATCGGGTCGTTGTCCTAAGACAGCACCTAAGGCATAGTCGCTTGCGTCATACATTAGCTCAAATGGCATACTCCAATCCGGAGATACGATAATGGGAGCTTGTGTGAGTTTTGACTTTAGAATCGAGAATGCATTTTTGCAAATAGAATCAAAGTCAAATGGAGCATCCTTTTCAAGAAGCTTGGTCAATGGGCGGGTGATTTTAGAAAAATCTTTGATAAATCGCCTATAGAATCCCGCGTGACCAAGAAAGCTTCTAATGGCCTTAACATTCGACGGTTTAGGTAGCTTAGATATAACTTCAATTTTAGCTTTATCTACCTCTATTCCCGCACGAGATATTTTGTGACCAAGTACAATGCCCTCCTTTACCATGAAGTGGCATTTTTCCCAATTTAGGACCAAATTTGCTTTCTCACATCGGATAAGCATACGTTCAAGGTTAAAAAGACACGATTCAAAGGAATCTCCAAACACGGAAAAGTCATCCATGAAGACTTCCATACAATCCTCTACCATATCATCGAAAATTGCCATCATGCACCTTTGAAAGGTTCCGGGTGCATTGGATAAACCAAACGGCATGCAGCGATAATCAAAGGTACCAAAAGGACAAGTGAATGTGGTCTTTTCTTGGTCGTTGGGATCAATTGGAATTTGGAAGTAACCGGAGAAACCATCTAGAAATCAATAATATACTTTCCTCGCTAATCGTTCAATCATTTGATCAATAAAAGGTAACAGAAAATGATCCTTTCTTGTGGCATCATTGAGACGTCTGTAATCAATACAGACTCTCCAGCCGGTAACCGTTCTAGTTGGAACGAGTTCGTCCTTTTCATTTAGAATAATGGTTGTACCCCCCTTTTTGGGTACTACTTGTACTGGACTAACCCAAGGACTATCGGAGATGGGATAGATTAACCCGGCATCAAGAAGATTGACTACCTCCTTTTTAACAACCTCTTTCATGTTGGAATTTAGCCTGCGTTGTCTTTGTACTACTGGTTTGAAGTCATTCTCAAGGAGAATTTTATGTGTACAATAAGACGGGTTTATCCCTGGAATGTCGGTTGTTTTCCAGGCTATAGCCTTTTTATGGGTTTTTAAAACAGAGATTAACCTATCCTTCTCGTTACCTGAAAGATGTGAAGCAATAATTACCGGTAATTGAGATGTACCTTCGAGATAAGCATACTCCAAGTGTTTGGGTAGCTCTTTAAGCTCTAGTACGGGTGGTTCTTCCAAGGAATTCTTTATACGGAATCTATCTTCATTCTTTATTTCCTCAAATGATTCCTCTTCCTTGGTAATTTCTTCTTTGATGGTCTCGTCATCCGTGACCACCTTCATCAACTCATCAAAATCTTTATCAATATTGAAGTATTCATTCTCACTTACCGGGGCTAACCCCGGGATATCAATTTCCAGTAGCTCCTGCAATTCATTCTCGACACAAAGATCTATAACATCAATTTGAAAACAAGAGTCATCAGTGGAAGTGGGTCTTTTCATGGCTTTGTCAATGTGATAAATTATTCTCTCGTTTCCCACACCTAGACTCAATTGTTCTTTTTGGACATTAATGATAGCATCTGCAGTGTTAAGGAAAGGACGTCCTAAAATGATAGGAACTTTTGTGTCCTCTTGCATTTCTAGAATAACAAAGTCGACGGGAAAGATAAGTGAGCCAACTTTTACAAGAATATCCTCGGCTATACCTATGGGAGTATCAAATGATTGGTTTGCTAATCGAATACCCATCCGGGTTGGTTTTAAGTCTCCTAAGTCAAGTTTTAAATATAACGAGTAAGGCATTAGGTTAACACTTGCACCTAGGTCGGCTAGTGCATCGTACACTACCGAATCACCCATCATACATGGAATGATAAAACTACCCGGGTCTCCCAATTTTGGAGGTACATTTTGTTTCTTCAAGATGGCTGAACACTCCTCATGGAGGAATGTGGCAGAAACGTCGTGGTATTTACCCTTCGAAGATATGAGATCTTTCAAAAACTTCCCGTAATTGGGCATATCCCTAAGAACCTCCGCGAGTGGCATGTTAATGCTAATTTGCTTGATCATGTCCGCAAATTTCTGATATCGACTCGCGAGTCTATCTTTCTTTAATGCTTTTGGGTATGGAATAGGTTCCTTATACACCTTTACTGGTGGTTCTTCACTTTTCTTCGATATGACCTCTGGTGGATCATCTTTTTCTTGTTCGTTGTTAACTTGCTCATTTTTATCAACCGGTACTTGTAAAATAGAAGGAGATAAAGGAACTTCCGGGGACTTTAGAGTCTTCGGGTTAATAGTTAAACCACTTCTAGTAGTTATAGCATTTACATGCTCATTTCTTGTTTGGTTGTTGTTGGGATTCACTTGAGTATTTGAGGGGAGAGTACCTGGTGGTCTCTCTGATAGTAACTGTGAGATCCTTCCAACATCTCTTTCTAAATTCTGAATTGTAGCTTGTTGATTTCGAATTTTCTGAGTTTGGAGCTCTGCATTTTGCTCGTGCTTAACCATAAAATCTCTCAAGAGATCTTCTAAACCGGATTTCTTCTCGGGTTGTGGTTGTATGAGTGCTTGTGGTTGTGGTTGATTGTGTTGGAAATTATTTTGATAAATTCGTTGAGGTTGATTTCGGTTATTTAAGTGATTGTAACCTGGTGGTGCATTTCTTTGATTTTGATTTGGGAAATTCCGGTTATTTTGGTAACCTGGATTTCCTCCTTGATAGTTATTATTATTTGAACCTGAAGGTCCTCCTATTTGATAGCTGTTTATAGGAGGATATTTTCGGTTGTTTGCTTCTATTGCTGGAAAATCATTGAAATTCATTTCACCTTTTCGCAAGTAACCTAAGAAATTTGCTTGCTCTTCCATTGTACTTTGATCACAATCTCTAGTAAGATGGGGACCTTGGCACAGTTCACACCCTACTCTGATAGCGTGCAATTCTTTGGTTACCTTCTCAATTTTCCTTGCTTGATTTGCTATTTGGACTTTTAAAGAAGCAATTTCATCATTACTTTCGATACTAGCAACCTTTGATGATCTAGATAATTCCATCTCTTGATGCCAATTATGGGAATGGGCTGCTATATCGGCAATGATTGTGTGAGCGTCTTCAGGTGTTTTCTTCATGATCGAACCTCCGGCTGCAACATCTATATCTTTTCTAGTTTCCACATTGACTCCTTTATAGAATATTTGGACCTTTTGGAATGTATTCAACCCGTGTTGAGGACATACCCTAAGCATTTTGTTGAATCGGGTCCAAGCTTCATAAAGAGTTTCATTAGGCTTTTGCATAAAGTGGTTTATATCACTTTGCAATTTTGCTGCTTTTGAAGCAGGAAAGAATTCTGACAAAAACTTATCCATCATATCATTCCAGTCTTCAATATAACCTTCTGGTAATGAGTCTAGCCAATCTCTTGCATCATCCTTTAAGGACCATGGAAAGATTTTTAAACATGCAACTTCATCGGTGACATCTTTGATTTTGAAAAGCTTGTAAATGCTTACAAACTTACGAAGGTGCTCGTTAGCATCCTCATTTGGAGATCCACCGAATTGACTTGTATTAGTCACCATGTGGAGAAATTGACCCTTTATTTCAAAACCGTCAGTCATAGTGGGTTGAATAATTGCGTGGCCTTGACCTGTTCTTGTTGCCTTCATTAATGCTTCCATCGTTTGATTTGTAGCCGCCATCTCTTCTTCTTCTTTTATAAATGGCTCTATGATTGGTTGGATAACTGGTTCAGAGTCAGATTCTAAGGAAAGTGATTGTAAATTCTCAGCAAGAGATTCTACTTCTTGAGCTCTTAAGCGTTCGTGAAATTTCCTTTCGGGTTCAGGATATGAAGGAGTTAATTCAGTGTTGGAGGAACGTAAGTTCATGCATTAATTTCTATTATGAGATCATAACACCAAAAGCTTTTCTAGTGTTACTTACTTGTTTCTTTTTTAGTCTTTTTCTGTGTTTTAAAATTACTAGTACTTCCTGCTTCTTTTTGTTGTTTTTGTCCTTTATTAATTCTTTGCGGTTCCGGATTAAGTATAACGAGTTTAGGATTTTCTGAACGGATCATACAATTGGGAAATTGTACAAAGAACTAAAGGATTTATTCATAAACTTTGAACTTTCTTGGAAATGAATTTCCTCGAGAGGATCGAATAACATAAAAACAATGATAAAAACCCTTAAACAAACAGATTTTCCTTCTGATTTTGCCCACGTTTCGAATAGCCAAAAGATGCAGCAGAGGGGCAGGATCCTTCTATTGACCAATAAAATTGGTGATCCAACAACCCGGTCCACGTACAAATCCAACTACTACTACGAATCAGAAAAATTATCTATTTATTTAACTGTCAACTCCCCGGCAGCGGCGCCAAAAATTTGATGGTAACAGAAAACCTTTATTTATTGAACGGATTTGAGTTGTTTTGTTACACGAATTGATTTATTGTATATATGGTATTTTAATGAATTCAGGTTGATTTCACACATATATAGGCAACTAGTCCTATCCGCGTAGTTTAGTTTATTGGTAAATCCGATTCGTTCCACAGGGAGATGGAGTGTTTAATGGTTTTTAATAGTCTTTGATGTTAAACTAGTTTAAAAAAAATTTTGGATTAGGAATAAATATCATACAAAAAAATAAAATACAATTTAAATAAAATTAACTAAATTACAAATTTAATTATTAGAAAACTGGTTTTTAATCTTCAAGTTATATTTGAATCGATCATAAAACCAATTACTTTTCATGTTTTCATGTTACAATTTTGATATTAAACCAATTGAGTTGGGGAGTGATATTGGGGTTTTGTTTCTCTGAATGTGCTAATGTTTAACAACCCCTCATATTGGTCTTCTAACCCGTATCTTTTTAGCATGAGGGTTATTTAAGTCATAAAAATTATTAACAGTACGTAAATGAAACTGATAGAAATATTAATTTAATTTACTCAATGAATAAAAGTAAAAATAACAACTTACAATATAAATAAATAGGAGTGTTTACTTAAATGTGTCACCTCTAGATCCATGAATTGTTTTGAGTTTAAGTCCTATTAAAATGTTTTAGTATAAAACTTTATATTTTTCTTTCGAATATATAAAGTTTCGACTAGCTAAATTAAATCTAATTTTCATCGGATCTTATTTAGATAGTTACTATTCCCCAAGTATTTAAATTGAGACCTAATTTAGTATTGACTTTCGCCAATACCCAAATCATAACGGTTTCCCTTTTTACAATTTCACTATTATATAACTATTGATATTACCCAAACCACCGAACTTTATTTCTAAATTAGTGTTAATAACTTATTCATAAATTCGTCTAGATCATTATTAATGTTGAAGCTTAATTTATATAAATAAAATAACTTTCGTTATTTGAATCTAATAAATTAAGTGACAAGAGTTAAATATCTGGGTACATAATAATGGTTCTTTTAATTAGGCTCAATGTTAAAATACTCAAGTTACATTTTAATTTTTACAAATGATAACAATCCATTTCACTAGGGGCTCTACATCTAAGCAAACACTAGGGAAATTTAGCTACTCATTATGCTAGGGTAAACATAAAAATAAAAACATACAAACATAATAATAACGATAAAAATTGATAACGATAATTTTAATAGAATAAACTTACGAAAATCTTCACTTTCATTAACTTCAAACGGTAGAAAAATTACAATAACAATACCCTTTCACTCGTACAATAACACCCTTAATCACGAACAATACACCCTTAATATTGAAACTATCCTAAATATTGAACTCGGAACTGAAAATAAAATTGATACATAATACTTAATAAAATAAAAATGAAAACAGACGTGAATAATTATTTTTTTTGTGATATGTTGATATCTCTCCTATCTCTCGTAAATTGTCTGTCTCCTCCTTCTTTTAATTTGTGTAGTACTCTGTATGTATAGCATATGCCTCTTGAAGTAGTAGGTGGAATTGAGAGTTCACTTCTCTTTTTTGCTGTAAAGGACCAAAGGCTTGCAAAAGTATTATATTTAATCATAAAGCCACCGTCCTATTTTCTCATTGATCTTTATTTTCACTAATTTATTCCATATGTTGTGTAAAGAGACTGTAAAGCTTCCATCCAGCATAAAGAATTATTTATTTACCATAAAGTTGGCCAACTCATTTTGCTTTGTTTGAATTTTACATTTTTCAACATTACACATTTTGTATAGGAGCTATACAATCCGTGTACTTCATTTTTAGAACTAGACATGCAAATAAAAGTTGTAGTCCTGTGAGTTACGGACGTCTGGACACCTGATTCGCCTTTTTTCGAGTCCGTATGATTTAGTTATGATTTTTTTTCGTGCAGGCGCGCAGATTTCGTGATTCTGATCGTTTTAACTTGTAGTCTTGAGGCGCGATGTTTGTAGTCTTGAAGCGCGATGTTGCAGTATTTTTTTTTACTCATTAGAAATCTTCATTTTATCTTCATTTTATCTTCATTTTGATCTTTATATCATTGAAAATCGATAATAGCATTTCATTCGACGCTTTGAACATTTTAACCAATTACACACCGAAAACTACTCGAATACACATAAAAGTCATAATATTTTGGATTGATATTGCGACAAACTATATGTATATTTTTAGCAATATCAATTAGTTTAACATAAATAATCATTTCCATCATTTTAATAGACCACAAGAATTTCAATTCCAGTTCTCATAAATATACGTCCCATGCATAGAGACAAAAATATCATTCATAAGGATTGAACACCTGGTAACCGACATTAACAAGATGCATATAAGAATATCCCCTATCATTCCGGGAAATCCTTCGGACATGATATAAAACGAATTCGAAGTACTAAAGCATCCGGTACTTTGGATGGGGTTTGTTAGGCCCAATAGATCTATCTTTAGGATTCGCGTCAATTAGTAGATCGGTTTACTAATTCTTAGGTTACCAAGCAAAAGGGGCATATTCGGCTTCGATCATTCACCTATATAATGTAGTTTCAATTACTTGTGTCTATTTCGTAAAACATTTATAAAAATTGCGCATGTATTCTCAGCCCAAAAATATAAAGGGTAAAAAGGCAAATGAAACTCACCTAATGTATTTTGTAGTAAAAATACATATGACTATATTGAACAACAGAACAATGCAGGGTTGGCCTCGGATTCACGAACCTATAACAATTATATATATATTAAAACATATAATTGAAATCTCAAAATTTCATTTATTAATATATATTATTTATATACATTTTGTAGTTATATAAGATTTATACTAGATTCCATTTTAAAAATATATACTTTATTTTATATCTTAAATTATATGTTGTATATATTTATTTAGTATATGTATTTAAAGTGATTAATATAGTTATTTTGATATTTATATATATTTAGTATTATATTAAAAATACTTAATTTGTTGTATGTAAGTTTTTTTTTTATATATATGTAATGTTAATATGATTTATATATAGAATATTAATATATATGTAAATAATATGTTTTATGTACAAAATATTTATTTGTTTATAAATGATAGTTTTGATATTACTGATTTACTACTAATATTGATAAGAACCTTATTAAAATGATAATATTAATAATAATAATGATATTGTTAATAACGGTACTTTTGTTTAATAATAATACTAATTATATTAATAATTGCAAAAGTGATACTAATACTAAAATAATGATAACTTGTATTATTTTCATATTATTAATCCTAATCATAATGATAATAATAATAATAATAATACAACTATTAGTGATAATAATAATAATAATAATAATAAACAATTTATTTATAACACTTAATAATAATAATACTAATACTTATAAAATGAGACTAATACTAATATTAATGAAAATAATAATAACTTGTGTTATCTTTTCATAATAACACTAATAATAATAATAATCATAATAATAATAATAATAATAATAATTATCACAATAATAAAAATAAAAATAAAAGAAGTTGTGTATACCCTTAAAAGCTTTGAGCAAAAAGAAATTCTCCAGACGGGACTCTAACCCACGACCTCTCGTTCAACACCAACATCCCTAACCACTAATCCGCTGATTCAATTCTTACTATAACTTGATCGTGTAATTATATAACATGTAAGTAAATTGTTTCATCATCTTTCTCATAACATTCGGCCCAACAGAATATTCAAATGGATCTCGGCCCGAAACAAATGCGGCCCAACAGTTAAATATCTCTAAACTCATTTACTAGCATAACCCAAAGTCCACTAAGCTTAATAGACTGCAGCAGAATAATCACAAAAAAAATGTGTAGCAGCCTGGGATCGAACCCAGGTCACCTAGGATATAAGTGCGAGTACTATCCACCCAAGCTATCTCGCTTTTCTTATTGATATTAATACTATAATTCTATTAACCTATAAATAAAGGAACTTTTAAAAATTAAAATCATCTTCTCGATCACCATTATCAATATCAAACGTGAATGAAAAAAATAAAAATAAATAAATAATAAATAAAGTATACGGCTAAGTAGCTATGGTGACCCAAATAAGAAAATTTATTATTATTATTTTTTTATTTTTTTTTACAACAGCTCACATTTTTTTTTTAATACCCAAGTGGGGTTAATAATTTGGGTACATGTTTGCCATTAAGAAAAAGCACATCAAAAGCAAAAGTCCCAACTCAAGATTGGTTTAAATAAATAAATAAATAAAACGGAAGTATTGATCGAAGAGAAAGAAGAAAATAATAAAAAAAGCGGTTTTGATCAATTCACGAAAAATAATAATAATAATATAGTAGTAGTTTCAATGGAGTTTGCAGTAAGAGAACAGAAAATACAAGTAGTAGTAGTAGTAGTAGTAGTAGTAGTAGTATGAGTTCAACGATGATGGTGGTTTGGTGTGGTGTAGCGTCGAAAGGAAAAAAAATATACTCGCAATAGTATTACGTATAGTAGTTTGAGTAATATTAACATAGTGAGGTGGTGAAAATAGGGTGATGTCATGGCAGTTTTGGTGATGGTTTAAAATGGTTGTCGATGATGATCAAGAGAAGGAAAGTGGTTTGCAACGTTAGACAAGCTAGATAAATAAATGAGAAAGGTGGTGTGATGGTGGCTAGGGTGGCGGACATGGTGGCTCGTTGGGTGATGAAGAAGGTGGCGTTCGGTTGTGGTGCTCAAGTGGGTTTCAATGGACATAAGTGAGTCGAAAGAGAAGCAATGTAACAACCGTATATAGTAGCAGCTTGTGATGGTTTTCTCGGGTTGGTTTTGAGTTAATTGAACATGATACAGGAAGCTTGAAGCATAAAAAAATATAGATATGTTGTTCTATGGTATTGGTGTGATTGTCGATGATTTATGAAGCAAGATACAGATGTATAGTAATAGAAGAAGGAGGTGGCCAAATATAATTCAAGAATATTGTATATATATAAATAAAGGTGATGCACAAATATAAGCTAGTGGGTTTTGAGGAGGGTGGAATAAATGCAATCATAGATATATCCATAAACATGCTCTGTACGCTTACAATTGTGAAACAAGAAAACAAATATTGAACTTTAAATCAAACACAGTAAAAGCAAATAATAATCTCAATCCTCAATTAAGCACAGTAAACCCTTTAATAATTAAGTTCACGGATCAAAGTTCAGCTAAATGAAATATATAATATAAATATATAAACGTGTGACAATATTAGCCGTCATCTTTCGCGGACTAAATTTCGTACTCCGTTGATAAATCAGTAGCGGATAAAAAGTACTCAGATAAATTTCATATTTTTAAATTAACTATATTTATTTATTTTGGTCATTATGGTATAAAATTCAATCATTAATTTCTAAAAATAAAAATTACATCAACTGTCCCTCTCATTTATGGGTAAAATATAATAAATGTTAAAATTAAATAATTAGATCCTAAATATACTTTTAATAAGTCTATAACTTATATAACTCATTTTCGTATCACCGTTTATTTTAAAATTACATAAGTTTGAATTTAACTTGCTTAATATCAATCGAAACATCAAACGAGTATTACAATTATTTAATATTTATTTTAATATACTTTATTTATATATAGAGATATATTTTAAATAATAATTATTATAATATTCTATTTTTATTTTATTAATTTTTAATAACAAAAACATATAATACTTCAAATTATATTTCAATTTATTTTTTATATATACATACACACATATCTATTTATACTTAATTGTTCGTGAATCGTCGAGAGCAGTCGAATGTCAATTGAATATATGAACATCGTTTCAAAATTTTTCTAGACTCAACATTACATACTTTGCTTATCGTATCAAAATCATATAAAGATTAAGTTTAAATTTAGTCGGAAATTCCCGGGTCATCACAAGACAGCCGTCATCCTCCACCCTCACAACCTTCGGTCACCACCTCTTTATCTATCTATCTCTCGTCTTCCATCTCTCTATATCTCATTTTTTTTACTCGGTGAAATCATCACCACTACCACCCTAACACCACCATTTAAACGCCAATCCATAACCACCAACATTATAAAGTCACCTGCTATAATATTTCTGTCTTTCCATTCGCTCTAATCCACACACACAACCACCACTCAACCACCATGAATGAACTGCTGCTCGCTTCTGTTTTAACAAACCCAACCATCACACAACCTGCTTGATCTTTTGTTTCGATTACACATGAAAAACCTACGCAAATAACTACACACACATTCACGATGACTACTACTTCCTGTCCGAAACCTCCATTAAAATACCTCTCGAAACACCTTTGAACACCACCATAAAAACTGCAAATCCATCATTACGAATATTACACCTATATATTTTTCTGTTTCTTCTTCTTTGTGATAAACAACCCCCGAACCAACCAAAATAAAAACCCACTTGAAATTTCGATTGATCTATTAAAACAACTGTTTCTTCTTCCTTTGTTGCTACGTTTGCCTCAGGTTTTTATCGAGTAACAAACCGTTTCAAATCATAATCACCACCACCATCGATAACCTGTTGCAAACTTCCTGGTATATTGTATTTTTTTCGGTTCGATCTACAGTCCAAAAGACTGCGTATATTTGTTCCTGTTCCTATAATCTTCGAAAGTTACTAGACTATATAATCAAGGGATTTTTTTTATCGGGCTCCCTTTGGGCCGTTCATGTTAAATAAAATTGCATTGGATTGCTTACCTGGGCCGTTAAAGTCTGTGTGTTTCAATTGAACCGAATCAAATTATAAATAAATGTCGATGAGTCACGATGAACGAGTTAAATCAAACAGCGAGCCAAATTAAACAGAAAGGCAAGCCAGAGTAGATAGTTTAGGGGAGTGTTTGGTGAACGAAAGGTCACGGGTTCGAACTTGGTTAGAGGCATTTTATTTTTAGGAAAAGCTTGAAGGTTGTATACTCATTTTAATTAGTTCCATTATTGGTATTATTACAATTATTATTATTAATATCATTATTGATATTATTATCATTATTGATATTATTATTATTATTATTATTATTATTATTATTATTATTATTATTATTATTAAAATAAGTATGATTATTATTATTACTATCAATATAAGTATCATTATTAATAAAATTATCATTTTTAGAATTATTATTATTATTATTATCAGTATTATTATTATTAGTATTAATAATATTTTTATATTTTAACATTATTATTATTATTATTATTATTATTATTATTATTATAATTATCATTATTAACATATATCATTATTTTTTTTATTATCATAAGTATTATCAATTTTTTTTTACCATTACTATATAATATCAAAGTATTTTAATAAATATTTATAGAAGTAAACTCACTATAGTAATAGTAAATACTAATTAGTTATTTAAAATGAATAATATAAATATATCTAACTTACTATTTAATATATCAAATTATGGATTTTTAATATTAATAAAGCTATATATACAAACTAAGTAAATAAAACATATAATTTAAGATATAAAATATAAATCTGTTCCATTTCAATTATATGTATTAATATATATATAATGGAATATAGGTTTGTGAATCCGAGGCCAACCCTGCATTGATCAGTTGTTAAATATCGTCATACGTATTTTTACTACAAAATACAGTATGGTGAGTTCATTTGCTCCCTTTTTACTCATTACATTTTTGGGATGAGAATACATGCAAATCCTTTATTAACTATTTTACAATATTTATATGCGTGAGTTCATTTGATTCCCTTTTCCTCTTTACATTTTTGGGACTGAGAATACATGCACTACTTTTACAACTGCTTTATTAAATGCTTTTGAAATACATTTTGAACTGCGAATAAATGAAATGCTTTTATAAATGTTTGACGAGATATACACAAGCAAAACATTCCTCGAATGAATTATGTGGACGTGATATTTGCCACCATTGAATTATGTGGACGTGATAATTGCCACAATTGATATGAATATTTTTTTCCCCTGATTATTATTGCTTGGTAATCTAAGAATTAGGGAACATCACTAATTTTGAGAATTAGTGCACGCCTAATTGACGCGAATCCTAAAGGTAGCTACCGGGTTTAACAACCCCACCCAGAATGTTCACTAGACGGAAGGGCTAGTGGGCATGGTGTTTAGTACTTCGAAGTTTATATGATTATTATACAGATGAGATGTTCTGTTTTGGGGATATTATTATGCGTATTATATGTTAAGGTCGGTTACCAAGCCAAGTTATGAAAGCAATGAAAAGTGAATGTTATGTATCGAGAGAATGATTTTATACATAGGTTATGTGTATGTTGTTTTTGTGCACGAGATATGTGTACGGTTACTAAGTTTTATGAAAAAGGATTTCGTACACGAGAAATGTGTACTGTAATTAAAATATATCGCATGTACATTACAGGTGGGTATAGGATTCGAGCCCATTTGTACCATGCAGCATTTAAATCTTGTGGTCTATCAAAATGATGAATTTTATTGTTTTATGATAAACTTTTGAAATCACCAACCTTTTGGTTGACACTTGAAAGCATGTTTATTCTCAGGTATGAGAGAAACCTTACGTTGTGCATTTGCTCATTTTAAAAGACATCATTTGGAGTCGATCACCTCAATGGGACCAGATGTTGTTGACTTCGTCCAGATGGATTAGGATGGGGTATGACATGTGGTATCAGAGCGGAGGTCTTAGTGAACCAGGTCTTGCATTAGTGTGTCTAACTGATAGTTGTTTAGATGCATTAGTGAGTCTGGACTTCGACCGTGTCTGCATGTCAAAAGTTTTGCTTATCATTTCGCGTCGAAAATTATCTGCTTATCATTCTTAGGGAATTTGCTTATCATTCTTAGTCTAGACACATCTTACTACATTGATTGCATGAACAGTGTATAGACAAAATTCATATCTTAGCGTATCTGTTATTGTTACCTTTGACTGACAGCTTCCGTAGATTCCTCCGTAACTTATAGGATTTTAGTATTATATATGCATATGTAAATTATGTATTACAGGGTACTAATCTGCATCTTATAATCTATTTCTTATCGAAAATCCTTCATCTGATCGTACGAGATGAATCCCTCAACCAGCTCGAATTTCTCGGATTCTGACAGCTATTCCGATATGGAGTTTCACCTAAGCTCCGAAAGCAGTGTCACCAGAATGAATCAACCAATCATCCATCCCCAATTCATCTGATGGGTTCGTAGCCTACTTAATCATTGGAGACAAAAAGAAGATGATCCTTTCCACCAACCAACTTCACCTCTTGGCGATGAACCTGAAGCACTTACCGGCGAATCCATTCGAAACACCATTTTCACACTCATTTTCCGAATATCTCGCCACGATTACATTCTATCTAAAATTTTAAACCTTATTCATCCGCTCGTCCGAACTGACAATCATCCCGGAATAATAGAAGAAGTCAACGAATTTCGCGCTCGAGTAGTGACTTTGGAGAATATGATGCAAAATTTACCAGCTTCAGCAACATCCGCATCCCACACCTCAACATCTCATTCTGTACCTTGAGTATAATCATCGTTCTACATGACGTTCTACATCATTTATCTTCATTCGACATGGCGATTATGTAATCTCTAATGATTTAGAGATTATATATTCTTGTTCTAACGGTAAATCAAATGAGTTTAATATCATATTAACTCATTAAATCCATGATAACATCTGAAGAAAATATATATGTATATATGTTTTCATAAAGATTGTAATTAAAAATTCTTTTGTACAAACTGTTAATGGTGAAAATATTTTAACGGGTAGGTAATACCCGAGAAATATTTAGATTTCATATTAATAAGTTACAATGTACATTCTTCGAATCTGATTCAACAGTCATTCAATATCTTACTTATATTCACCGATATACGAATCTGATCACCACAAAATAACCATTTTCATTCAATTTCATATTTGGATTTTGACTTCTCAGAATCCAACAAGTGGCATAATCAAGAAAAAATTGGACAAAAATAAAATTTGTTAGAAACAAACAAATTAACTATGAGAAATTTTGTTAAGAATCCACGCTAACTGTTTCCAGCTAACTGTTTCTAGCTAACTGATTACATTTTATTTATCGCAGTTTATTTATCACAATTTAATTATCTCAATTTTATTTATTGTCATTTAATTTCTGTTATTTATTTTACGCACTTTAAATATCGGGACATGTATACAAGGTTTTGATATATCATATCGACGCATCTATATATATTATTTAGAATAACCATAGACACTCTGTATGCAGTAATGCTGGAGTTAGCTATACAGGGTTAAGATTGATTCTACAATAATATATATACTTTGAGTTGTGATCGAGTCTGAGACATGTACACGGGTCACGATACGTATTAATTAATTCGAATATTATAAATTAAACTATATATGAATTATTGGACTGTTAACTGTGGACTATCGACTGTGGACTAATAGCATTAGATAATTAAAATGAATTAAAATATTGACTATAACATATGAAACTAAACATTTCTTCAAGTTTTCCACTTGATTTCATCTTAAACCTCATTGGTATTTTGACTGTTACAATCTGCGTTCAAACCTTTCATAATTCTTGAAAACACTTCAATCGAGAGGATGAACCAACTGCATCTCATCTACAGAAGAAAAGATTTATGCATATAGTTATGCACCTGAAAAACTCTTGGAACCTGAGTAAAGGTTTAACACGTATCTGTGCTAGCTCCTTTGGCATTGTTATTATAGAAAATAACATTGCAATTCTTTTTCACAATAGTCAGTTTTGTCACAGCTCCAGCAAGTCAACTTCGACTTTTCGTTCGAAACAATATTATTATAACCTTGATATATATATATATATGCGTGCTCTTTTAACCGGAAAATCTTTTATATTCCCCCATATTACCAGCAGATGTACAAGCAACCTCGTTGCTCCTTGGTTTAAATCTCTCTGACAAATCGCTATATTTATCTATTGAAGTCTTATCAGGAACTCATCGGCATCTTGTAACGATAATTACCATACCAAATACCGGGAGGCATCAATCGATAATCTCGAATTCCTCAGCGATTCTACGAAAACAACTATATGTATATATATAAGTGTATATATATATATATATATATATATATATATATATATATATATATATATATATATATATATATATATATATATATATATATATATATATATTCTATCTCCTGGATTTACAAAACTTCAATTCTGAATATTTGAAAAGCGCTTTAGCCTATGAATCAGTTTTCTGAGTTTTGAAAAAAAAAAAAAAGCTGATGAAATCTTTAGCGAATACCTTGCTCTTTACTCTAAATCCTTGCGGACGAATTTCTTCATCATCTTCTGATCTTAAATATTTTAAATTCTAAGATATCATCGTATCTTTCATTATAAATATCTTAGATATTTCTGAAGATACATTCATAAATATCTTTGCTCGAAATTATCTATTTCTTCGTGCTATCCGTGTTACGTCATAAAGGAAACTATTTTAGTTTCTAAATTTCTTTAAAATTCGAGTTTAAATTATGAATGTTTTCCTAGAGAAGTGTTGGGAATTGAAGCATGAGTTAGTATAATATAATGGTGTTAGGCCAACGTGGTTATATTACAGTAAGTCATGCTGAATTTCTAATGGAACGTGATGATGGTTCACAGATCTTACCCTCATCATGTGCCATGATACATAACTCTTTCATTCTACTTAACCTCTAAACATATCAAGAGATTATTTTCTTGATAATTCTATCCTTACCGTGATTCCAGCAGTTTGCTAATTAATCATGATATTACATTTTCTTTCTGATTAGAAGATTTCCTTAAATTCCTCGAATTCTGGAAATCCGCCATGACTACATCAAAAGTTCAGATGAAACTTTTCACTCTTTTGTGATAGCTTTACCCGTACGCTTCACATGATCGAATCATTTTATCTATATTAATCAATAATGATAAAACTTTAACTCATATTCGTCATGAAAACATTTTTATTGTTAGCCATGACGACCTCACTCAAATTTCGGGACGAAATTTCTTTAACGAGTAGGTACTGTAGTGACCCGAAAAATTTCGACTAATTTTAAATCAAAATCTCGATACGATATTGTATTTTCAACACGATAAGCAAAGTCTGTTAGGTTGGATCTCAAAAATTTTGAACTGTTTCATATATTCAATTGACCTTCGACCATTCCCGACGATTCACGAATAACTATTTGTAAATAGTTATATATATATATATATATATATATATATATATATATATATATATATATATATATTATAATATTTAAAAATATATATATAAATATTACTTGTAAATATATAATATTATATTTAGTTGTTTAAAAGAATATAATTAATATATTTATTTACTTAAACTTGTTAATTAAGATTTGATATATATATATATATATATATATATATATATATATATATATATATATATATATATATATATATATATATATATATATATATATATATATATATATATATATATAATGTGTATATTGAAAATGAATGATTTCGAGCCTAATTAGTAAACGTCAGTAACACTCGGTTGACGTTTCGTTAGTTTTAATATAGATATATTACATGTTCATGAAGGACTAAAATAAAAGTTGAACTGTAAATCGATTACGAAGATGTTAGATTTGTTAAAAATATTTTTACCTTTTTAAGTTTAAATATTAGTACTCCGTACATATAAATTGGAACAGAAAATAAATAATTATCGAACATTTTTGATCAGGTTTCAAACAGTTAATGAGTGAAATAATTAAATATATTTAAGCTAAAAATTTGGGATTTTGTAGGAACACTTTTATACCTTAACTGTTTAGCAATGGTCACAATATAGCCATCCGGGAGAAACTGTCGGTAGAAGGGACAAATACATCGATGGCTTTTCCTGTTTGTGATTCAATTCACATGTTTTTAAGAATTTTTATTATATTTTAATTAATATTATATTATTATTATTAATATTATGGTACATATCATATATCTCTATATAAGTATACCAAGAGGAAGATGGAAAAAAAAACAACATTGCCATCTCAACGTCACCACCCATCGGCCACCATTGCAACCACCATCGACCTCCCTTTAATCACCATCATTACCGCCACCACTCAACACTTTTTGCAGGTGGAAATTACTACCAAAAAACCGCCCAAAAACCCTACTATGACTGCTGTTGTGGCTCTTGTTTACTGCTGCAGACAGCCGTCATCCTCCATCCTCACAACCTTCGGTCACCACCTCTTTATCTATCTATCTCTCGTCTTCTATCTCTTTATATCTCATTTTTTTTACTTGGTGAAATCATCACCACTACCGCCCTAACACCACCATTTAAACGCCAATCCATAACCACCAACATTATAACATCACCTGCTATAATATTTCTATCTTTCCATTCGCTCTAATCCACACACACAACCACCACTCAACCCCCATGAATGAACTGCTGGTCGCTTTTGTTTTCACAAATCCAACCATCACACAACCTGCTTGATCTTTTTTTTCGATTATGCATGAAAAACCTACGCAAATAACCACACACACATACATGATGACTACTACTTCCTGTCCGAAACCTTTATTAAAATACCTCTCGAAACACCTTTGAACACCACCATAAAACCTGCAAATCCATCATTACGAATATTACACCTATATATTTTTATGTTTCTTCTTCTTTGTGATAAACAACCCCCGAACCAACCAAAATAAAAACCCACTTGAAATTTCGATTGATCTATTATAACAACTGTTTCTTCTTCATATGTTGCTACAGTTGCCTAAGGTTTTTTATCGAGTCACAACCCGTTTCAAATCATAATCACCACCACCATCGATAACCTGTTACAAACTTCCTAGTATATTGTATTTTTTCTGTTCGATAATGTAAGATCGTGGCCAAACAGAATTAACGAAAGATAAATAACAAGTTAAATGTTAACTTGCAAGAACAAAGCCCACGGCTTTTCTTAATTCACGTAACAATTTATTATCAAACAAAAAACTAACTCAAAGTAATACTAGGTGTCTGCTATATATATGGCTACTTAAGGATAAGAACAAAATAACTAGATGAGGTCTCAAATTGAATTTTAAATAATGGATAAAAGCACATGCAAACTCTCATCCACGTTTCTTCCTTGAGCCCGAAATTACCATCAACGAAATATTTATCCATTTGCACATGCGTACGTCCTTTCTTTTCTTTGACCAAGTTATTTAGTTTGTAACTTTGACACATAATATTTGGCAACAGGTGGCCCGGTTTCAGTTTCTCCAAAATAATCATGCAACCCTATAAGTGAAGGCCCACTATTAATTAAAATAGACCCACCGGGATTATAAGGATATGCATCATCCTCTCCTTATTCGAAAAGACTCGTCCTCGAGTCTAAAAAAACAGAACGCGCATCGGTTGAGAAAATACCCTCTAACTCTATCTCGTCTTCAAATTCCTTGGTCTCTTGCACCATCTTTTCAATGTCTCTCTTTGATACCTTTTCCTTATCATTCGGACTACTACTCTCCTGACCTTCGAATACTTGAACCAAAACACCAGATCGGTTATCATAATAGGTTGAGAAAACTTGTTCCTTTTGATTGCTTTCACCGGTCAATGTTGTACCTTGGACAACTGCACCATAAGCAACAATTTCATCTTCTTTAATTTCATTCGTTTTAAAAAAAGAAAAAAATTCTTCACCATCAGTATCATAAATGGGTTCCGAATCATAGATGGATTCTCCATCCTCACCATCTGTATCATCGATGGCTTCTGAATCGATTCGTTCTGAATCGTATTGCGCAGGGAATCGTTGTTGGTTCAGTTCCAACTCGGCGATTCGCTTATATTATCGTTCAATTTCTGCATCTCGAGAGTCTTCGTTGCCTCTTTCGGCGTGTCTACGATTATCCCCATCGCTGCCTCGATCGGCAATTCTGCAATAGTCTCCTCGATAACCTCCACGAAACATTGTTTGGCCAAAACCCGAGCTCTGGATACCAAATAATGTAAGATCGTGGCCAAACAGAATTAACGAAAGATAAATAACAAGTTAAATGTTAACTTGCAAGAACAAAGCCCACGGCTTTTCTTAATTTACGTAACAATTTATTATCAAACAAAAAACTAACTCAAAGTAATACTAGGTGTCTACTGTATATATGGCTACTTAAGGATAAGAACAAAATAACTAGATGAGGCCTCAAATTGAATTTTAAATAATGGATAAAAGCACATGCAAACTCTCATCCATGTTTCTTCCTTGAGCCCGAAATTAACATCAACGAAATATTTATCCATTTGCACATGCGTACGTCCTTTCTTTTCTTTGACCAAGTTATTTAGTTTGTAACTTTGACACATAATATTTGGCAACAGGTGGCCCGGTTTCAGTTTCTCCAAAATAATCATGCAACCCTACTAGTGAAGGCCCACTATTAATTAAAATAGACCCACCGGGATTATAAGGATATGCATCATTCGATCTACAGTCCAAAAGACTGCGTATATTTGTTCCTGTTCCTATAACCTTCGAAAGTTACCAGACTATATAATCAAGGGATTTTTTTTATCGGGCTCCCTTTGGGCCGTTCATGTTAAATAAAATTGCATTGGATTGCTTACCTGGGCTGTTAAAGTCTGTGTGTTTCAATTGAACCGAATCAAATTATAAATAAATGTTGACGAGTCACGGTGAACGAGTTAAATATAAATAGCGAGCCAAATGAAACAGAAAGGCAAGCCAGAGTAGATGGTTTAGGGGAGTGTTTGGTGAACGAAAGGTCACGGGTTCGAGCTTGGTTAGAGGCATTTTATTTTTAGGAAAAGATTGAAGGTAGTTTACTCATTTTAATTAGTTCCATTATTGGTATTATTACAATTATTATTATTAATATCATTATTGATATTATTATTATTATTATTATTATTATTATTATTATTATTATTATTATTATTATTATTATTATTATTAAAATAAGTATGATTATTATTATTACTATCAATATAAGTATCATTATTAATAAAATTATCATTTTTAGAATTATTATTATTATTATCAATATTATTATTATTATATTTAGTATTAATAATATTTTTATATTTTAACATTATTATTATTATTATTATTATTATTATTATTATTATTATTATTATTATTATTATTATTATCATTATTAACATATATCATTATTTTTTTTATTATCATAAGTATTATCATTTTTTTAACATTACTATATAATATCAAAATATTTTAATAAACATTTATAGAAGTAAACTCACTATAGTAATAGTAAATACTAATTAGTTATTTAAAATGAATAATATAAATATATCTAACTTACTATTTAATATAACAAATTATGGATTTTTAATATTAATAAAGCTATATATACAAACTAAGTAAATAAAACATATAATTTAAGATATAAATTATGAATCTGTTCCATTTCAATTATATGTATTAATATATATATAATGGAATATAGGTTTGTGAATCCGAGGCCAACCCTGCATTGTTCAGTTGTTAAATATTGTCATATGTATTTTTACTACAAAATACAGTATGGTGAGTTCATTTGCTCCCTTTTTACTCATTACATTTTTGGGCTGAGAATACATGCAATTGCTTTATTAACTGTTTTACAATATTTATATGCGTGAGTTCATTTGATTCCCTTTTACTCTTTATATTTTTGGGACTGAGAATACATGCACTACTTTTACAACTACTTTATTAAATGCTTTTGAAATATATTTTGAACTGCGAATACATGAAACTGTCAGCCATATGGTTGAGTGCTCAATCGTGCGTGTGAGCTAACAGTAGGCAGACACTATCAATAGAGTTTTCTAGTTCATTTGTCATTTGAGCTGTGAGAGGTTTGATCACCAAGAACACTTGAGTGTGTTTGAGATGTGTGCTCCTCCTCTTCACCTTCATTGTGGAGAGGATCCATGGTGGTTTGATGCTCCGACCACCATGGAAATGACAAAGTTGATTAGCTTAGATTATTGTAATCGTTATTGTATTGTTAATTTTATGTATTACATGTAATCTTCGTTATTTTCAGCTGATTATATTGTGTTCATCTCATTGTTCATCTTGTTCATGTCACACCCCGGACTTTTCCAACTAGATTATTTAACCTAACTTGTTTGAGCTAGAAATTTCCGTCCAAGTTCACATGATTTTTGAAAGTAGTTTCATGTTAAGGTTTGTCTATGATCTCATAATTAGGACTTGAACAATCCTAAGTTGTCACAACCATTCATGAAAGGACCCGTTCATATACATTATAAACGATTCACAATAGTTGATTACATTGCGAGGTATTTGACCTCTATATGATACATTTTACAAACAGTGCATTCGTTTTTAAAAGACAAACTTTCTTTACATCGAAAATTGACAGGCATGCATACCATTTCATAATATCCACTATCCAACTATAAATTGATTTAATAATAATCTTTGATGAACTCAATGACTCGAATGCAACGTTCTTCGAAATATGCTATGAAAGACTCCAAGTAATATCTTTAAAATGAGCAAATGCACAGCGGAAGATTTCTTTAACACCTGAGAATAAACATGCTTTAAAGTGTCAACCAAAAGGTTGGTGAGTTCATTAGTTTATCATAATCATTTATTTCCATCATTTTAATAGACCACAAGAATATTTCATTTCTAGTTCTCATAAATATACGTCCCATGCATAGAGATAAAAATAATCATTCATATGGTGAACACCTGGTAACCGACATTAACTAGAAACATATAAGAATATCCCCTATCATTCCGGGATCCTCCTTCGGACATGATATAAATTTCGAAGTACTAAAGCATCCGGTACTTTGGATGGGGTTTGTTAGGCCCAATAGATCTATCTTTAGGATTCACGTCAATTAGGGTGTCTGTTCCCTAATTCTTAGATTACCAGACTTTAATAAAAAGGGGCATATTCGATTTCGATAATTCAACCATAGAATGTAGTTTCAATTACTTGTGTCTATTTCGTCAAACATTTATAAAAGCGCATGTATTCTCAGACCCAAAAATATAAAGGGTAAAAAAGGCAAATGAAACTCACCATACTGTATTTCGTAGTAAAAATACATATAACGTCATTGAACAAGTGCAAGGTTGGCCTCGGATTCACGAACCTAAATTAATTATATATATTTATGTGTTGGTCAATATTTGTCTCACAAATTAGGTCAAGTCATAGTGTATTACCATCCTAATGCTCGAGACTAATATGCAAAAGTCAACAAAAGTAAATTTGACTCAAAATAATTTCCAAAAATCTATACATGATTAATATATAGTTTAAATATCGTCGTTTTATATTTTTAAAAGATTTATTAGAGTAAATAATATAATTTATTTATTAATAAATAAAATTTTATATTAAATTTATATAATAAAATATACTTTTATATATATTAAGTAATAAAATTTATAGGGTTCATTTAATATCAGAAAGATAATATGATAGGTATTATTAAAGTAAGTTATTACACGTAGTAAAATATGTTTGTATCACATATTTATTTCATAAAATAATATCTATAATGATAGTAAGTAAAAGTTGTATTATTTTGTAATAATAATTATTATTATAAAAATATCAATATTTATAATTACTAAGATGACATTATGATAAAACGATAATTCTAATTATGATAACTTTAATATTTACGATAATTTTTAATATTATGTTTAAAATAATAATTCTATTTAAAATAATAATAATAATGATATTTTATAGTAACAATGACATTTCTATTAAAATGATAATTTTTGTTAAAATGATAGTTTTAATACAAACGATACTTTTAATAATAATAGTAATGATAAAAATAATAAGAACGATAATTTTATCTAAATCAATATCTTATAATATTTTAATTTCATCATGATACTCTTACTCACTATTTCCTAATCGTTTCGTTTAATAGTTTTTAATCGTCTTTTATATCGTGTTCATAATAATGATAATAATAATAATCAAAATAATTAGGTATTACAAATATTTGTTTTAATTACACTAATATTAATAATGATAGTTACTATAACATTATTAACGATAATACTAATAATTATCTTAATGATAATATAGTAATAATAATAATAACAATAACAATAACCATTTTTAAATAATGATATATATATATTAATAATGATAATAATAATAATAATAATAATAATAATAATAATAATAATAATAATAATAATAATAATAATAATAATAATAATAATAATAATAATAATAATAATAATAATAATTGGATAATAATAATAATACTAATTATAACTTTAACGATAATAACGATAGTAATAATAAAAAATAATAATAATTTTTAATGATAAATCCCTTTTATTGATAAAGAAAATAATAATGATAATAATAAGATAAAACTAGAACGGCGATAAAAACGACGATAATAATAATCATTTTTAATAAAAATATTGAAAATTCAATTGATTATAACTTCTAATCCGTTCATCGAAACCATTCGATATCTAAAGGAAAAGTTCTTAATTTTTCGCTAGCTTTCCAAGGACATGCATATCTTATACCTTATCTCAACCGCAAGTGTAACTAATTCAAGATTCAACCTAACATGTCTAAGGGCAATATCAAAAGTACAAGCATGCATAATCCTAAATACTCGAGCACTAGTCAGGGATACACTATTAGTATGTAAAAGTTAAATTATGAGTACTCACGTATCAATATTTAGATTCAATATTGCAGGAAAGGTACGTAGACGCAACGGAAATGATAAACACTATATTGACCTCACGAGCATACCCATGAACCATACTCAATCACCTCCATAGCTATAACCCATAATTTCCTTAATCCTATCCTACTCGAAAAACAATTTCGAAATCACTCGGATAGCACTCCGTCATAATATTTTATGTATACTAATAATATCTTGAAATAATATGGAGTAAATATATATATGTAAATCGATTGAGAGAGTTTAGAGAAAAATATTTTCAAGTTTCTATGAAATAATGAAACTTATTGAATTCTATTTATAATAGATTTTTGAATTATTAAAGTGAATTATTAAAGTATGAATTATTAAAGTGAATTATTAAAGTATGAATTATTAAAGTGAATTATTAAAGTATGAATTATTAAAGTGAATTATTAAAGTATGAATTATTAATGTGAATTATTAAAGTATGAATTATTAAAGTGAATTATTAAAGTTAAAGTAAAGTAAAAATAAAGTAAAGGTAAAGTTTAAGTATAGTAAAAGTATAAAACTATGTACGTATAATACGCGCATAAATATATATAATATTAATTTAAATCGTTATATATATTTAATAAAATAAAATATAAATATCGTTATCTTTATCATACTAGTTAAGTAATGAGTTGTCAAAAGTGGTTCTAGATATTTATAAAAGTTATATACGTTTTAATAATAAAGTTCTTTTTAAACTGAAAACGTTTTTGTACGTTTGAAACTAAATAGATAAATCGAGTCTTTATGAGATTCAATCTTCCACTATCCTTTGTCTAGTTCTCAATGATTGACAATTTGTTCTTATTTATAAATCACTTTACCATTTTCCGAATATTATTAAAATGGAAAGATTTCTCAAATCAACGTGAGCCTTTCAACAGAGACTTATAATCATAATTCAATATATCTGATAATTTAATCATTTGATCTTATCTTCTAATTCCATTGATAAACATTTTGAAACAGATACAATCATATAAAGTATTTAATCTAATATTTTGTTTACATTTCAAGTTATAATATATATACACATATACATATATAATCATATTCGTTTAATGGTTCGTGAATCGTTAGAACTTGGTCGAGGTTGAATGAATGTATGAACATAGTTTAAAATTCTTGAAATTTAACTTAACAAATATTGCTTATCGTGTCGGAAACATATAAAGATTAAAGTTTAAATTTGGTTAGAAATTTCCGGGTTGTCATAGTACCTACCCGTTAAAGAAATTTCATCCCGAAATTTGAGTGGAAAGGTCGTGAATGATAATAAGTATGTTTTCATGATGCATACGGGCTGAAAATTAGAGTTTTATCATCAGCGAATAATTTGGATAAACAATCTATTTATATGAAGAGTACGAATGAAGCTAACATAGAAGAATGAAATGAGTATGTGTAGATTCATCTTATCATTTGACATAGATATGATTGATTCCCAGATTTCAAGGGATTTGAAGAAAATCTTCTTAATAAGATTTGACTCTCCGGTAATCAAGGGAATTAGGATCCGCTTTAAATACGATCGTCCATTTTAATTGTTCTGTCGGAGATTTTCTTATAAATTCACCTCCTTCGTTTCCTTACAACTCACACCTTCTGTTGATGCATTTTATGCAAGTCCCTAGACATCTACCCACGTCCATTGCAGGTACAACAGTTTACAGGCCACCATGATTGCTCGTTATTATCCTATCCGTGTTTGTATGTGGTTACAGGAACTGCAGGAACGAGATTTAGATGTTTGACTATGTTAGACTTAGTCAGATGTACGAGTGAAGCCTCACTAGTACGGCTGACAGGCTCATACGCACGTTTGATGCTGAGCTAAGTCACAATTACAACCTAAATGAGAAGACACGAGTGAGTGATCACCCGTACGGCTGATGAAGCCAACTCGTACGTGTGATGAATGAATCGTATGGGTGAGTTAATAGCAGGGGTATATAAAGTCTTATGTTCTTCATTTTAGGTTAAGACTCTCATTTGTTACACACACTCAGATCTAGTGAGCTCCTCCGATTCTCTCTCAGTCCAAATCACCCAGGTGGTGAATAATAGCTCTAGGTGTTGATCTAATCACACTTGATTTAGTTGTGGTTTGACTAAATTAATCAAAAAAAACTTAACCTATTCACTAGAGGGTTTGATTCACTTATTCTGCCATTGTGTGAGTTAAATCTGTTGATTTCTAAGTTCCTAGTCATGTTTTATCACCTTCTATTATTTCCTCCTCAACTCATATTTTAAAGTATTCATCAATATGTTCCATCCAGTTCTGATTCTCGATATACTTCTAACTTTCATATCGGTCATTCTTCTTTTTCATCTACCGCCGAAAGAATCTATTTACTTCTACTATACTCTTGGGTTTATAGTGTTTCTAGTTCTCCCGTGTCTTTATATTGCTATATGCATCGATATATATGGTTTATAATTTCTAGTTTGTCGTTGGGCTTTATATGTTCCCTTATATTTCAAAGTCTCTGCTTCTGTCTTCTATAATCATTATCATTCACAGTTAATGCTCTCTTTTATTTGCTGCAATTTATACCCCTATTTCTATTTCGGAGTTTTGTCCTTTCGTTTCTTCTTCTTGCGATTAAGCACCGCTTGTAATGGTCCAGAATTCACAGATATGAATTTCGGAATGAACATTGTTAATGTTCTAGGAAGAAAATTGTGATGGCAAGATCTTGACTTGTCAAATTACTAGAATACCTTGGAAAAGGCCGAATCATCAAGAAATATTTTCTTGATATTTTAGAGGTTAAATAGAATACAAGAGTCGTATAACATGGCACATGATGATGTTATGATCTGTGAATCATCACGTTCCATTTAGAAACTCAGCATGACTTACTGTAATATAATCACATTGATCAAGTGTCATTATATTATACTAATTCATGCTTCAGTTCCCAACACTACTTCAAAATATTCCTATTTTAAACTTGAATGTTTCAGAATTTAGAAACTAAAATAGTTTCTTTTATGATGTAATACAGATAGCGCGAAGAGGTAAATGATTTCAAATAAGAAAAATTAAGAAAATATCTTCAGAAATATGGAGGATATTTATAATGAAAGATATGATGATATTTTAGAATTTCTAATATCAGAGGATGATGAAGAATATTGTCTGCAGGGGTTTAGAATCAGGAGCAAGGTATTTGTTAATGACTTCAGTAGGTATTGAATCATTTGGATCCTTTAAAGTCAGGTTCAGTCTTTGTAGTTTGTCCACAGCCTCCTTCCTACTTTGCTCAATCCGTTTTCTAGTTCCAAAACTTCTCTCTTTCTGCGCTTTGCCAGCACACTTCATCATTATCATCCAGCTTTTACTGTTTAAAGTCATTTATAGTTTTTGCTGCTTCATCAGCATTTTTTCCATTTTCGGAGAACCAATTCGTAGTTCGGAGTGTTTTTCAGAAACTTCACATTCAAATTAAGTCCAGAAGATAGACGTTATATATACACATATAACTGTTGGCGTAGACATGCTGCGAGATTTCAAAATACTGACTGCTAATTCCCAATGATTCGTATGGCAATTCTCATTACAAGATGCGAATGAGTAAATGATAGGGTTTCAATGAATAATTATAATGACTTTTTGGAGAGGCTAAAGTCAAAGGGTAATGAAGTTGTTGGTACATCTGCTAATAATGTGGTGGAATGTAAAAGGTTCCCTGGTAATGATGGTGTATATCTCAAGGTTATAATAAGGTTAGTCTGTCTGAAAAGTCAAAGTTGACTTGCTGGAGCTGTGACAAAACTGGCTACTTTGAATAGGAGTCGCAAAGTTATTTTTGCTAATAAATGCCAAAGAATCTGACGCGGATACGTTGTTTAAACTTTTACTTTGGTTTCGAGAGTTTTTCGGGTACATAACTGTGGGTAACATGTGGTTGGATCATCATCTCGATTGTTCATCATTCGAAGTGTCTTCAGAAATTTTCGAAGGGTTTGAACACAGATTGTAATCGTTAACATACATTTGATGTTCTAACACAGTTTTGAAGTCAAAATATAGCTTGTGAAAGATGTAAGGATCTAAGAGTAATGATTTTGGTCATATCTCAAGTTGAATTTTGAGATTTCAAAATCAGAATATGTAATTAAATTTTGAATGAGTATGGTTGTTTTGATTTCTATAAAAGAATGTATATTGTTGTGAAAGTAGGGAGTATAATGGATGATTTGCTGAATCAGATTCGAAGAATGTAACATATTAATTGTGAATTTATATATCTCTCGAGTATTACCTACCCGTTAAAATAAATTTCACAATTAATATTTTGTACAAAAAATTTTATTACAGTCTTTATGAAAATATATATATGTATATTTTCTTCAGATGTAACATAGATTTAATGAGTTAATGTTAAATTAAACTCATTTGATTTACGGTTGAAACTAGAATTGAATAATCCCTAAAGGCTTTAAAAAGTACATAACTTTTACGCAGTATTTCTTTAATGACATTGAAATTATGAATCAATAATTCGTTATTTGTTGATGTATGATGTTCAGTTCGTGGAATTCTTGTGAATTTCGCAAAGTACGAATGATGTTATCTGAAAAGTTTCGGGTACATCGATGATGAAAGTGTAAAATCAAATATATACTTGATTTATTATGAATTGGAGTTTGTTGAATTGCGACAGAGATTGTAGTTAACGCTGGTTAAGTTACGGCTGAAGGACGTACATTATTGCATATTTGTAATATGAATTAACCGAGTAGTTAAGATTCATACACAATAGCTTAACACGGAAAGATTTATTTCAAATTATATGTATATATATATATATATATATATATATATATATATACACATATAATTTCTTCAGAGGGAATGAGTTAATTCTTCATAACTCGTTGATACAATATACATGTTATTGATTCGTAATGATGTCCACAGTGATTCTTGAACTGACGGAGTTTGTAATGTTATCGGTGTTGTTGATTCGGATGTTGACTGTACTGACGATGCTGGTAACGCTGACAGTACTGTTGATGTTGTTGGTAAAGCAAGTTTAGCTTGTTAATCACACACCATTTTTGTCAGGGTTTCTACTCTTCCTTCTATCATTTTGGTTCGCTTAACTGATTTATGGTTAGGGCTAGATTAGATAATCTCTAAGACTTTAGAGATTACATAATCGCCGCGGAATGTTTCTCCAATGAAGTTATGAATTAATACTTCGTCAGTTATAGTTGTTGGTACTCCTTGGTATCTATGGTGCGTATGACGTTGATGCGCGTGGGACAGATTGTGAAGTTGAGGTTTATGACGCGGTTGTGGTTGGAGGTAGTAATGGTACTATTGGCGTTGATGATGGTGGTACTGGTTATGCTGCTGATGCTGCTGCTGGTGTTTGTAATCTCTGCACCATATTCTCCAAAGCCACTACCCGAGCGCGAAGCTCGTTGACTTCTTCTATTACACCGGGGTGATTGTCGGTTCGAACGAGCGGATAAATAAAATCTAAAATTTGATGTAATATATAATCGTGACGAGATACTCTGAAAATGAGCGAGAAAATGGTGTTTCGGACAGGTTTACCGATAAGTGCTTCAGGTTCTTCGTCAAGAGGGCAATGTGGTGGATGGAAGGGATCACCTTCTTCTTGTCTCCAATGATTGAGGAGGCTACGAACTCATCCCCAATTCATCCAGAATAGGTGATGACTGATTGGTTGATCTATTCCGGTCACACTGCTTTCGGAGCTTGAATGGGATTCCATTTCGGAATCTGAGTGACTTAAACTGATGACGAATTCCATTTCGTACGATTGGATAAAGGATTTTTTTTTTCGATATGAAATGATTTTGGCTAACGGATGGTATTCTAATTACATAGAATATATATATATATATATATATATATATATATATATATATATATATATATATATATATATATATATATATATATATATATCAAAAGATTTCGTAGATTACGGAGGACTTTGCGGGATATGTCAGGCAAAGTTTAAAGTAACAGATACGATAAGATAAGATTTAGCAGATATGCTAAGATATGAATTTTTGTCTATACACTATTCATGCAATCAATGCAGCAAGACATGTCTTAGACTAAAAATGATAAGCAGGTAATTTCCTGAGGATGATAAGTAGTTAATTTTCGACACAAACTGATAAGCAAAACTTTTGACATGCAGACACGGTCGAAGTCCAGACTCACTAATGCATCCTATCGACTTATCAGTTAGACACACTAATGCAGACCTGGTTCGCTAAGACCACCGCTCTGATACCAACTAAAAGGACCCGTTCATATACATTATAAACGATTCACAATAGTTGATTACATTGCGAGGTATTTGACCTCTATATGATACATTTTACAAACATTGCATTCGTTTTTAAAAGACAAACTTTCTTTACATCGAAAATTGACAGGCATTCATACCATTTCATAATATCTACTATCCAACTATAAATTGATTTAATAATAATCTTTGATGAACTCAATGACTCGAATGCAACGTTCTTTGAAATATGCTATGAAAGACTCCTAGTAATATTTTTAAAATGAGTAAATGCACAGCGGAAGATTTCTTTAACACCTGAGAATAAACATGCTTTAAAGTGTCAACCAAAAGGTTGGTGAGTCAATTAGTTTATCATAATCATTTATTTCCATCATTTTAATAGACCACAAGAATTTCATTTCTAGTTCTCATAAATATACGTCCCATGCATAGAGACAAAAAATAATCATTCATATGGTGAACACCTGGTAACCGACATTAACTATAAGCATATAAGAATATCCCCTATCATTCCGGGATCCTCCTTCGGACATGATATAAATTTCGAAGTACTAAAGCATCCGGTACTTTGGATGGGGTTTGTTAGGCCCAATAGATCTATCTTTAGGATTCGCGTCAATTAGGGTGTCTGTTCCCTAATTCTTAGATTACCAGACTTTAATAAAAAGGGGCATATTCGATTTCGATAATTCAACCATAGAATGTAGTTTCAATTACTTGTGTCTATTTCGTCAAACATTTATAAAAGCGCATGTATTCTCAGTCCCAAAAATATAAAGGGTAAAAAAGGTAAATGAAACTCACCATACTGTATTTCGTAGTAAAAATACAAATAACGTCATTGAACAAGTGCAAGGTTGGCCTCAGATTCACGAACCTAAATTAATTATATATATTTATGTGTTGCTCAATATTTGTCTCACAAATTAGGTCAAGTCATAGTGTACTACCATCCTAATGCTCGAGACTAATATGCAAAAGTCAACAAAAGTAAATTTGACTCAAAATAATTTCCAAAAATCTATACATGATTAATATATAGTTTAAATATCATCGTTTTATATTTTTAAAAGATTTATTAGAGTAAATAATATAATTTATTTATTAATAAATAAAATTTTATATTAAATTTATATAATAAAATATACTTTTATATATATTAAGTAATACAATTTATAGGGTTCATTTAATATCAGAAAGATAATATGATAGGTATTATTAAAGTAAGTTATTACACGTAGTAAAATATGTTTATATCACATATTTATTTGATAAAATAATATCTATAATGATAGTAAGTAAAAGTTGTATTAATTTGTAATAATAATTATTATTATAAAAATATCAATATTTATAATTACTAAGATGACATTATGATAAAACGATAATTCTAATTATGATAACTTTAATATTTACTATAATTTTTAATATTATCTTTAAAATAATAATTCTATTTAAAATAATAATAATAATAATGGTATTTTATAGTAACAATGACATTTCTATTAAAATGATAATTTTTGTTAAAATGATAGTTTTAATACTAACGATACTTTTAATAATAATAGTAATGATAAAAATAATAAGAACGATAATTTTATCTAAATCAATATCTTATAATATTTTAATTTCATCATGATACTCTTACTCATTATTTCCTAATCGTTTCGTTTAATAGCTTTTAATCGTCTTTTATATCGTGTTCATAATAATGATAATAATAATAATCAAAATAATTAGGTATTACAAATATTTGTTTTAATTACACTAATATTAATAATGATAGTTACGATAACAATATTAACGATAATACTAATAATTATCTTAATGATAATATAGTAATAATAATAATAACAATAACAATAACCATTTTTAAATAATGATATATATATTAATAATGATAATAATAATAATAATAATAATAATAATTGGATAATAATAATAATAGTAATTATAACTTTAACGATAATAACGATAATAATAATAAAAAATAATAATAATTTTTAATGATAAATCCCTTTTATTGATAATGATACTAATAATGATAATAATAAGATAAAACTAGAACGGCGATAAAAACGACGATAATAATAATCATTTTTAATAAAAATATAGAAAATTCAATTGATTATAACTTCTAATCCGTTCATCGAAACCATTCGATATCTAAAGGAAAAGTTCTTAATTTTTCGCTAGCTTTCCAAGGACATGCATATCTTATACCTTATCTCAACCGCAAGTGTAACTAATTCAAGATTCAACCTAACATGTCTAAGGGCAATATCAAAAATACAAGCATGCATAATCCTAAATACTCGAGCACTAGTCAGGGATACACTATTAGTATGTAAAAGTTAAATTATGAGTACTCACGTATCAATATTGAGATTCAATATTGTAGGAAAGGTACGTAGATGCAACGAAAATGATAAACACTATATTGACCTCACGAGCATACCCATGAACCATACTCAATCACCTCCATAGCTATAACCCATAATTTTCTTAATCCTATCCTACTCGAAAAACAATTTCGAAATCACTCGGATAGCACTCCGTCGTAATATTTTATGTATACTAATAATATCTTGAAATAATACGGAGTAAATATATATATGTAAATCGATTGAGAGAGTTTAGAGAAAAATATTTTCAAGTTTCTATGAAATAATGAAATCTATTGAATTCTATTTATAATAGATTTTTGAAATATTAAAGTGAATTATTAAAGTTTGAATTATTAAAGTGAATTATTAAAGTATGAATTATTAAAGTGAATTATTAAAGTATGAATTATTAAAGTATGAATTATTAAAGTGAATTATTAAAGTTAAAGTAAAGTAAAAATAAAGTAAAGGTAAAGTTTAAGTATAGTAAAAGTATAAAACTATGTACGTATAATACGCTTATAAATATATATAATATTAATTTAAATTGTTATATATATTTAATAAAATAAAGTATAAATATCGTTATATTTATCATACTAGTTAAGTAATAAGTTGTCAAAAGTGGTTCTAGATATTTATAAAAGTTATATACGTTTTAATAATAAAGTTCTTTTTAAACTGAAAACGTTTTTGTAAGTTTGAAACTAAATAGATAAATCAAGTCTTTATGAGATTCAATCTTCCACTATCCTTTGTCTAGTTCTCAATGATTGACAATTTGTTCTTATTTATAAATCACTTTACCATTTTCCGAATATTATTAAAATGGAAAGATTTCTCAAATCAACGTGGGCCTTTCAACAGAGACTTGTAATCATAATTCAATATATCTGATAATTCAATCATTTGATCTTATCTTCTAATTCTATTGATAAACATTTTGAAACAGATACAATCATATAAAGTATTTAATCTAATATTTTGTTTACGTTTCAAGTTATAATATATATACACATATACATATATAATCATATTCGTTTAATGGTTCGTGAATCGTTAGAACTTGGTCGAGGTTGAATGAATGTATGAACATAGTTTAAAATTATTGAAATTTAACTTAACAAATATTGCTTATCGTGTCAAAAACATATAAAGATTAAAGTTTAAATTTGGTTGGAAATTTCCGGGTTGTCACAATTCACACAATTTTTGAAAACCCTAATATATCCTCGTAAACTCTTAACTTCAGAAACTCACACCCTTATGTATTTATGAACTTAAACACATCAACTAATCAAGTTTTATGATTAAGTAACATTCCTTAGTCTATCTAGAAGTTAAAACAATATATGATCAAGCTTAAATCAAGATCATAAACACTTAAACACATACTTACATCTAAACCTAACTAATCTAAGTTTAAGCTTAACATTACACCTAATTAATCACAATTAATTAAGGCTAATTACATGCAAACTTAACCTCCAAGTTTAATTTCATACAAACCATGCAAGAACATGCATTCTTGCTTCCTTACATGCAATTGTGTCTCATGCATGCTAGACACCATCTTAACTTCACTAGCTAGCTAATTTGAATTCTTCCTCTTCCTTTTTCTTCCTTTTGACGCCACACACACACACATATCACTACATCTTTTTTGTTTCTACTTGCATTTTCTCTCTAATCTTCAAGCACCTTCATCACCATATTCATACATCTTCATTAAGCTTCTTCATCTTCATTCATCAAGGTAAAAACTTCATACTTTTCTTTATTAAAAATCTTCATCTTCTAGAATCAAGATATATAAGTTAGAATATAGTGTCTTGTACACCATAATTATTGAAAGAAGCTGTTCTTGTTCTAGTAATATGAGGCTATACACATGAACTAAAATATGTTATATAACTCATCAACAAGTTATCTTAAAGATTTGGACACATAAAACCAAGAAGAAGTGGCTAACACATAGAAACCTCATAAGCTTGTATCTGTCCAAATCAGTCCTAGAAAACTGTTTTAGAATCTCAACTTGAAAACCTGCTTATACTTGGTTTCAGGAACTCATATTTTGATATGTTATTCATATATATGTTCATGAATTCTAGTAAAGTTTTCATAAATTTTCTCGAAGAAAAAATCATTTTTCATTTTTATTTGGTGACTCAAGGTCCAGATTTGAACCAATCTGACGAAGATTTAAAAGATCACGTGTAAACCAAAATATAAGATAGATCTGGAAATATAGGCTTATGATTTGAAAACTAGACATAATAAGGATGATATGGCAAGTTGAATAACCAAAATACATTAAGAAATCTTTGAGAAATAGTCCCAACAAGTTGATACAAGATTTTAGTGTTAAAAGCAACCTGGAACTAATTCCTTTTTCACATGTATTTACTAGTATTATAAGAGTCCTCTGTAAAAATATTAAAGAAAATAAATGAGTTTTGCTATTTTTAAACTTGGCTAAGAGTTTATAGTGTAAAACATGAGTGTTTTGCACATTCATGAAAAATGGTCATTTTAACTAACTTTTACTTAGAGTTAAGATACCATATTAACATGGTTGTTTAGAGAACTCATAAAGCTAACTTTGAGAAGTGAACTCAACTGATTTAAGGAAAAACAATGAGTTATGCTTGTGGGAAGTTGGTGTTTTAAATCAAAATATTTAATAATAACGACTATAAGACTAAAGTAAGATAAAAAAAAATCGAGAACCCGGAACGAATACGTAAAAACTAATAAAATTAGTTTATAAACTTAATAAAATACTATATTAAACATAGTATAACCTCTGACCTTTATTCATATATTTAGGTCTCGATCCCGGATCACCGCAAAACATTTAAAACTGCACTTTCCGAGCTTCGCACCGTGTTACATCGATAGTGAGTTTCATAGGTCCCTTTTTTAATATTTTTGGGTTGAGAATCATGCTTATTGTTTTATACATGCTTTATGTTTTTCGAAACATGCTTTTATTTTTTGGTTCATTTTATGTATTTCTAAGTTTTTTATAAACAAGTTTGTAGTCTCTCTTTTAAATGTTTTGTGAATTGAGTTGAGAATTATGTTTGATCTATGTTTGACGCTGTGGATACGAGCAACTAAACTATATTCTACGGAGTAACTTTTATAGTCCACTGAATTCCCGATTTCAAAATTGTTAATTACCTGGATTTGGTAAACGCGAATAATGGGGAAAGATCTATCTAGGTTTGACAGCCACATTCGAACTTAGTAGTTAAACTAATCGGATGCTCAGACTTCATCACAGGTCACTTTTGGACTAGGAGTGACTAGGTTTTTCGGGTACGGATACTTCGATATCTACTTGTTAAGTTCAATATTGGGAGCTCTTGTATATGGAATATATTTTGAAACTGTTTTCAAACAAACTTGATAACCGTTTGGAAACTAGCTTTAAACATGAACTTTGTTATACTATGAAATCTTGTGGTCTACAAAAACTATTTGAACACCGTTTATGAACTTGATAACTGTGAAATCTTATAATCCGTGGAACTATTTATAAACTTGAAATGTTACAAACTACGAAGCTATTTTCGTACTTGAAAGCTAGAGATCATATTACCTCTAAACTATTTATGAACTTGAAATCTTGCGATCCGTGTTACTAGTAAGCGATTTATAAACTTGAGAACTTGTGATTAGTTTTACCGTCAACTTATGTGTGATCTATGAAACATTTTTAAATTATTTTCGCGACAGATCACAAACTGATTTAAACTGTGAACCCTTGTGGTTAAATCATTTTACTAGTGCAACTAAAACCTATGATCTCACCAACATTATGTTGACCGTCTTTTTAAGAATGTATTCTCAGGTTTGTAGCTAGCTTTCGCGCACTCTGGTAGAAGGCTGGACTGGGACCATAAATTCACGCCACATCATAAAGGGTCAGGCGGGGGTGTGATAGAGTGGTATCAGAGCCCATGTCATAGGGATCTAGGATCTGCATTAGTGAGTCTGACAGATTTGTTAGGATACATTAATGAGACTAGACTATGGCAAGATTTATTTACGTTCTTACTCGAACTATTGGATCACATTATCTGATATTAAGATATTGATACTGACCTTAAGAAACTGATAACTCTTAGATGACCTCTTTCGCACCAATCATTTTTATTGACTCTAATGACAAGTAGGTCAACTCCCTCATTATCGTACAATCCGACACTTCTCTCGACTCTAGTGTAGTCAGTTGTCTTATTGGAAGGAGTCTATTAAAGTTGACTTAGAGAGAGATTCTGAGGATTCATATTTAACCTCATCTACCATTTATACTCCACTATTGTTTGTCATTACTCTACCACCCTTACACTTGTTACCAGTCCACGAGGACGAGTATTCACCGACCACCTATGATGCTTATATGTTCAGTATTTTAAACTATAAGTATTCCAAGGATGAAAATTCATATCCCCATTATGACTCATCATTTGAGTCAAGCCTAAGCCTATACTTTCCACCATTCATTGTCAATCAGACGCACATAAGTGGAATTGGAAAAGCGACATCCTTGATTAATGGAAATCCAAGGACAACAACTCCCATTATGAGACAAATGAACCATCCAACACAATTTTGGTTAATCCCGTCACTCAGTTGCAACATCACCGTACGACTCACATGGTTATAGATTACACCATTCGTCAAGGAAGGTATCCGAACAATTTGGACGTTATCACGAGATATCCGCATATCGTGTCTCTCAAATTTCGGATCGTGTAATACCGTGAAGGCTATGATAATTACCCACTATTGAACAATAGTTTGATTTATCCATAGTTGTGAACAGCTCTTTAGACAAACAACTCGATATAACCACCACTCAACCGAATTCGACCAATAATATACGATTCCACGTAATCAAACACGAGATACTTAATGAAGCAAGGATCTCAAATCATAAATTAATAAGTATTGTTCCTCGGAGGAGGAATCCGATAAATACAAATTAAAATGCTACATCCTCTCTCTCATCAAACACTAGACTAAGAGAAAATCATATTGAAAGGACCCGTTCATATACATTATAAATGATTCACAATAGTTAATTTCATCGCGAGGTACTTGACCTCTATATGATACATTTTACAAACATTGCATTCGTTTTTAAAAGACAAACTTTCTTCACATCAAAAGTTGACAGGCATGCATATCATTTCATAATATATCCAACTATAATTGACTTAATAATAATCTTGATGAACTCAACAACTCGAATGCAATGTCTTTTGAAATATGTCATGAATGACTCCAAGTAGTATCTCTAAAATGAGCAAATGCACAGCGGAAATGCTCTAAAGTGTCAACCAAAAGGTTGGTGAGTTCATTAGTTTAACATAAATAATCATTTCCATCATTTTAATAGACCACAAGATTTTCATTTTTAGTTCTCATAAATATACGTCCCATGCATAGAGACAAAAATCATTCATATGGTGAACACCTGGTAACCGACATTAACAAGATGCATATAAGAATATTCCCTATCATTCCAGGAAATCCTTCGGACATGATAAAACAACATCGAAGTACTAAAGCATCCGCTCCAACGGATTGGGTTCGTTAGGCCCATTAGATCTATCTTTAGGATTCGCGTCAATTAGTAGACTGGTTTACTAATTCTTAGGTTACCAAGTAAAAAGGGGCATATTCAGCTTTGATCATTCAACCATATAATGTAGTTTCGATTACTTGTGTCTATTTCATAAAACATTTATAAAAATTATGCATGTATTCTCAGCCCAAAAATATAAAGTGTAAAAAGGCAAATGAAACTCACTCTACAATATTTTGTAGTAAAAATATTCATACGATGAAATTGAACAATGCAGGGTTGGCCTCGGATTCACGAACCTATATCAGTTTTATATATATTAAAACACATAATAACAATTAACAAGTTTATATATTATATCTTAACTTATATATATATATATATATTTACTTTGTATATATATTCAAAATTATTAATATTTATATAGTTATATTAATGTATATATCTGATTAGTATTATAGAATATACCTAATTTGTTATATATGAATATTTATATAAAAATTGTTGCTATGACTAATACATATTTATATGTAATATTACTTATAAATATATTCTTATATACATAATATTTATTTGGAAGAATAATATTGATCATAGTAATAAAAGTTGTATTTGATTAAAATGACAATATTAATAATAAAAATACTGATAATAATTATAATTTTAGTAATAATAATAGTGATAGTAATAATAACAATAATTATAACAATAATCAAATAATAAGTTTTCTACTAATGATTATAATAATAATAATTGTAATGATATTAATAATAATATTAATAATAATGTTATTTTTTAGTAAAATGATAAAAATGATAGTTTTACTAGAGATTTCAATAATTGTATAATAATTCTTTTAATATTAATGATAAGGATGACAATAATACTAATTAATGATAATATATTAACAATAACAATAATCTTAATAAGAATACTTATTCTAATAATAATAGTAATAACAATTTGAATAACAATAATAATAATATCAATAATAATAATAATAAGAAAAATAATTAAAAAGAAAACTACCTTTGAAAAACTTAAAAAGGCTTTCTCCCAAAAAAAATGGCAGAGGCCAAGCTCGAACCCGCGACCTCACGCTCACTTGCAACACCCTAAACCATGGCTCCATCCGTGATTTTTCTGATTTATACTCAAAACAAAAAAATATAAACTATATCTATTTCTCATCTTCTTCTTCATAAACTCACTCGACCAGGGAACCAACCAATAATCCAAATAACTAATACAATTTTGAGTTTAAGCATTAAAATGGAAACAGATACGTCCATTTATTGTTTTGAATAAAAAAAATAAAAATAAAACTGCAACAGCAGTTGCTGTTATCGCGAAAAAAAAATAAACTTAAATCACAAATTTTGAATTCTAAAAACTTATAGGTTGTAACCACAACACGAAATATGTTCTAAATCTATCCTATAAACTTCTGAAATCCTCAATTTAACTTGAAACATTAAAACGAATTTGAATTTCTCGATGAACAAACATTTTGACTTTTGAAAACCTAACTTTGACTTCAAAATTCGATTTCAGTTTGATGAATTGGAAGCTGAGCTTTGGCAGGTAGTTTGAGTAAAGGAATTCTAACATCACTGCATTAAAGGATTTTGGTAATTGATTCGATTTTTAATTTTGACCAAAAAGTAGAAACACAGAGTAATTCGTCGGGTTTTTAAATAAAAAAAAATGTTCTTCAATTGTGAACGCAGAGACGAATGTTATAGCATTATTGCAGTAAACACTTCTAATCAGAAGAAACAAAAAATTAAAAGTAGACAACGAGAGATAACCAAATCGTACAAAATTTTTAACGTATTAATATTAATAAATAATAATAAAAATTCTATTAATAATAAATAGCAATAATACAGAGATATTATTAATAACAACAACAGAATAATAATTCTGTTATTAATAATTATCATAATAATACTAATATTTAGAATAATGATACTAATAGTTATAACAAAGTTTATAATGATATTATAAATGTTAATATTAATAAATTGTATTGTTTTATAATGATAATTATAATGCTAATATATAATAAAATAATAATCCTTAATGATAATACCTAATAATAATACTGATTATTATTAATTGTATTAATAATAATAATAATAATAATAATAATAATAATAATAATAATAATAATAATAATAATAATAATAATAATAATAATAATAATAATAATAATAATAATAATAAAAATAATAATAATATTGACAAGATACTAATAATAATTCATGATGATATTAATAATAACCACGAAGATAATTTTTATAATAATAATTAATAATAACTAATAAAGATGATAATAATAATAATATTATTAATACTACTAATAATAGATTATATTGTTACCTAATAATATTTATAATAATAGTAATGGTTTTAATGATAATGGTAATAAATAATGCTACTAATAATCTTCATCATAATTTTTACTACTCATTATAATGATATTAATAATAATAACAATAATAATATTATAACAAATTAAATGTATCAAATTTCATATCTATATATAATTATTGATTAGATGTATATTGTAATATATTAAAATGTATAAATATTAATTATTCAATAAATGTTTTCATAAAAAATATGATATAACTATTACATATTATATATATATATATATATATATATATATATATATATATATATATATATATATATATATATATATATATATATATATACACACACACACACAATTTCTGTTAATCGTTGGGTAAAGTCCAATGGATAGTTAAGTGCATGAGATTATATAAAACGTCTATTTACTTAATTTGTCGATATTCATCTTCTAAGTTTTCTACATTTCATAACTTCACCTTTATATTAAATAATATGAAAGTTAAATAGTTACCTTATTAAAAGTCATGAGTAAATTGTTGTAAAGCATGTATTGGAACCAAACAGGAATCTCCACTAACTTCTGTCTAGTTACCGTTAATTGACACATTGTCCTCACTTGTAGATTACTTTACCATTTTTTGAATGTTGTTAAAAAGAACAGATTTCTTAAATCATAGTGGACCTCACAACATAGACCTATATAACACAATGTATCTGATAATTCAATCATTTGGTATTATCTTTTACTTCCGTCGATAAATGTATTGAAACAAATATGTTCATGTAAAGTATTATATATATCTAATACTTTGTTAACATTTTCAATTAATAAGTATATATTATATATACATATCTATATACAAATAAATGTTCGTGAATCGTTGAGCACAGTCAAAGGGTAATTGATTACATGAATAAAATTTCAAAAATTTTGATACTCAACACTGCAGACTTTGCTTATCGTGTCGGGAACATATATAGATTAAAGTTTAAATTTGGTCAGAAATTTCCGGGTCATCACAGTACCTACCCGTTAAAGAAATTTCGTCCCGAAATTTGATCGAGGTTGTCATGGCTAGCTATAAAAATGTTTTCATGACGAGTATGAGTTGATAAATAGAGTTTTATCATCATTGAGTAATATAAATAAAACAATTTAAAGAGTATAAGTGAAGTTATCTTAAGAGAGTGAAATAAGAAAATGTATATTCATTTTAACCGATGACGTAGTTACGATTGATTTTCGGAATTTATGGGATTTAAAGTAAATCTTCGTAATAAGATTTGGTTCTTTGGCAATTAAGGAAATCAGGATTTTTTTCCTTTTTGATTAGATGCAATAATCTGTTTTGATTGCTCTGTCGGATATTTCACTATAAATCCACCCCCTTTGTTTCCTTATTTCCACAGTTCATATCTTCCATTCTTTCTCCCCTAATTCATATTTTTAAAGTATTCGTCAATATGCTCCATCCAGTACTGATTCTTGATATACTCCTAACTTTCGTATCTGTCATTCTTCTTTTTCATCTACCACCGGAGAAAGTTACTTTTTTCTACCATTAACTTAGGGTTATAGTGTTTTTCATTCTCCCGTGTCTTTATATTGCTATACGCATTGATATACACGGTTTGTAATTTCAGGGTTGTTATCGGGCTTTATATTCTCCATTATATTTCGGAGCTTCATGCTTTCATTTTCTCTTCCCGACCTTAAATCAAGCGGATAATGGTCCAGAATTCGTAGGTATGAAGTTTTGGATGAACATAGTTAATGTTCTAAGAAAGAAATTATAATGGCACGATCTTGATTTGTCAAATACCAGAATACCTCGAAAAAAACCGAATTATCAAGAAAAATATTTTCTTGACGTTATGATCTGTGAATCATCACGTTCCATTTAGAAACTCAGCATGACTTACTGTAATATAATCACGTTTATCAAGTGTCATTATATTATACTAACTCATGCTTCAGTTCCCAACACTACTTCAAAAACATTCATATTTTAAATTCGAAATTTTTTAGAATTTAGAAACTAACATAGTTTCCTTTCTGATGTAACACTGATATTGTGAAGAGATAATTGATTTCAGATAAGGATAGTTATGAAAATATCTTCAGAAATATCGAAGATATTTATGACGATATTTTGGAATTTCTAAGATCGAAGGTTGATGAAGAAAATCCTTTCGCAAGGATTTAGAATAAATAAGAAGCAAGATATTCGCTGAAGAGTTCATCAGATACAGAATCATCTGAATTTATTAAGTGCGGTTTTAGTCCTTGTGATTTGTCCACAGTCTCCTTTAAGGTTTGCTCAATCCGTTTTCCACTTCCAACATTTCTGAGTTTTTCCAACATACTATTCTTTATTATCATACCTTCAACGGTTAAGGTCATTTACAGTTTTTGTTGCTTCCTTCAATTTTTTTTTTTTTTCGGAGTATTGATTCGTAGACTGGTGCTTTTCATAATTTCAGAATTGAAATTCGTAAATCCAGGAGATAGAAGTTATATATATATATATATATATATATATATATATATATATATATATATATATATATATATATATATATATATATATATATATATATATATATATATATATATTAATTGTTGTCGTAGAATCGCTGAGAATTTTGAGATTATCGATTGATGCCTTCCGGTACTTGGTATGGTAATTATCGTTACGAGATACCGATGAGTTCATGATAAGACTTCAATAGATAAATATATTGATTTATCGTAGAGATTTAATCCAAGGAGCAACGAGGTTGTTGGTACGTCTGCTGGTAATTTAGTGGAATATAAAAGATTCTCCGGTAACAATAAAAAAGCACGCATATATATCAAGGTTATAATAAGGTTGTTTCGAACGAAAAGCCGAAGTTGACTTGCTGGAGCTGTGACAAAATTGACTAATTTTGGAAAAGAATTGCAAAGTTATTTTCGGTAATAACAATGCCAAAAGAGTTAACACAGATACGTGTTTAACGTTTACTCAGGTTCTGAGTGTTTTCAGGTGCATAACTATTTGCATTAATCTTTTCTTCCGTAGTTGAAGTGCGGTTGATTCATTCTCTGGATTGAGGTGTTTTCAAGAATCATGAAAGGTTTGTACGTAGATTGTAATCGTCAAGATATAATTGAGGTTTAAGATGAAATCAAGTGGCAAACTTGAAGAATTATTTAGTTTCATATGTTATAATCAATATTTTAATTCATTTTAATTGTCCAATGTTGGCAGTCCACAGTTAGCAGTCCACAGTTCGCAGTTCCATAATTCATATATAGTTTAATATATAATATTCGAATTAAGTATTACGTATCGTGACCTGTGTACATGTCTCAGACTCGATCACAACTCAAAGTATATATATTATTGTAGAATCAACCTCAACCCTGTATAGAGAACTCGATCATTACTGCATATAGATTGTCTACGGTTATTCCAGATAATATATATAGATGCGTCGATATGATATGTCAAAACCTTGTATACATGTCCCGATATTTAAAGTGTGTAAAATAAATAACAGGAATTAAATGACGATAATTAAAATTGCGAGAATTAAAATTGCGATAAAATAAATTGCGATAATTAAATTGCGATATATAAATTGCGATAATTAAAATGTAATACGGAATTAACAGTTAACTAGGAACAGTTAGCTAGGATTTCGTTAGCGTGGATTCTTAACAAAATTTCTCATAGTTAATTTGTTTGTTTCTAACAAATTTTATTTTGTCCAATGTTTTCTTCATTATGCCACTTGTTGGATTCTGATAGGTAAAAATCCGAATATGAAATTGAGTGAAAATGGTTATTCTGCGATGAACGGATACGTATATCTATGGATGTAAGTAGGATAGTAAATGACTGTTGAATCAGATTGGAAGAATGTACCGTGTAACTTATTAATGTGAAATCCAAATATTCCTCGGGTATTACCTACCCATTAAAATATTTTCACCATTAACAGTTTGTACAATAGAATTTTTAATTACAATCTTTATGAAAACATATATACATATATATTTTCTTCAGATGTAATCATGGATTTAATGAGTTAATATGATATTAATCTCATTTGATTTATCGTTAGAACTAGAATATATAATCTCTAAAACATTAGAGATTACTTAATCGCCATGAAGAATGAAGATAATTGATGTAGAACGATACGTAGAATGATGATTATACTCGAGGTACAGAATGAGATGTTGAGGCGTGTGATGTTGAAACTTGGGTTGTTGGTGGTACTTGTGTTGCCAGTGCTGTTGCTGAATCTGGTAGGTTTTGCACCACGTTTTCCAAATTGATTACTCGAGCGTGAAGTTCGTTGACTTCTTCCATTATTCCAGGATGATTGTCGGTTCGGACGAGCAGATGAATAAGATCTAGAATTTTAGATAGAATATAATCGTGGCGTGATATTCTGGAAATGAATATGAGAATGGTATTTCGAATAGGTTCACCGGTAAGTGCTTCAGGTTCTTTGCCAAGAGTACAGGTTGGTGGGTGGAAAGGATCGCCTTCTACTCGTCTCCACCAGTTAAGTCGACTACGAACCCATCAAATGAATTGGGGATGGCTGATTTGGTTGATTCATTCTGGTGACACTGCTTTCGGAGCTTAGGTGAAACTCCATGTCGGAATAGCTGTCGGAATCCGAGGAATTCGAACTGGTTGAGGGATTCATCTCGTATGATCAGATGAAGGATTTTCGATAAGAAATAGATTATAGGATGTACATTAGTACCCTGCAATACATAATTTACATATGCATATAAAATACTAAAATCTCATAAGTTACGGATTAATCTATGGAAGCTGCTAGGCAAAGTCTACAGTAGCAGATACGCTAAGATATGAATTTTGTCTATACACTATTCATGCAGTCAATGCAGTAAAATGTGTCTAGACTAAGAATGATAAGCAGGTAATTTCCGACAAGAAATGATAAGCAAAACTTTTGACATGCAGACACGGCCGAAGTCCAGACTCACTAATGCATCTAAATAACTATCAGTTAGACACACTAATGCAAGACCTGGTTCGCTAAGACCACCGCTTTGATACCAACTGAAAGGACCCGTTCATATACATTATAAATGATTCACAATAGTTGATTTCATCGCGAGGTACTTGACCTGTATTTGATACATTTTACAAACATTGCATTCGTTTTTAAAAGACAAACGTTCTTCACATCAAAAGTTGATAGGCATGCATATCATTTCATAATATATCCAACTATAATGGACTTAATAATAATATTGATGAACTCAACGACTCGAATGCAACGTCTTTTGAAATATGTCATGAATGACTCCAAGTAGTATCTCTAAAATGAGCAAATGCACAGCGGAAGATTTCTTTCATACCTGAGAATAAACATGCTTTAAAGTGTCAACCAAAATGTTGGTGAGTTCATTAGTTTAACATAAATAATCATTTCCATCATTTTAATAGACCACAAAATTTTCATTTTTAGTTCTCATAAATATACGTCCCATGCATAGACACAAAAATCATTCATATGGTGAATACCTGGTAACCGACATTAAAAATATGCATATAAGAATATCCCCTATCATTCTGGGAAATCCTTCGGACATGATAAAACAACATCGAAGTACTAAAGCATCCACTCCAACGGATGGGGTTCGTTAGGCCCAATAGATCTATCTTTAGGATTCACGTCAATTAGTAGACTGGTTTACTAATTCTTAGGTTACCAAGTAAAAAGGGGCATATTCGGCTTCGATCATTCAACCATATAATGTAGTTTCGATTACTTGTGTCTATTTCGTAAAACATTTATAAAAATTGTGCATGTATTCTCAGCCCAAAAATATAAAGGGTAAAAAGGCAAATGAAACTCACTCTACAATATTTTGTAGTAAAAATATTCATACGACGAAATTGAACAATGCAGGGTTGGCCTTGGATTCACGAACCTATATCAGTTTTATATATATATTAAAACACATAATAACAATTAACAAGTTTATATATTATATCTTAAATTATATATATATTTACTTTGTATATATATTCTAAATTATTAATATTTATATAGTTATATTAATGTATATATCTGATTAGTATTATAGAATATACCTAATTTGTTATATATGAATATTTATATAAAAATTGTTGCTATGACTAATACATATTTATATGTAATATTACTTATAAATATATTCTTATATACATAATATTTATTTGGTAGAATAATATTGATCATAGTAATAAAAGTTGTATTTGATTAAAATGACAATATTAATAATAAAAATACTGATAATAATTATAATTATAGTAATAATAATAGTGATAGTAATAATAACAATAATTATAACAATAATCAAATCATAAGTTTTCTACTAATGATTATAATAATAATAATTGTAATGATATTAATAATAATATTAATAATAATGTTATTTTTTAGTAAAATGATAAAAATGATAGTTTTACTAGAGATTTCAATAATTGTATAATAATTGTTTTAATATTAATGATAAGGATGACAATAATACTAATTAATGATAATATATTAACAATAACAATAATCTTAATAAGAATACTTATTCTAATAATAATAGTAATAACAATTTGATTAACAATAATAATAATATCAATAATAATAATAATAAGAAAAATAATTAAAAAGAAAACTACCTTTGAAAAACTTAAAAAGGCTTTCTCCCAAAAAAAAAAAAATGGCAGAGGCCAAGCTCGAACCCGCGACCTCACGCTCACTTGCAACACCCTAAACCATGGCTCCATCCGCGATTTTTCTGATTTATACTCAAAACAAAAAAATATAAACTATATCTATTTCTCATCTTCTTGTTCTTCATAAAATCACTCGACCAGGGAACCAACCAATAATCCAAATAACGAATACAATTTTGAGTTTGAGCATTAAAATGGAAACAGATACGTCCATTTATTGTTTTGAATAATAAAAATAAAATAAATTAAAACTGCAACAGCAATTGCTGTTATCGCGAAAAAAAAAACTTAAATCACAAATTTTGAATTCTAAAAACTTATAGGTTGTAACCACAACACGAAATATGTTCTAAATCTATCCTATAAACTTCTGAAATACTCAATTTTACTTGAAACATTAAAACGAATTTGAATTTCTCGATGAACAAACATTTTGACTTTTGAAAACCTAACTTTGACTTCAAAATTCGATTTCAGTTTGATGAATTGGAAGCTGAGCTTTGGCAGGTAGTTTGAGTAAAGGAATTCTAACATCACTGCATTAAAGGATTTTGGTAATTGATTCGATTTTTAATTTTGACCAAAAAGTAGAAACACAGAGTAATTCGTCGGGTTTTTAAATAAAAAAATTGTTCTTCAATTGTGAATGCAGAGACGAATGTTATAGCATTATTGCAGTCGACACTTCCAATCAGAAGAAACAAAAAATTAAAAGTAGACAACGAGAGATAACCAAATTGTACAAAATTTTTAACGTATTAATATTAATAAATAATAATAAAAATTCAATTAATAATAAATAGCAATAATACAGAGATATTATTAATAACAACAACATAATAATAATTCTGTTATTAATAATTATCATAATAATACTAATATTTAGAATAATGATACTAATAGTTATAACAAAGTTTATAATGATATTATAAATGTTAATATTAATAAATTGTATTGTTTTATAATGATAATTATAATGCTAATATATAATAAAATAATAATCCTTAATGATAATACCTAATAATAATACTGATTATTATTAATTGTATTAATAATAATAATATTATTATTATTATTGACAAGATACCAATAATAATTCATGATGATATTAATAATAACCACGAAGATAATTTTTATAATAATAATTAATAATAACTAATAAAGATGATACTAATAATATTATTAATACTACTAATAATAGATTATATTGTTACCTAATAATATTTATAATAATAGTAATGGTTTTAAAGATAATGGTAATAAATAATGCTACTAATAATCTTCATCATAATTTTTACTACACATTATAATGATATTAATAATAATAACAATAATAATATTATAACAAATTAAATGTATCAAATTTCATATCTATATATAATTATTGATTAGATGTATATTGTAATCTATTAAAATGTATAAATATTAATTACTCAATAAATGTTTTCATATAAAATTTGATATAATTATTAAATATTATATATATATATATATATATATATATATATATATATATATATATATATATATATATATATATATATATATATATATATATATAATATTTAATAATTATATATATAATATTTAATAATTATATCATATTAATTATATACAAGTTCTGTTAATCTTTGGGTAAAGTCCAATGGATAGTTAAGTGCATGAGATTATATAAAATGTCTATTTACTTAATTTGTCGATATTCATCTTCTAAGTTTTCTACATTTCATAACTTCACCTTTACATTAAATAATATGAAAGTTAAATAGTTACCTTATTAAAAGTCACGAGTAAATTGTTGTAAAGCATGTATTGGAACCAAACAGGAATCTCCACTAACTTCTGTCTAGTTACCGTTAATTGACACATTGTCCTCACTTGTAGATTACTTTACCATTTTCTGAATGTTGTTAAAAAGAACAGATTTCTTAAATCATAGTGCACCTCACAACAGAGACCTATATAACACAATGTATCTGATAATTCAATCATTTGGTATTATCTTTTACTTCCGTCGATAAATGTATTGAAACAAATATGTTCATGTAAAGTATTATATATCTAATACTTTGTTAACGTTTTCAATTAATAAGTATATATTATATATACATATCTATATACATATAAATGTTCGTGAATCGTTGAGCACAGTCAAAGGGTAATTGATTACATGAATAAAATTTCAAAAATTTTGAGACTCAACACTACAGACTTTGCTTATCGTGTCGGGAACATATATAGATTAAAGTTTAAATTTGGTCAGAAATTTCTGGGTCATCACACATATCCTATGGAATCAACCCTAGTCACCCTAATGAACTACATCAGGTATACTGTTCTCGAAAGATGGTTCAGATGACCAAGATTCACTTCATATCACGTCTCACGACACTTATCTTCCACCTCCACCTACTATTGTCCATCGGTACATGAACGCCAAGGATTTAAAAACCGAAACCCTAGCACCCTCGACCGTTGAAGACGACAAGAGGGAAAACCCTAATAAGAGATCAGTAAACATTAGACCACTATTGCCCAAGGATCATGAAACTATCAGCTCATTCTATTTTCTTTCCCTTACAACGCGCATAATTTTCTACGAGACAAGTATCAAGATCCCAAGGTCAAGCATACACTCCAAGATTATCCGATATCGGAATATCACCAATTGAGGATAAAGGAGGTTGATGTACCCAAGATTTGCATTCAGGACTACATACGGTCATTACAAATCTCCAGGAATTCCATTTGGTTTGAACAATGTGCGTGTTGTGTTCATAAAACTTATGAACCGGGTGTGCGAACTATATTTGGATAAATTCAACGTTGTGTTCATTGACAATATTTTGATCTACTCCAAAGTCAAGGGCGAGCACAACCAATATTTGAGAATACCTTTGCAACTGCTGGCGAAGGAACAATTGTTCGCTAAATTTCCAAAGTGTAGTGGAGTAAGAAAGCTTGTGTGGACGAAGCATGATATTCAATCCATACAGGGACAGTTAAGATGTTCCATGACCTAAACGAATTTTATTAGTAGCCAAGCAGGAGGACTGAGGTTGCCACTTATGGAAGAAAGTGCTTGACTTGTTCAGAAGTCAAGGCTAAGAATCAGATACCATCTGGATTATTGTAGCAACCTGAAATCCCACAATGGGAATGTGAGAGGATTACCATGGATTTCATCCCTAAACTACCAAAGGCTACGAGTGTTCATGATACAATTTGAATAAAAGTGGATCATTCCTCAAAGTCAGCGCCTTTTTACCGGTGATCACCAACATCCCACCATTCTCGAGAGGTATACGAAATGATTTCTCTGCACAAGCGATTTTCGCTCGTTTTCTCGACAACCAATCCATGCCAATAACGACATTAAAAATTCCTAACTCGATCGGCATCAAGTCAACTTTAAACAAACTATCAAATAAGTTTAAGGGACAATCGCGCATGACCTAATTGATATCGGCCAAAAAGTGACGTTTTTACCCCTGATATTAAGCCCTAAAATCCAAGTTCCAAACTTTATCGCCAAAATTTTCACTTTGTCGGTTGATTTTGTAGATTAAGTAATTGCGAAGGCGATGCAACTAGAATCAAGTAAAACGGAGCTAAAACGAAGAATCTAGAGCGAAAACAGTGAAAATCAAGTTACGATCCAGGAAACAAGCTGACCAGGGCAGCAAACGGCTTGCCAAACGGCTGCCAAACAGCTTGCCACACAGGTCGAATAAACGGGCATAAAAAACGGCTGACCAAGCCAAACGGCCTCTGCAAAAGGCCTACCAAATGGCTTGCCAAACGGCCTGCTAGGCGTTTGTAGGCAGAATTCAAGTCTATTTAAATGGCTTCTTCCATTCATTTCAACACACACTCAGTTTGTAATTCACTATATATTTTCAAGCTTTTTAGTTAGTATTTAGTAGTAGCCAGCTTAGCTTTTATTTTCCAGAGGATATCCCGGCGAGTCCATGCAATCTCGGGCAGATTTCTTCAGCTTCTTCAGGTTTTTATCCGAAATGCTTGTCTTTTTTATTCAACATGTATTGCTACCATTTATATTTAATAATGCATTCTGATATTATCATGTTAGCTTAATTAATCTGTATGTTTCCATGATAGAAGTTTGGGTTAGCGTAGTTATGTTAAATTAGTACTGTTACCATTGTTATACTGAACTTATGAGTCTGATATATTTGTATGCTAGCATCTTAAGGATTGACCAACCTATGTTGTGATTAGGACTTGTCCACCTACATGAACTTCTACTTCATAGGATTAAGACCCCTGGTTATACTGTATCTGAAGATTCTATGAACTCGGTATGGCCGGAGTTCCCGAGAGGCATCTAATGCGCTTTTAGGACACATAACTTTGGAATTGAGACATGAATGACCTAGTATACCTATTGACATTTCCAAGGAGACCTCTTAGGAGCTGTTAAGATCTAGCTAGTGCCTTGACTATATGATCCAAACCATTTGCATGCTCTTGTTTGATTGTTGCCCAAGGATTAAGTCATATCAAGTGTTTAGGTATCTGCTAGGTTTCTATCTGCTTTAGTTTCAGTATATCAACTGTAATGCTGTATAACATTTGATTTGGTATGATCTCATTAGTATGATGAAATGGTTGTTAGTTTTCATTTAAGGTTTTGTCAACTTAACCAGACGGACTCCTTCCATTTGTGATCAGTGTTCAATCAACACTGCACGTTGTTATTCAGTTAACTAAACTGATAACGAGGGTTAGGATTAGAGCTCAACTCACTAATAAACCTAGTGCGTTACTGAGGATAACCTCCGAGGTATAGATACCTTTCAATTATACAACCGAGTGACATACTTTTCACTACTCAACGAGAACTGTGAGAGTCTAGAGATAAGTAGGTCTGTGTAATTGGCTCATCCAACCAGATCTACACCATTCAAATCATAGCTTTAACATAAACATAATTTCCTTTCCCTAGCCCAAACTAATATCTTGGTCAACATTTCCCTGATCTGCATACTCCGGATATCCTTCCACTTTCTTTACCTTTCAGTAATTAGGGCTATTAACTTAAACAAACTACTATCCTTTACTCAGGTAGTTTATACAAAGACAATTATCCACTTGATCTTCAATTCGTTAAACCATTCAAAAATACGACCCTAGGTTAACTTACACCTTCTACCATTAGAAAATCAAAAGTAAATTTAGGCCCCGTAAAAATATAAATAATAAACCACTGTTTGCTACCCTGATTAGCTGATTCTGTCGTCTTGCGACCTAAAGACACCGCATAGATAAAACCGTCCGTTTCGGCCATCATTTATCTACCTTCAGCAATTTACCGTTAGCTAGCCCTATAGCAATGTAGGGATCACATGAGTCAAGAAGGAAGTATGAATCTCTCTTACAGAAGATAGAACATTAGTAACCCAAAAAGGATCGTGACACGAGGCTGAACATAATTCCATATCTAAAGACTCAATAGTACCCCAAGAAAGGGGAATCCCTCTATAATATATGTACGAAAAATCAACTAATGAGAGAAGCAAGTGTAGAAAGTACTAACCAGAGAACCTTGTGACGAATTACGAATCACTTGACCAACCACGAAGATCTAGTGATTTACTCAAAGAATCAATCTGGCGAAAAACCTAATAACTAAACTCATTCTGACTCTTAGAATACGAATAAGATAGGAAAGACAGTCATGGCTTCAGGCCATAAGTGAATTGAATATAGGACATGGATATCATCTGTTAAGAAGGGATGGTGAAATGAATGTGTGGATTATATAATATAATGATGTCTGACTAACGCAATTATATTGTAATAAGTTATACAGAAATTTACACCATCTGTTCAGGAAATGATGAAAGTATGAATTGTTACGGTAGAATGACGCCTAGTCAACATGATTATACTATGATAATTCACATGGAAATCTTGATAGGATCCGTGTATATCTGATTAGTGATAAGATCTAAAATTGAGTATTAAGAAATCGATAGAAATTGAGGAAGTTTCTAGAACGTTGATATTAAATATCGAAACCTTATTAGGATTCATCATTCCCCCATCAATCGTGATTAGATTCTCATCATTGACGAACACTGAGATAAGAAAAATTCAATAACTCGTCATTGATAACTGCCATCTGAAACTAACTGCATTCACGATATCTTTCGAATACTGAAATTGAAGGAGTATCTCTTCAACGAACCTATTCATTCATTAGAAGAGATCCGTCCGAATGACAACCCTAATTCACCAGAGAATCCATAGAAATCTCCAATTCAAAGGTTATTAATAGCTCATTGAGATTTTAGAGTCACCCTTTTTCAAAGAGTATGTATAAGAAACCAAAACTCTTTCACCATTTCAACACTCGAGTCAATTACTACCCAAATTTTGGGACGAAATTTCTTTAACGGGTGGAGACTGTCACACCCCGGAATTTTCCAACTAGGTTATTTAACCTAACTTGTCTGATCTAGAAATTTCCGGCTTAGTTCACATGATTTTTGAAAGTAGTTTCATGTTAATGTTTGTCTATGATCTCATAATTAGGAATTCAACAATCCTAAGTTATCACCACCATTCACATAATTTTCGAAAACCCTAGTATATCCTCGTAAACTCTTAACTTGAGAAACTCACACCCTAATGTATTTATGAACTTAAACACATCAACTAATCAACTATTATGATTAAGTAACCTTCCTTAATCTATCTAGAAGCTAAAACAATATATGATCAAGCTTAAATCAAGATCATAAACACTTAAACATATACTTACATCTAACCCTAACTAATCTAAGTTTAAGTTTAACATTACTCCTAATTAATCACAATTAATTAAGGCTAATTACATGCAAAATTAACCTCCAAGTTTAATGACATACTAACCATGCAAGAACATGCATTTTTGCTTCCTTACATTCAATTGTGTCTCATGCATGCTAGACACCATCTTAACTTCACTAGCTAGCTAATTTGATTTCTTCCTCTTCCTTTTTCTTCCTTTTAACGCCACACACACACATATCAATACATCTTATTTTTTTACTACTTGCATTTTCTCTCTAATCTTCAAGCACCTTCATCACCATCTTTATACATCTTCATTAAGCATCTTCCTCTTCATTCATCAAGATAAAAACTTCATACTTTTCTTTATTAAAAATGTTCATCTTCTAGACTCAAGATATATAAACTAGAATATAGTGTCTAGTACACCATGATTATTTAAAGAAGTTTTTCTTGTTCTAGTAAGATGAGGCTGTAAACATGAACCAAAATATGTTATATAACTCAGAAACAAGTTATCTTAAAGATTTGAACACATAAAACCAAGAAGAAGTGGCTAACACATAGAAACCTTATAAGCTTGAATCTGTCCAAATCAGTCCTAGAAAACTGTTTTAGAATCTCGACTTAAAAACCTACTTATATTTGGTTTCAGGAACTCATATTTTGATATGTTTTGCATATATATGTTCATGACTTCCAGTAAAGTTTTCATAAATTTTCTCAAAGAAAAAGTCATTTTTCATTTTTATTTTATGACTTATTGTCCAGATTTGAACCAATCTGACCAAGATTCAAACGATCACGTGTAAACTAAAATATAAGATAGATCTGGAAATATAGGCTTATGATTTGAAAACTAAACATAATAAGGAAGATATGGAAAGTTGAACCACCAAAATACATTAAGAAATCATTGAGAAATAGTCCCAACAAGTTGATACAAGATTTTGTTATGATCAGATTTGAGTCAGAAAGGTCATCATTTAAACATATGTTAAAAATAACCTGGAAGTAATTCCTTTTTTCACATGTGTTTATTAGTATTATAGGAGTCCTCTGTAAAAATATTTAAGAAACTAAATGAGTTTTGCTATTTTTAAATTTGGCTAAGAGTTTATAGTGTAAAAGGGGACTGTTTTGCACATTCATGAAAAATGGTCATTTTAACTAACTTTACTTAGAGTTAAGATACCACACTTACATGGTTGTATAGAGAACTCATAAACAGAGGCGGAACCTTGTATATAGGTAGGAGGGCCATGGCCATCCCAAGTTTTTGGGCTATTAATATTGGGCTATAGAAAATTATATATTGGGCTGGAGAAAATTCTATATTTGGCCTTCCTAAAACTAACATCTCTAAAATTTTACTTTCACTTTTACATTTATAACACCACGTATGTTTTTTATTTGGTATTATTAATGACCTACTTTGCTGTTTTTTCTTTAATATAATGTTCCAATTATTGAATACTCCGTATAAAATATCAACAGGTCTTATCTAAAGGCTTTAGACTAAATTAAATGAATAGATCAATGTCTGTTTTGATTTAACTTGTTGTTTTTAAAACTTGAGCCGATTTGTAACGATGTTGATCTTCGTTTTGTATGAATACGATGCTTATCTTTTTGGTATACTGCATTTAAAAAATTTTGAATGTTCATTTTCGCCCTCCTAGTCAAAAACTTCAAGTTCCGCCACTGTTCATAAAACTAACTTTGAGAAGTGAACTCAACAGATTTAAGTAAAAATGCAATGATTTATGCTTGTCGGAAGTTGGTGTTTCAAATCAGAATATTTAATAATAACGACTATAAGACTAAAGTAAGCTAAAAAAATCGAGAACCCGAAACGGATACATAAAAACTAATAAACTAGATTATGAACTTAATAAAATACTATATTAAATATATTATAACTTCTTACTTTAATTCATATATTTAGGTCCCGATCCCGGATGTTATAACCCCAAAAAGGAGTAAAACGTGTTTCCCTAGCCTTATGGAGGATCCTTTACATAAGGGCTATACAAAGGATCCAAGGCTCCCTAGATTCACTAAGTTTAGCCACTGTTATGTAGAGATTTCAAGAGAGCCATGGAAGTCAATCTTGATCGATTGACTTTCTCTCTCAATCTTAATGGTTAATCTTCACATTCATTAATATTCATGTGTCAAGGGTTCTATCAAGTGGTATCAAGAGCTTTGGCCTTCATCATATGAAGGAGATCCTTATGAATATCATGAATGTTTTCCCTCCACCTTTAAACCTTCAAACACCAAAACACATACATCTTCATATCTTCAACCTCAAACCTTCAAATCTTCATCATCTTCGTCATGAAGATCAGAAGATCTTCGTATTTTTTCGAAAAATTTTCGGAAAATTTTTCGAAACCGAATCTCATTTTACCGAATCTAAACCGAAACTTATTCAAATCATCACAACACAATTTATTTCACAACCTTATTTCATTACATCAAATTTCAGATTCAAAATACATAATCACAAAAATAAAATTCACTGATTCATATTCCTTTATTCTGCTACAGTACTCATGCAACATCATTATCTTCTTCATGAAAATCACAAATTCATCAAAATGATTTCTGTAACATGATCTATACATGAATCCTACACCTATTCATACTTTAATTCAAATTTAATTCAACTAATTCTTCATGAATCTGAAGACATTCACTCGTCGAATGAAAACTCTAGATGTTGAGGTCTCTTGAATGATTCAGCCTTTCTCACATAAAATTGAGCATTGATTGGAGTTACTGAATGCATCTTCAAGATGCGTTCATCATAAGATCAATCTAAACAACATCACAGATTCACAAATTCAAAGGTCGAACCTCGTATTCATACGGTCAACGTTTTGATTCGAGGAGTATATTGTGTTTCTTGTTCAATTTAGGATTGACGAAGGTTAGGTGATTCATTTGAAGAATTTTTCATTCAGGAATCATCTAAAAGGCTTTTAATCGCGATTTCAATTTTCTAGTTCTAATGAAGAAGATGAAGTTACTAGATATTGTTCATGCTTTGAATCTCGAATTTGTTGATGTTTTGGATCCAAATCTTCATTGCAAATCATTTTCCGCTGCTATTGGATTAATTTTGAATCGATATTGTGCAATGATTTGATGATTGACAATATTCGATGTTCATTTGATGAACATATTCGGTACTGCAGTTATTTTTTTTACATCAGATTCGGTTTGCACTTGAATCACTTTCGGTATTCAACAATGATTATGATTCGGTATTTGGTTCTTCTAATTCGATTCTTCATTCGATATGAATCAAAATAGGTATTGATGATAATTCGATTGTTGCTTCGGTTACAGACTCAGTATGTCTATTACTGATGATTCAGTTTCAGACTCGGTTACATACGAATTGGGCCTCGTGCTTAACTTAGGCTACATGGTTAATTAGGCTTACCGAATATGGATCTGATATGTTTATTAGACTTATTGAATTCCAAGGCCCAAAATAAAATCTGGTGGACATTTGACACTTTCAGTCCCTGAAAGGTTTCATACTTTTGCAAGACCAGTCCCTTTACCGAATCTTACTCAAATTATGACAGTTTTGGCCCCTGGAGCTTATCAGAATTTTCAGGCCTAGTCCTTTACCGAATCTGGACATCTAAAGCACATTTTTCTTATTCTTTTGAGGTTCGGATTTACACAACTTTTCTCATACGCGTTATTTACGATATTTTGGAGATTTGTGCTGCATCAACCAATTTAAACAATGAAGCTTTTTCTTCATGCAAGCATCATTGTGGGGGAGATATGTATATGGTTTATGTACATACGAGTTATTGTTTGATTCGATGAGAAGCAAAGAAGGATTCAAAGGAACACCCGTATCTTATGGGGAGTTAAAGATGAAGATTGGTTTATTCTCCCCCTACAATCTTTGAACGTTCCTGAAAGGTTTCTAAAATTGAAACTTGTACCCATACGCATTATTAAGGGGAGTTTCTAAAATTTGACGGCGTTTCGTAATCAAATTCAAATGGTGATTCGACTGTAACTTCAATACACTCATTATGGGACTCGGGCTTAACATTATGACTTCAATACACGTACGGTATTGGACTCGAACTTTAAAGAAGACAAAATCAAAGCGTTACTTGTTTGATTATAGTACGTATTTTCTCTACTAGAGAGTAGGTATATGCATACTAGTGTAAAGTAGAATGAACCATGCGAGGAGTAGTTTTCCAATTTACGCTTACCCTCGGGACGAATCCCTGCAGACGCGGATCATGGTCTAAAACCATGGCGTGGCTTAAGTCAATCTTAAAATAGGGCTTACATATGTTCTGCCTGTATACTTGGTGCTGGGCGGATGAAGTCATGCCTTGGTGCTGGGTGAATGAAGTCATGCCTTGGAGCTGGGAGGAAGAAGTCATGTCTTGGAGCTGGGCGGATGAAGTCATGCCTTGGAGCTGGGCGGATGAAGTCATGCCTTGGAGCTGGGAGGAAGAAGTCATGCCTTGGAGCTGGGAGGAAGAAGTCATGCCTTGGAGCTAGGCGGATGAAGTCATGCCTTGAAGCTGGGCGGATGAAGTCATGCCTTGGAGCTGGGCGGATGACAGATGAAGTCTAGAGAGAGAAAGCGTGTATGAGAGAGAAAGTCTAGAGAAAGAGTAGTATGCTGCCCAGAAATTGGGACTCGAAGTCATGGAGAGTGGAGAGTGGAGAGTGGAGAGTGGAGAGTGGAGGGAAAGTGTGTGAGAGAGAAAGTGAAATGGCTGCTCCTCTTTTTTTTGTGTCAAATGAGGTGGGGAGCTCTTCTATTTATAGGCAAAGTTTGGGCTAGTGTGTAACATCCCGTTTTGCCCGTACATATTTAAAGGTATAAACTAAATTATTAGCACGATTATACATGTTCATTTATGTGATTAAATGAGCCAAAGTGTTAGTTTTTGAGTAAATGTATAATTATATTTTTATACGTGAATGAATGCGTATGAGTATTTATAATGTGTCGAGATGGAGTTGAGTCATGCGAGACTTAAGGTTGAAGCTAGGCGTGCATAGGAAGTGTGAATGAGGTGTGCTAGTTGTTTGAACCATCGTTTTGTGTTAAATGGTCGAAGTGACCAGGCTCAGGCAAACACCGCGCCGCGGCAAATGGGTCCGCGCCGCGGCATATCAAGCGAACCAGGATCAAGAAGTGGGTTAAGGAGGGCCTATTTTCCCTTTATAGCGCCGCGACGATTAAGTCTGCGCCGCGACAGTTCTGCTGAACTGGTGTCGGACTTAGCTCAAATTAAGGGATTTTAAGGGGCAAAATGGTAAATTGACATGTGGATCTGATGGGAGCATTAACTCTCCACCACATATTCATTTAATTCATTTCTTTTTCTCTTTTCTCTCCATTTTCTCTCCCAAAACTTAAAACCCATTTGATTTAAAAGTGAGGTTGAGAGTGAAGGATTGAGGGTTGATCTTTGGAGCAAGAATTAAAGTTGTTCCTTGTGTCTCTAGCTACGCGTTGATAGTCTCGGTAAGTTCTAACTCTAAGTTTTGAGTTTTAATTGGTTAATGACTAGGGTTTTGGTTACTAGAGATTTGTAAGACCCATTTGGTGGTAAAATGGGTGAGTTTGGGTTATGTTGTTGTAATGAAACCCTAATAGCCACAATCTAGGGTTTTGGCCTTGTGATTTGAGGTTGTAAGTGTCAATTGATGTTGTTAGTTACTAATGCACTTTAAGATTTATGAAAGAAGTGTTAATGAGTACGTTTGACTTGATTGTGAGTCTAAGTATTATAAAATGGGTCAAAATGTACTAGTTGACCTAATTAGATGAAATGGGTATGGATTACCCTAAGTTTTGTGTTAATTGAAGTTAATAGACTTTAATTTACTAGTCTTAGTGATTAAAGTCAAGTCTTGGCCATTTATGGGCGGTTGCGAGTAGTTGAGTAATTTAATGCAAATTGGGTCATTAAATGCTCAAGTGGGAGTATTGTGGTTAATCCCACTAGTTGTGAAATTGAATGTGCACTTAATGATTTAGGTACATTGCGTTGAAGCTCGGAAGTGCTAAATCATCATCCTTGTGACAAGGTGAGTGGAATAATTATACGTTCATGTATATGGCGTGTTTATTTGTGAATGTTATGGTATGAACCATGTGCCGGTAGTGCCATAACATGTATGTGACGGATATAGGATGTGAACCACGTGCCGGTAGCATCGAGTGTGAACCACGTGCCAGTAGCACTATAAAAAGAGGCATGAACCACGTGCCAGTAGCGTCAAAGTGTGAACCATGTGTCGGTAGCACTATAAAAGAGTGAGACTCAAATGCGTATGGTGTGAACCACGTGCCGGTAGCACCATAGCGTTATGGTTAACCATATTGTGTTGTGATCGTTTAGCATTATATATATATATATATATATATATATATATATATATATATATATATATATATATATATATATATATATATATATATATATATATATATATATATATATATATATATATATATGGTGTTGAGTATATGCTAATGAAATTTGGTGTCAATGTACGACTTGTTGGTATTTCGGGTATGATTGACTTGCTATGAGAGTTACATGCTCGTGCGAGGTATTTGGTATTTGTGATTTCAAATAGATGGGTTATATATATGTATGTATAACTATTGCATTCACTAAGCATTGCTTACCCTCTCGTTGTTTACCATTTTTATAGGTTCCGGCTTGGACAAGGGTAAGGGCATACGGTTGGATTAGTTGTCTCCCGTTTGTGTTGACTTGAGGTGCTTTTTGGATAGCTTTTGAAGTGGCCTAACGTTTTGGGTAGTTTAGCCCCAAACCATGCTCGAATGTCGTTTGGATTATAAACTATCATTGTAGTAGGTCAAACTTGTATTAAACTTAATTACTGACCTTTGTGCCTTTGGTAAACATTTAAACTATTGTACATTTAAATGGAACTTGTGGAATGGTTTACATATTTAATTGGCGCATAAATGTGTATTATATAAAAAAAATGATCGTATGGAATACGGGTTGGGTTGTTTCAAGTGGTATCAGAGCATGGTCTAAGGGATTTAGGCGACTTGAGATAGGTGCCTAGACTTGGGCTTTATTGTGTGAGCGCTTTATGCGGGACTTGTAGGACTTTGGGTCTAATCGGGAATTGTTAGTGCTTTGGTTTATGTGAACTAACCTTGTGCTAATTGATTTGTGTTGTATTTAGCAAGCATCGAGCGAGATGGACATTGTACTAGCAAGTTAATGTGACATGCTCGCGTAACAATGATTAGCTACCATTGTTACGGGTGCAAATCGTGTCAAACAAGTAATGTACGATGATTGTCGAGCAAGATGGAGTAGTGTGGTGTACATGTATATACTTACATGTTATGACTTTTCGTTCTTTTTTTAATCTTTTCTGTTTTATAGAATAAAGACGAGAAACGGACACGCTAATGATAACGGTGGTACGAGTGAGGATGTTGAACTCACGGCCAAGGTTGAGGCCATCTTTAAAAAGTCAAAGAAGGATTTTCTTGACGATGTCCGAAAGGTCTTCCAAGAGTCGGTCGATGGACAATTGACTGAATTGATCAACGATCGAATGAAAGCAGCAATAGAGGAGGCTTTAGAAGCTAGAAACATTTATCCTCGAGGCGAAGAGGGTGAAGGTAATGGTGGGGGTGGAAGGCGGTACTTCCACTACAAAAATTTCAAGGATACTCAACCTCTGATGTTTAATGGGGTAAGGGATCCATTGAAAAGCACTTGTTGGATTTTCGATATCGAGGGAGCTTTCCGTACCGCGGAATGTCCTCCCGAGAAGAAGACGAGGTATGGGTCTAGCATGTTACGTGAAGAAGGCAAGTTGTGGTGGGACGATAAAATCAATTTGTATGGTGAAGAGCAATGTATGAGCTTGACATGGGAGGAGTTTAAGAAGGAATTTTTTCAAGAATACCGAACTTCTTCCGACCTTGATAGAATCCGGGACGAGTTGCATCATTTGCAACAAGGTTTAATGGACTTGGTTACCCTCAAGTCTACCTTTTTGGCAAAGACTCGTTTTTGCCCGGAATATGTTGGTGACGATCACAAGCTAATGAAAGATTTCTACCGTACCTTGAACGATGAGTTAAAGGGTAAGATTAGTCGGGGAATGGCTAAGACTTTTGAAGAGCTATTCGAGTTAGCTCGGGGTTTTGAACTGGAGGTTCCGAGGAAGAGTGATTTCACTTTTTCAAAGAGAAAGTTTGAAGGTTTGAGCCATTCGAACTTTTCAAATAAAAAGAACAAGAAAGGCTCCGAAAGCTTAAATAATGTGAAGAAGGGTGCTTCCGGGGGTTTCGGGCCCACGTGTTTTAATTGTAAACAAAGGGGACACATGGCCCGTGATTGTACCAATGGCCCGAACAAATTTACTTGCTATAGTTGTGGTAAAGAAGGACACCGAAAGTCAGAGTGTCCCGATTTGAACAACAATAATGTTAAAAGGCTAGAGAAGGCTGCGGGTACTGTTCGAGGTCAAAACTATTTGATGACTAATGACGAAGCCAAGCAATCCAACGAAGTTGTCTCAGGTACCTTCTTGGTTAATTCTAATCCAGCAAGGATTCTTTTTGATAGCGGTGCAAATTTGTCGTTTGTGTCTCCAAGATTTGTGCCTAAACTTGATAGACCGTTAGCTAAGTTAAGTCGTCTGGTAGAAGTCGAAATAGCGGACGGCAAGACGGTGCTAGTGGTTGATGTGTGTAAGAATTGTGATGTCATTTTTGGTGCCGAAAACTTTAAAATTGATCTCATCCCTATGACTTTGGGCGATTTTGATATCGTTGTTGGTATGGATTAGCTCGATCGAAATAGAGCCGATATTGCATGCCATGAAAAGTTTATTCGTGTGAAGACCCCTAGTGAGGGAGAGTTAATTATTCACGGTGATAAACGAAGAAGACTTGTGCCGATATGTTCTTTTGCACGGGCACGTCGTTTTCTTGTTAGCGGTGGCATGGCTTTTCTTGCCCATGTTGTTGATACTCGTGATGAGCCGCCACCTATTCATGAAATTCCGGTGGTTAGTGAATTCGAAGACATTTTTCCGGATGAGTTACCGGGTGTTCCGGCGAAAAGACAAGCTGAATTTCGCATTGAGTTGGTTCCGGGAGCTACTCCCATTGCTAAAACTCCTTATCGTTTAGCACCAACGGAAATGCAAGAGTTGTTAAATCAAACCCAAGAGTTGCTTGAGAAGGGTTTTATTCGACCGAGTGCTTCTCCATGGGGCGCTCCGGTTTTATTCGTGAAAAAGAAGGATGGTAGTATGCGGATGTGCATCGACTACAGGGAGTTGAATAAAGTGACAATCAAGAATCGTTATCCACTGCCTAGGATCGATGATTTGTTTGATCAACTCCAAGGTGCGACATATTTCTCTAAGATCGACCTACGGTCCGGCTATCACCAAATGCGGGTCCGTGAGGAAGATATTGAGAAAACGGCTTTTCAAACACGTTATGGGCATTTTGAGTTCGTAGTTATGCCTTTTGGTCTTACGAATGCACCGGCGGCATTCATGGATCTTATGAACCGAGTGTGCCAACCTATGTTAGACAAGTCGGTGATCGTGTTCATTGACGACATACTAGTCTACTCGAAAAGTATGAATGAATATGAACGCCATTTGCGTGAGGTTTTGAAGACATTACAAAGGGAGAAGTTGTATGCTAAGTTCTCCAAATGTGAATTTTGGCTAAGGGAAGTTCAATTCCTTGGCCACATTGTGAACAAAGATGGCATTCAAGTGGATCCGGGGAAGATAGAGACGGTGAAGAGTTGGAGACAACCGACTACGCCTACGGAGGTCCGAAGTTTTCTCGAATTGGCCGGTTATTATCGTCGGTTCATCCAAGACTTTTCTAAGATTGCTTCTCCTTTGACTAAATTGACGAGGAAGAACGTAAGGTTCAATTGGGAGAACGAGCAAGAAATCGCTTTTCAATTGTTAAAAGAGAAATTGTGTCAAGCTCCGGTGTTAGTGTTGCCAGAAGGGGTAGAAGACATGACGGTTTATTGTGATGCTTCGTTAAATGGACTCGGGTGTGTTCTAATGCAAAGAGGTAAAGTCATCGATTATGCCTCTCGACAATTAAAGGAACACGAGACGAGATATCCGACTCATGATCTTGAGTTGGCGGCGGTTGTGCCTGCGTTGAAAATTTGGCGCCATTACTTGTATGGTGTCAAGTGTACGATTTATTCGGATCATAAGAGTTTGAAACACCTCTTTAATCAACGAGATTTGAATTATCGTCAACGTAGGTGGATGGATGTGGTGAAAGATTATGATTGTGAAATACTTTATCATCCGGGCAAGGCGAATGTGGTCGCGGATGCGTTAAGTCGAAAGAGTCATCACCCGGCGTTACGATTGGGATTGTTACGTATGATTATTACTAACGATTTTCTTGAAAAACTCGGTGTGATTCAAATAGAGGCTTACGTTCACAACAAGCATGCGGAGTGAATTGTGGGACAATCGGAGTTCATTACTATGGGCTCGCGTGGTTTGTTGTCTTTTCAAGGAAGAGTGTGGGTGCCTAAGATGGGTGATTATCGACAAGTGCTACTCGATGAAGCACATAAGTCAAAGTATTCCATTCATTCGGGCGCGACGAAAATGCATCTTGATTTAAGGAAAGATTATTGGTGGCCGGACATGAAACGTGATGTTGTGAAGTATGTTGAGCAATGCGTCATGTGTAGTGACCCGAACTTTTCCAAGTTTATATAAATTAATTAAGATTGATATTTACATGATTAAATGTTTCCAACATGTTAAGCAATCAAACTTGTTAAGACTTGATTAATTGAAATATGTTTCATATAGACAATTGACCACCCAAGTTGACCGGTGATTCACAAACGTTAAAACTTGTAAAAACTATATGATGACATATATATGGATATATATATATATAGTTAACATGATACTATGATAAGTAAACATATCATTAAGTATATTAACAATGAACTACATATGTAAAAACAAGACTACTAACTTAATGATTTTTAAACGAGACATATATGTAACGATTATCGTTGTAAAGACATTTAATGTATATATATCATATTAAGAGATATTCATACATGATAATATCATGATAATATAATAATTTAAAATCTCATTTGATATTATAAACATTGGGTTAACAACATTTAACAAGATCGTTAACCTAAAGGTTTCAAAACAACACTTACATGTAACGACTAACGATGACTTAACGACTCAGTTAAAATGTATATACATGTAGTGTTTTAATATGTATTTATACACTTTTGAAAGACTTCAATACACTTATCAAAATACTTCTACTTAACAAAAATGCTTACAATTACATCCTCGTTCAGTTTCATCAACAATTCTACTCGTATGCACCCGTATTCGTACTCGTACAATACACAGCTTTTAGATGTATGTACTATTGGTATATACACTCCAATGATCAGCTCTTAGCAGCCCATGTGAGTCACCTAACACATGTGGGAACCATCATTTGGCAACTAGCATGAAATATCTCATAAAATTACAAAAATATGAGTAATCATTCATGACTTATTTACATGAAAACAAAATTACATATCCTTTATATCTAATCCATACACCAATGACCAAAAACACCTACAAACACTTTCATTCTTCAATTTTATTCATCTAATTGATCTCTCTCAAGTTCTATCTTCAAGTTCTAAGTGTTCTTCATAAATTCCAAAAGTTCTAGTTTCATAAAATCAAGAATACTTTCAAGTTTGCTAGCTCACTTCCAATCTTGTAAGGTGATCATCCAACCTCAAGAAATCTTTGTTTCTTACAGTAGGTTATCATTCTAATACAAGGTAATAATCATATTCAAACTTTGGTTCAATTTCTATAACTATAACAATCTTATTTCAAGTGATGATCTTACTTGAACTTGTTTTCGTGTCATGATTCTGCTTCAAGAACTTCGAGCCATCCAAGGATCCATTGAAGCTAGATCCATTTTTCTCTTTTCCAGTAGGTTTATCCAAGGAAATTAAGGTAGTAATGATGTTCATAACATCATTCGATTCATACATATAAAGCTATCTTATTCGAAGGTTTAAACTTGTAATCACTAGAACATAGTTTAGTTAATTCTAAACTTGTTCGCAAACAAAAGTTAATCCTTCTAACTTGACTTTTAAAATCAACTAAACACATGTTCTATATCTATATGATATGCTAACTTAATGATTTAAAACCTGGAAACACGAAAAACACCGTAAAACCGGATTTACGCCGTCGTAGTAACACCGCGGGCTGTTTTGGGTTAGTTAATTAAAAACTATGATAAACTTTGATTTAAAAGTTGTTATTCTGAGAAAATGATTTTTATTATGAACATGAAACTATATCCAAAAATTATGGTTAAACTCAAAGTGGAAGTATGTTTTCTAAAATGGTCATCTAGACGTCGTTCTTTCGACTGAAATGACTACCTTTACAAAAACGACTTGTAACTTATTTTTCCGACTATAAACCTATACTTTTTCTATTTAGATTCATAAAATAGAGTTCAATATGAAATCATAGCAATTTGATTCACTCAAAACGGATTTAAAATGAAGAAGTTATGGGTAAAACAAGATTGGATAATTTTTCTCATTTTAGCTACGTGAAAATTGGTAACAAATCTATTCTAACCATAACTTAATCAACTTGTATTGTATATTATGTAATCTTGAGATACCATAGACACGTATACAATGTTTCGACCTATCATGTCGACACATCTATATATATTTCGGAACAACCATAGACACTCTATATGTGAATGTTGGAGTTAGCTATACAGGGTTGAGGTTGATTCCAAAATATATATAGTTTGAGTTGTGATCAATAATGAGATACGTATACACTGGGTCGTGGATTGATTCAAGATAATATTTATCGATTTATTTCTGTACATCTAACTGTGGACAACTAGTTATAGGTTACTAACGAGGACAGCTGACTTAATAAACTAAAAACATCAAAATATATTAAAAGTGTTGTAAATATATTTTGAACATACTTTGATATATATGTATATATTGTTATAGGTTCATGAATCAACCAGTGGCCAAGTCTTACTTCCCGACGAAGTAAAAATCTGTGAAAGTGAGTTATAGTCCCACTTTTAAAATCTAATATTTTTGGGATGAGAATACATGCAAGTTTTATAAATGATTTACAAAATAGACACAAGTACGTGAAACTACATTCTATGGTTGAATTATCGAAATCGAATATGCCCCTTTTTATTAAGTCTGGTAATCTAAGAATTAGGGAACAGACACCCTAATTGACGCGAATCCTAAAGATAGATCTATTGGGCCTAACAAACCCCATCCAAAGTACCGGATGCTTTAGTACTTCGAAATTTATATCATATCCGAAGGGTGTCCCGGAATGATGGGGATATTCTTATATATGCATCTTGTTAATGTCGGTTACCAGGTGTTCACCATATGAATGATTTTTATCTCTATGAATGGGATGTGTATTGAAATATGAAATCTTGTGGTCTATTGTTACGATTTGATATATATAGGTTAAACCTATAACTCACCAACATTTTTGTTGACGTTTAAAGCATGTTTATTCTTAGGTGATTATTAAGAGCTTCCGCTATCGCATACTTAAATAAGGACGAGATTTGGAGTCCATGCTTGTATGATATTGTGTAAAAACTGCATTCAAGAAACTTATTTTATTGTAACATATTTGTATTGTAAACCATTATGTAATGGTCGTGTGTAAACAGGATATTTTAGATTATCATTATTTGATAATCTACGTAAAGCTTTTTAAACCTTTATTGATGAAATAAAGGTTATGGTTTGTTTTAAAATGAATGCAGTCTTTGAAAAACGTCTCATATAGAGGTCAAAACCTCGCAACGAAATCAATTAATATGGAACGTTTTTAATCAATAAGAACGGGACATTTCATCATGTGTTTGCAAGTTAAAGCCGAGCACCAAAAGCCGTATGGTAAGTTACAACCGTTAGAAATCCCGAAATGGAAATGGGAGCACATTACCATGGATTTCATCACAAAGTTACCTAAAAAGGCGAGAACCCAATTTGATTCGATTTGGGTTATAGTAGATCGATTGACGAAAAGCTCTTTGTTTCTTCCCATTAAGGAAGCGATATCGTCGGAGACCTTGGCTAAGTTTTTTATCAAGGAAGTCATCTCTCGACACGGCATTCCTATATCGATTGTTTCGGATCGAGATACTCATTTTACATCTCGATTTTGGGAAAAGTTTCATGAGAATATGGGTACACAATTGAAATTGAGCACGGTGTATCATCCTCAAACGGACGGTCAAACCGAACGTACGAATCAAACTTTGGAAGATATGTTACGCGCATGCATTATCGATTTTGGTGGTAGTTGGAATGAGCACTTACCTTTGGTGGAATTCTCGTACAATAATAGTTATCATACTAGTATTGGGATGCCACCTTATGACATGCTTTATGGGCGTAGGTGTCGAACCCTGATTTGTTGGGGTGAAGTAGGGTAAAAGGAAATCGGGAGTACCGATTTGGTTTTAGAGACGAATAGCAAGATTGATGTGATTCGAGAGCATTTGAAAAAGGCTCAAGATAGGCAAAAATCGTATGCCAATTAACGTAGACGAATGATCGAATTTCAAGAAGGTGACATGGTGATGCTCAAAGTTTCACCATGGAAGGGTATTATTCGGTTTCGGAAACGAGGAAAGTTAGCTCCTTGGTTTATTGGGCCGTTTAAGGTTTTAGCTCGTGTTGGTGAGGTCGCGTATCATGTGGAATTACCCGAAGAGCTGATCCATAATACATTTCATGTTTCCCACCTCCGTAAGTGTCTTGCGGATGATTCATCTTGGGTGCCATTATACGAGATTGAGCTAAATAATAAGTTAGAGTATATCGAGGAACCGATTGCCATACTTGAGGAGAAGGTCAAAAGATTGAGACATAAAGAGGTAAGGACTTTTAAAGTTCAATGGCGTCATAGTAAGGGTCTCGAGTTCACTTGGGAGCCCGAAGAGTTTGTGTTGGTTTATCTTCCTTCTTGTCATGCGGCTTGGATCGCGAGGACGCGCTCCGATTCAAGTGGGGGAGAGTTGTAACATCCCGTTTTTCCCGTACATATTTAAAGGTACAAACTAAATTATTAGCACGATTATACATGTTCGTTTATGTGATTAAATGAGCCAAAGTGTTAGTTTTTGAGTAAATGTATAATTATATTTATATACGTGAATGCGTGCGTATGAGTATTTATAATGTGTCGAGATGGAGTTGAGTCGTGCGAGACTTAAGGTTGAAGCTAGGCGTGCATAGGAAGTGTGAATGAGGTGTGCTAGTTGTTTGAACCATCGTTTTCTGTTAAATGGTCGAAGTAACCAGGCTCAGGCAAACGCCGCGCTGCGGTAAATGGGTTCGTTCCGCGGCATATCAAGTGAACCAGGATCAGGAAGTGGGTTAAAGAGGGCCTATTTTCCCTTTATGTGTCACGCCGCGACGATTAAGTCCGCGCCGCGACAGTTCTGCTGAACTGGTGTCGGACTTAGCTCAAATTAAGGGATTTTAAGGGGCAAAATAGTAAATTAACATGTGGATCTGATGGGAGCATTAACTCTCCACCACATATTCATTTAATTCATTTCTTTTTCTCTTTTCTCTCCATTTTCTCTCCCAAAACTTAAAACCCATTTGATTTAAAAGTGAGATTGAGAGTGAAGGATTGAGGGTTGATCTTTGGAGCAAGAATTAAAGTTGTTCCTTGTGTCTCTAGCTACGCGTTGATAGTCTCGGTAAGTTCTAACTCTAAGTTTTGAGTTTTAATTGGTTAATGACTAGAGTTTTGGTTACTAGAGAATTGTAAGACCAATTTGGTGGTAAAATGGGTGAGTTTGGGTTATGTTGTTGTAATGAAACCCTAATAGCCACAATCTAGGGTTTTGGCCTTATGATTTGAGGTTGTAAGTGTCAATTGATGTTGTTAGTTACTAATGCACTTTAAGATTTATGAAAGAAGTGTTAATGAGTAAGTTTGACTTGATTGTGAGTCTAAGTATTATAAAATGGGTCAAAATGTACTAGTTGACCTAATTAGATGAAATGGGTATGGATTACCCTAAGTTTTGTGTAACATCCTCCCAATAGGGTCTGGAAGAAACGTTACTAATATCAAATAAACCAACATATTATAATACGAGAACAATACTAAATGAGAAAATTTAACTTTATTGAGTACGCAGCGGAAAATGAAATGTCGTTACAATAATGGAAATAACGATAAAGTAATTGTTCATATGCAGAAGTAATAAATGCGATATCTCTTGATCCTAAGTCCAAGTAGCATCACATAAGTAGTAGATAAGAAAGCTTGAATCAAACAGCACCTGAGACAAAACATGCTAAAGTGTCAACCAAAAAGGTTGAGTGAAGTTCATAGGTTTAACAAAAGTAGTTATCGTTGTTTTTAGACCACAAGATTTAGTTGTAAAGTTGATCTCCCGCAGGATCAAAAAAGTTATGCCAGTGCGTGATATTTAAACTAAACGTTCAAGTTTGCCCCATGACAAGTTGTGTCTGTCCTTGTCAGTTTAAATTTCATTATCAAGTAATACAAAGACTGAGTCAAATGTATCGGGGACGTTACTCCCGATAGGCCTACCCCCAATAAATAAGCATGCCGCAGCACTTAAAAATATCACTGTAGGGACTTAGTCGGACATAGCCGGGTATAACATAGTTTTAACAGTTGGATACTGATATTTAGACTAGACTTTCAAGTTTACCCCGTGTCAAGTTATCGTTTATACTTGTCGGTTGGGGGCTTCTTGGTCATAGCCCAACATATCACAGTTTAATAGTTGATACGTGTAAGTACTGATATTTAGACTAGACTTTCAAGTTTACCCCGTAACAAGTTATCGTTTATACTTATCAGTTGGGGGCTTGCTGGTCATAGCCCAACATATCAAAGTTTAATAGTTAATACGTGTAAAACAGTTATAAAAGTTGTGCATGTATTCTCACCCCAAAAGTTATAAAACAGTTATGAAACAGTAAAAAGTGGAGCTATGAATTCACGTATATAAATATTGTAAAACAGTTATTAAAATATTGCATGTTAAAAATTTAAAAGCAAGCATGTGTCTCACCCCATAGTTTCAAAATAGTAATAAAATAGTAAAAAGTGGGGCTATGAATTCACGTATATAAATATTGTAAAACAGTTATTAAAATATTGCATGTTAAAAATTTAAAAGCAAGCATGTGTCTCACCCCATAGTTTCAAAATAGTAATGAAATAGTAAAAAGTGGGGCTATGAAATTCACGTATATAAATATTGTAAAACAGTTATTAAAATATTGCATGTTAAAAATTTAAAAGCAAGCATGTGTCTCACCCCATAGTTTCAAAACAGTAATGAAATAGTAAAAAGTGGGGCTATGAAATTCACGTATATAAATATTGTAAAACAGTTATTAAAATATTGCATGTTAAAAATTTAAAAGCAAGCATGTGTCTCACCCCATAGTTTCAAAACAGTAATGAAATAGTAAAAAGTGGGGCTATGAAATTCACGTAGATAAATATTGTAAAACAGTTATTAAAATATTGCATGTTAAAAATTTAAAAGCAAGCATGTGTCTCACCCCATAGTTTCAAAACAGTAATGAAATAGTAAAAAGTGGGGCTATGAATTCACGTATATAAATATTGTAAAACAGTTATTAAAATATTGCATGTTAAAAATTTAAAAGCAAGCATGTGTCTCACCCCATAGTTTCAAAATAGTAATAAAATAGTAAAAAGTGGGGCTATGAATTCACCTTAGTAAGTAGAGAGAGTTATTCCTCGTAATAGAGAGTTGAACGAGTGAGCAGGAAAGTCAACCTATTGACATTTAAGAGTAGTTAAGTGTTTTGCCCATGTTTAAGTTTAAGTATGTGTTTAAGTATAGTTTGTTTTACTAAGTTTCTATTCCTAGTAAGTTACTATTTTTATAAAGTTTCTATTTTTAGAAAGTTTCTTATTTTACTAAGTTTCTATGACTAGAGAGTTTCTACTTTTATGAGTGTTTCCATTTTAGGATACTTGCCGTATTAGATAAGCTTCCAATCACCCCTTTCCCTTCGAATGGCTAATTTAGATCTAGGAGCTTGAGCCATAGGACCCTTTAAATCGGAAATCCAAACCCTCTGCCTAGAATCTCGTAGAAACCATTCGTCAAGAAAGTTCGAAGATCTATACATCTCTAATACATATCCCAAAATATTTTTGTGCTACAATATAATTAGTAGGTTATAGGTGCTAGTAATAGTAATAGTGTATACATGTTAAGTACTAGTATAAGTAGTATTAGGGTTTCATTAATTAGGGTTAGTTAATTAAAGTAGTAATTAATAACTAGGGTTTAGTAATTAATGTCCTAGGGTTTCATAAATGTTTAGAGTTTAATTAATTAGGGTTTAAGAATTATAGTTTAGGTGTAATTAGGGTTTAAGGTTTTAATATGTATATGTATATATAATTCGTATATATATGTATATATATATATATATATAAATATTTTTTTTTTTTTTTTTTTTTTTTTACATGTATATATGTATATATAAATCTAGGTGTGTTTATGTATATACTTATGAATAACAAGTTTATAATATGAATATGAATTATCAAAGATCAAAGTTTATGTAAATAGTTTAGGGTTTATGTTATACCTTTGAAGATTCAAGATAATTAACAAAGAAAAGATGAACACGATGAAGATGGAAGATCAAAGCCTTGAAAATCTTGAAGAACTCCTTGAAGATTCTTGAAGAACACGAAGAACAAGCTTGAAGATCCGAATACCACAAGAGAGGGAGAGGGAGAGATTGTTTTTGAGAGAGGATTTTGGTGTGATTTGTGAATGAGAAACTAGGTGTTTATATAGTGCAAGTATTAGAGTGTTAGTCAACATAAGGATGTTCTAATTAATGATTTTATTTTGTTTTATAATTTTTAGTCAACAATAGGTGGTACTAGTTTATAATTAGTCAACATAAGGATGTACTAGTTTACACTTTATTTTTAGTCAACATAAGGATGTAAGATTTTTTTAGTCTCATTATTATTACTATTATTATTATTATTATTTTTACATTTACTACATGATAAGTATTATTTTCTTTTTACTAATTCATGACTTGTATATATTTAGTTCCCAATTGTTTTATTATTTATATAAATATCACTTTTTATTTATTACTTATAGGTTATTAGTTATAATATTACATAAATGCATAAATTTTAATTAGCAGTGAGTGTCGACTAACAGTTTATTATTTTTATCTTTTATTAACTTGTCAATTTTTGTACAAAGTTAATTAATATGTTTTCTAACTCTTAACACTTAACAATTGTTGATTAAAGTTTAATCATTAAGTTTTAATTATATTGTTTGGGCTTTTAATATTGGAAAAATATAGAATGGAAAAATGAGGGTCGTTATAGTACCTCCCCGTTATTGAAAACTTCGTCCCGAAGTTTTTAGGTAGTTTCCTCGTTTGCATCAGCAGTTGAGAAGAGATGGGGATATTTCCATTTCATATGGTCTTTGCGTTCCCAGGTATATTCGGGGCCTCTACGCGAATTCCAACGGACTTTAACGATAGGTATATTGCTTTTACGCGTTTGTTTGACCTCTCCTTCCATGATTTCTATAGGTTATTCAACGAAGTGCATTTTATCATTAATGCGAAGATCATTCAAAATGATGATGTTATACAAGTCATTTCAGTAAATTGGATACATGAAATGTGTTATGAATAGTATTGAGCTCATTTAAAACCTTGAGCATTTTATGCCACAATATTAGGGCAGACAAACAAAGAGAAGTTCGTGAAAATCACAGTCATGAAATTTGATAGAGATCTTCATTGTTTACAACAAGAATGTTTTAATGATGAATATAAGTTGAAAAATAAAGTTTTATCACTATTGAATAATATGGATAAAACGATTCGTTTATAGGAAGAGTATAAATGAAGCTATCATAAAAGAGTGAAATGAGAAAATTAAATGTTCGCCTTAACTTTTGACGTAGTCACGATTGATTTCCGGAATTCAAGGAATTAAAGGAAATCTTCGTAATCTATAAGATTTGATTCTCCGGTATTTACGAAATTTTGAGATTTGTTTGATTAAATGCGGTGATTTGCCTCGATTGATGTGTTTGGAATTTTGCTATAAATTAGCTTCTTCCGTTTCATTATCTTCACCACTTCTATACTTTCTTTCTCAATTCAAACTTCCAAAAGATTAAGAAAATGCTAAATCCAGTTCTGATCCTGGTTATTATATTGACCATCTATGCAGTCATTCTTCTTTTTCTTTTACCGCCAGAGGAATCTGTTTACTTCTACTATGCTCTTGGGGTTATAGTGTTTTTAATTATCCCGTGTCTTTATATTGCTATACGCATTGATATACACGGTTTGTAATTTCGGAGTCGTTATCGGGCTTTATATTTTCCCATATATGTCGGAGCTTTATGCTTTTGTTTCTTCTTCCCGACTTCAAGTCAAGCGAGTAATGGTCCAGAATTCATAGGTATGAAGTTTTGAATGATCATAATATATAAAGTAGAAAGGAAAGGTAATAGCACGATTTGATTTGTCATATTACCAGAATATCCGGAAAAGACCGAATCATCAAGAAAAATATTTTCTTGATATGTTTAGAGGTTAAATAGAATGTAAGAGTCGTGTAACATGGAAAATGATGATTATAAAATCTATGAATCATCATCTTCCATTAAAAACTTAGCATGACTTACTGTAATATAATCACGTTGGCCTGACGTCATTATATTATACTAACTCATGCTTCAATTCCCAACACTTCTTCAAAGCATTTATAATTTAAACTCGAATTTTACAGAATATAGAAACTAAAACAGTTTCCTTTATAAAGATATCGCAAAGAGATACTTAATTGCGGACATGAATCGTTATGAAGATATCTTCCGAAATATAGAGGATATTTATGATGATATTTTGGAATTTCTAAGTTCGAAAGTTGATGAAGAAAAATTTTCCGCAAGCTTTTAACATGACTTTGGAGCAAGATATTCTCTAAAGATTTCACCGGATTCAGAATTTCCTGGATTCTTTGAATATAGGGTTTGGCCCTTGTGTTTGTCCTTGGTCTCCTCCATGGTTAGCTCAATCCGTTTTTCAGTTCCAAATTTTCTTTTGGGCTTTTCCAACGTACCATTCTTTACTATCAAACTGTTAGCCCTTAAGAACATCTATAGCATTTGCTGCTTCGTCAGCATTCTCAAGGTTAACGAATCTGAATCATTGATTGACAACCCGAGATGGTTTCAAGAAATTTTATTTTTAGATGATTAAACGCTGATTGTAATCGTCAATGGATCTAATGGTTGACGAATAGGCGTTGTTGATTTCAAAAGTAATGAATGATAATTTTAGTGGTTTGATGTGATAATTCATCATAGAATATGAATGAATATAATTCATGAATGTAGTGATCTTTAGGAAGATAACATCTGCTATAGCTTTACTTGAATTCTGATATGTCAAATTCAGAATATGTAATTTGATTTGAATGAAAATGGTTGTTCTTTGGTGCGCGGATACATATGTGGATGTAAGTAGTATAGTTACTGATTATTGAATCAGAATTTGAAGAATGTACAATGTAACATATTAATGTGAGATATAAATATTTCTCGGGTATTACCTACCCATTAAAATATTTTCACAATTAACAGTTTGTACAAAAGAGAAGATATACGTTCATATATGTATTCTTCAGATATAATATAGATTTAATGAGTTAATATAATATTAAACTCATTTGATTTGCGGTTGAAACGAGAATAAATAATCTCCAAAACCTTAGAGATTTCATAATTGTCGCGAAATATTTCGCTAATGAAGTTATGAATCAATACTTCATCGTTCATTGTTATTGATATACCTCAGTATATGATGCTGGTGCTCGTGGAATTCTTGTGAAATTCATAAGGCACGAATGATGTTTTCTAGAAAGTTTCGAGTACATTGAAAATGAAAGTATACAATCAATCATGTATTTGAGTAATACACTTGGTTTATTATGAAATGGAGTTTATTGTGTTGAAGCAGTGATTAACGATTGTTAAGTCATTAACGAAGGATGTACATCATAGCATATTAATGATATGAATTAATCAAGTAGTACATACTAGTTAAGATTCACACGTAATAGCTTAGTATGAAAAGATTTATTATTGTTCCAATCCATATATATAAAGTATACATATGTAATTCTTCAGGAAGAATGAGTCAATACATCTTAACTCATTATTACTAATATTCCTTGGTATCTATGGGGCGTATGATGTTGATGTTTGAGGTACTGAGTGTGATGTTGAGGCGTGGAATGCGGATGTTTTCGTTGGTGAAGCTGGTGATGTTGGTGGTGATGCCGATGGTACTGGTGGTACTGGTTATGCTGCTGGTGCTGCTGTTGGTGTTCGTAGGTTTCGCACCATATTCTCCAGAGCCACTACTCGAGCGCGAAGCTCGTTGACTTCTTCTATTATTCCGGGATGATTGGTGGTTCGGACAAGTGGGTGAATAAGATCTAAAATTTTAGATATTATATATTCGTGACTGGATATCCTGGAAATGAGGGTGAAAATAGTGTTCCGAATGGGTTCGCCAGTAAGTGCTTCAGGTTCTTCACCAAGAGGTGAATTCGGTTGGTGGAAGGGATCACCTTCTTCTTGTCTCCATTGAATAAGTTTACTACGAACCCATCCCCAATTCATCCAAAATAGATGATGGCTGATTGGTTGGTTCATTCCGGTTACGCTGCCATTGGAGCTCGAAGAGTTCGAGGAATCCATATTATGTGTTTGGAATTAGGGTTTTTGATATGAGATTAGTTTTGAATACTGGATGATATATTTGTCTCCTCGAATACGTGTATATAGCAAAAAGATTTCCGTAATTTATGGAGGGAATTTAGGAAAAGTGTTAGACAAAATCTATTAGGATAGATACGATAAGATATAATAAGATATGATGTGTCTTTACTTTAATAATGGCAGTATGACGTGTCGAGATCATAAAGTGATAAGTATGTAATCTAATAATCTTTTGATTAAAGACTTTCAATTCGTATACTGTGATAACCCAATGACATTTTTCAATTCGCAAACCGATGCATAAAGGCATAAGGCATATAGGTACGTGATATAACAGAGAGTTATATACGTTTGAGTGTGAGTAGTAACAATTATAAGAATTTCAAAATCAGGGATAATATTTCATGTAATACATATGTAATACACATAACCATGATAGATGACTTATGAATGTCAAGAATTTCTGAAATCATTGTGTCGCATTTAGATGCCGTGGTGTAATTGGATAGTACTCAGGAAAGTGAGCAGAGTTCTTAGATTAGCTCGGCATTCTAAGATAAGTAAAGTTTCTAAAGTATAGTGTAGCATTTAACAGTTAAAGGCAACAATTAAAGGCACTATGGTCAAGGAAAGTTGTAGTCCTACATTAGGAAAGAGACTTTGATTAGAATCTTTAACTCAAGTTTGGTAAAGCATGATTGTTAAGATTATAAGGCAATTCTAAATGCTTTAAGTCTAAGGCAGGAAAGGTTATAGTTTCCTAGATTGCTAAGACACCCTAGCTAGCAAGTAAGGCACACATAAAAATGCAATCCTGGTTCTCTATAACAGCCTGGTTATGCTCTGATACCAATCTGTAACATCCTCCCAATAGGGTCTGGAAGAAACGTTACTAATATCAAATAAACCAACATATTATAATACGAGAACAATACTAAATGAGAAAATTTAACTTTATTGAGTACGCAGCGGAAAATGAAATGTCGTTACAATAATGGAAATAACGATAAAGTAATTGTTCATATGCAGAAGTAATAAATGCGATATCTCTTGATCCTAAGTCCAAGTAGCATCACATAAGTAGTAGATAAGAAAGCTTGAATCAAACAGCACCTGAGACAAAACATGCTAAAGTGTCAACCAAAAAGGTTGAGTGAAGTTCATAGGTTTAACAAAAGTAGTTATCGTTGTTTTTAGACCACAAGATTTAGTTGTAAAGTTGATCTCCCGCAGGATCAAAAAAGTTATGCCAGTGCGTGATATTTAAACTAAACGTTCAAGTTTGCCCCATGACAAGTTGTGTCTGTCCTTGTCAGTTTAAATTTCATTATCAAGTAATACAAAGACTGAGTCAAATGTATCGGGGACGTTACTCCCGATAGGCCTACCCCCAATAAATAAGCATGCCGCAGCACTTAAAAATATCACTGTAGGGACTTAGTCGGACATAGCCGGGTATAACATAGTTTTAACAGTTGGATACTGATATTTAGACTAGACTTTCAAGTTTACCCCGTGTCAAGTTATCGTTTATACTTGTCGGTTGGGGACTTGCTGGTCATAGCCCAACATATCACAGTTTAATAGTTGATACGTGTAAGTACTGATATTTAGACTAGACTTTCAAGTTTACCCCGTAACAAGTTATCGTTTATACTTATCAGTTGGGGGCTTGCTGGTCATAGCCCAACATATCAAAGTTTAATAGTTAATACGTGTAAAACAGTTATAAAAGTTGTGCATGTATTCTCACCCCAAAAGTTATAAAACAGTTATGAAACAGTAAAAAGTGGAGCTATGAATTCACGTATATAAATATTGTAAAACAGTTATTAAAATATTGCATGTTAAAAATTTAAAAGCAAGCATGTGTCTCACCCCATAGTTTCAAAATAGTAATAAAATAGTAAAAAGTGGGGCTATGAATTCACGTATATAAATATTGTAAAACAGTTATTAAAATATTGCATGTTAAAAATTTAAAAGCAAGCATGTGTCTCACCCCATAGTTTCAAAATAGTAATGAAATAGTAAAAAGTGGGGCTATGAAATTCACGTATATAAATATTGTAAAACAGTTATTAAAATATTGCATGTTAAAAATTTAAAAGCAAGCATGTGTCTCACCCCATAGTTTCAAAACAGTAATGAAATAGTAAAAAGTGGGGCTATGAAATTCACGTATATAAATATTGTAAAACAGTTATTAAAATATTGCATGTTAAAAATTTAAAAGCAAGCATGTGTCTCACCCCATAGTTTCAAAACAGTAATGAAATAGTAAAAAGTGGGGCTATGAAATTCACGTAGATAAATATTGTAAAACAGTTATTAAAATATTGCATGTTAAAAATTTAAAAGCAAGCATGTGTCTCACCCCATAGTTTCAAAACAGTAATGAAATAGTAAAAAGTGGGGCTATGAATTCACGTATATAAATATTGTAAAACAGTTATTAAAATATTGCATGTTAAAAATTTAAAAGCAAGCATGTGTCTCACCCCATAGTTTCAAAATAGTAATAAAATAGTAAAAAGTGGGGCTATGAATTCACCTTAGTAAGTAGAGAGAGTTATTCCTCGTAATAGAGAGTTGAACGAGTGAGCAGGAAAGTCAACCTATTGACATTTAAGAGTAGTTAAGTGTTTTGCCCATGTTTAAGTTTAAGTATGTGTTTAAGTATAGTTTGTTTTACTAAGTTTCTATTCCTAGTAAGTTACTATTTTTATAAAGTTTCTATTTTTAGAAAGTTTCTTATTTTACTAAGTTTCTATGACTAGAGAGTTTCTACTTTTATGAGTGTTTCCATTTTAGGATACTTGCCGTATTAGATAAGCTTCCAATCACCCCTTTCCCTTCGAATGGCTAATTTAGATCTAGGAGCTTGAGCCATAGGACCCTTTAAATCGGAAATCCAAACCCTCTGCCTAGAATCTCGTAGAAACCATTCGTCAAGAAAGTTCGAAGATCTATACATCTCTAATACATATCCCAAAATATTTTTGTGCTACAATATAATTAGTAGGTTATAGGTGCTAGTAATAGTAATAGTGTATACATGTTAAGTACTAGTATAAGTAGTATTAGGGTTTCATTAATTAGGGTTAGTTAATTAAAGTAGTAATTAATAACTAGGGTTTAGTAATTAATGTCCTAGGGTTTCATAAATGTTTAGAGTTTAATTAATTAGGGTTTAAGAATTATAGTTTAGGTGTAATTAGGGTTTAAGGTTTTAATATGTATATGTATATATAATTCGTATATATATGTATATATATATATATATATATAAATATTTTTTTTTTTTTTTTTTTTTACATGTATATATGTATATATAAATCTAGGTGTGTTTATGTATATACTTATGAATAACAAGTTTATAATATGAATATGAATTATCAAAGATCAAAGTTTATGTAAATAGTTTAGGGTTTATGTTATACCTTTGAAGATTCAAGATAATTAACAAAGAAAAGATGAACACGATGAAGATGGAAGATCAAAGCCTTGAAAATCTTGAAGAACTCCTTGAAGATTCTTGAAGAACACGAAGAACAAGCTTGAAGATCCGAATACCACAAGAGAGGGAGAGGGAGAGATTGTTTTTGAGAGAGGATTTTGGTGTGATTTGTGAATGAGAAACTAGGTGTTTATATAGTGCAAGTATTAGAGTGTTAGTCAACATAAGGATGTTCTAATTAATGATTTTATTTTGTTTTATAATTTTTAGTCAACAATAGGTGGTACTAGTTTATAATTAGTCAACATAAGGATGTACTAGTTTACACTTTATTTTTAGTCAACATAAGGATGTAAGATTTTTTTAGTCTCATTATTATTACTATTATTATTATTATTATTTTTACATTTACTACATGATAAGTATTATTTTCTTTTTACTAATTCATGACTTGTATATATTTAGTTCCCAATTGTTTTATTATTTATATAAATATCACTTTTTATTTATTACTTATAGGTTATTAGTTATAATATTACATAAATGCATAAATTTTAATTAGCAGTGAGTGTCGACTAACAGTTTATTATTTTTATCTTTTATTAACTTGTCAATTTTTGTACAAAGTTAATTAATATGTTTTCTAACTCTTAACACTTAACAATTGTTGATTAAAGTTTAATCATTAAGTTTTAATTATATTGTTTGGGCTTTTAATATTGGAAAAATATAGAATGGAAAAATGAGGGTCGTTATATTTTGTGTTAATTGAAGTTAATAGACTTTAATTCACTAGTCTTAGTGATTAAAGTCGAGTCTTGGCCATTTATGGGCGGTTGCGAGTAGTTGAGTAATTTAATGCAAATTGGGTCATTAAATGCTCAAGTGGAAGTATTGTGGTTAATCCCACTAGTTGTGAAATTGAATGTGCACTTAATGATTTAGGTACATTGCGTTGAAGCTCGGAAGTGCTAAATCATCATCCTTGTGACAAGGTGAGTGGAATAATTATACGTTCATGTATATGGCGTGTTTATTTGTGAATGTTATGGTATGAACCATGTGCCGGTAGTGCCATAACATGTATGTGACGGATATAGGATGTGAACCACGTGCCGGTAGCATCGAGTGTGAACCACGTGCCAGTAGCACTATAAAATGAGGCGTGAACCACGTGCCGGTAGCGTCAAAGTTTGAACCATGTGCCGGTAGCACTATAAAAAGAGTGAGACTCAAATGCGTATGGTGTGAACCACGTGCCGGTAGCACCATAGCGTTATGGTTAACCATATTGTGTTGTGATCGTTTAGCATTATATATATATATATATATATATATATATATATATATATATATATATATATATATATATATATATATATATATATATATATATATATATATATATGGTGTTGAGTATATGCTAATGAAATTTGGTGTCAATGTACGACTTGTTGGTATTTCGGGTATGATTGACTTGCTATGAGAGTTACATGCTCGTGTGAGGTATTTGGTATTTGTGATTTCAAATAGATGGGTTATATATATGTATGTATAACTATTGCATTCACTAAGCATTACTTACCCTCTCGTTATTTACCATTTTTATAGGTTCCGGCTTGGACAAGGGTAAGGGCTTACGGTTGGATTAGTTGTCTCCCGTTTGTGTTGACAGGAGGTGCTTTTTGGATAGCTTTTGAAGTGGCCTAACGTTTTGGGTAGTTTAGCCCCAAACCATGCTCGAATGTCGTTTGGATTAAAAAATATCATTGTAGTAAGTCAAACTTGTATTAAACTTAATTACTGGCCTTTGTGCCTTTGGTAAACATTTAAACTATTGTACGTTTAAATTGAACTTGTGGAATGGTTTACATATTTAATTGGCGCATAAATGTGTATTATATAAAAAAAAATTATCGTATGGAATACGGGTTGGGTTGTTTCATAGTGGGAAGCTTCTTAGGCTTAATTAATGGGAAAGCCCAATAACTTGCATGTCTTTACTAATTTGGGCATAACTTTCTCATACGAACTCCGATTTAGGTGATTCAAAAGCCAAAACGTCCGTAACTCAGAGCTCTACATCTTTCATTTTATGTGTGTAGACCATAAGGTACACCATTAAGTCCCCCCAGTTTGATGACTTTAGTTTTGCCAAAAAATGAAGTCATTAAACTATAAAAAAGAAATCAAGTGCCTCCCTGCCTTAGGAACATATAGTTGCTGTTATCTGCCATTGAAACGATATATTTTCTAATGATTCTCCAAATAACTCGATTTTGATTATGGAGCCTGTTTTAGAATGTTTGAAAATCTTGCCATGTATATATTTGTCATGTTATAATTGTTTGACTTCATGCGAAGATTATGTGATTAAACTTTTGCTTTTTACGGACGTAGCATATGTAATACTCAGGCAATTTGTATAAGGGCTTAAGCATAGAAAGCTGCCTTCAGGGCTTACGCATAACAGAGAGCGGCCTGATTGATGTCTTAGATTGCTTGTTTTAGCCGGAAAACTCTGAACGTGTATATATTAACATTTCCACGATGCTCTTCATTCATTGTGTATTTTGTGACGACCCGGCAATTTCTGACCAAATTTAAACTTTATTCTTATATGATTCCGACACGATAAGCAAAGTCTGTAATGTTGAGTCTCAAAAACTTTGAACTGTTTTGTATATTCAATTACCCTTTGACTATTCTCGACGATTCACGAACATCTATGTGTAAATAAATATGTAAATAAATAAATAAATATATATATATATATATATATATATATATATATATATATATATATATATATATATATATATATATATATATATATATGTATATGTATATGTATATATATATATATAGGTAAATATAAGTATATATATAAAATTTTAATTTAATAATGTACACTTTAATCATTGGAAATGAGAATGTATAGTAATATACAAGATAATAAAGTGGTTATTAAATTAAAGCTTTATGTAAATATATATGATCTCTATAAAGAAGTATTATGATACTGGTATATATAATAAGAGATATAAATATCATATGCATTTTATATATACATTAAATTACAAATCTAAAATATAGTTATTATATTAGTACTTTCATTATTACTATTAATATTTATATTATTATTTATATTATTATCATTTATTTGTATTAATATTAATAGAATTATTATTACTAAAATATTTATACTTAATAATTATTACTAATATTTTTATAAAAACAAAAGGGAAAATCATACATACAGATACAAAACGGTTGAATATCAACATCAGCCTTTTATCAATTTTGTTTTCTGTCTACAATTTGATTCCAAACAATAACAAGATAACAAATTCTGTTAGTAAATTCGTACGCCTTTATATTTTTTTATCTTTCTTTTGTTTCTGATTACAAGTGTATCGAATCAGTTGAGCTATCAAACAAATGTAAATGGGGTTAATCGAGCTGTAATAATATCATTGATCCTTTATGTAACCTACTGCTCCTGCTCATAAACCCAACTCAAAACATGTGTGTTACTTCAATCACCAAACCCTTCGAAACCTGATATCCCTTGTTTGCTTACGAGATGCTACTATCTAACCACCATGATGACAACCACCACATTACCACCTCAAAACTAAATTCAAGCATGATCATCTCGTGCCACACTGTACTGAATACGTCCACGAGTCTACACAAAGTTATTTGAATTAAAAGAAACGCAACATCAATAGAAATTAAAACGACTTACCAAAATTTGGTTAAAGTTTATCATCCGGATATTTGTGAACTTAAGCAATATAGTAGTGATCAACGTGACTTTACTGAGAGTCATTAGTCGATTACTACCATCATCAAACCGCAATACCCACCGAAACCCACCCATGTCCATCACAACCCACGCAAGACACCACCCACCATCTTCAAACCAAAACAATCACTAAAGTGCCATGAATTATATACTGTTTTTGTAGCTAAACACCAACACCTCTATTGCCACAGTTTCTGTTTCAAATTCAGTTACAATCATCATCTTCAATCACCATGAACTCCATAATTATATCTCTTCTCTCTCATCTCTCTCTCTATCCTAATATTGATCATGAACCACAAAATTGCCTTCTTATTTTTCGACAAACCAAAAACACCACAATAATTGTGGTATGGTTGCTGTTGTCGACGCCTGCTGTATGAATCAAACACCACCCTTGAAGCAACCTGCAACTCGATAATGATTCTAACCATCATAACCATCGTCTCCTTCCAAAACAACACACTATATTTTTTTTTCCCTACAAGCTAGTCGACTGAATTGGATACCGAGTTATATTCCTTCTTCTTTCTCTTTTCGAATGATGATAACAATCATGAAATTAGATGATGATGGAGTCTTGATAATGATTTTCATGTGGGACGGTTTGATAGTGTATGGCGAACAAGATGGATCTTTATAGGACCGGTACATTTTTTAAAGCATTTAGGTAGAGCTTTATTATTTAAAGATCCACTACATCCACAACCCCACACTTAATTCAATTTACAGATATCGGGATACATGTGTGCATGACCAACATCTCCAAATTTATTAACCCCACTTGCTTTTATAAAAGAATGGATAATGATAATGATATACTCCGTATGCTAAGGACGGCTTCATTTTTTTTTTTGTGTTTTCTTTTTACCAAATCCCACTTTGAATTATTATAATGGGATATAAGATGATTCAATTAGAAAATAAGGATGATGAGCTGTAGTCGATTAATGCTTTTCCCATAGACAGAAAACGGAACCCACCAACTATTATTGTTTTGTTTGTGAAGTCAGACGAAGCCATGCACGTATATATATCTTTTTTTTTCTATCGAATCATTTTATGGACTACAAAGGATTTGGAACTTGGGCCGAGACTGTTGTTGGGCTGTCACGATTTTTCTGTTGGGCCGAATTAACCATGGGCTTGTTTAGTTAAGTGGGTTTTAAAGAAGGCAGTAAGATATGGCGTAAATAAATTTAAACTGAGAATTAGATCAGAAAAATGGAAACAGAGGGATGGTTTGGAGTGTATTGGGTGAACGTGAGGTCATGGGTTCGAGTCTCGTCTGGAGCATTTCTTTTTAGGAAAAGCTTGTAAAGGGGTATACACTCTTATTTATTCCTATTATTATTATTATTATTATTATTATTATTATTATTATTATTATTATTATTATTATTATTATTATTATTATTATTATTATTATTATTATTATTATTATTATTACTAGTATTATTATTAGAATTCCAAGAATATTAAACATGTTAATAATGTAAATATATAACAAAAGACGATTATGAAATTTATTATATGAATACATGTAAGTTATGATTATAATTACAAATTAATGTTATAAGGAGCTATAGTTATTAGTTTATAAATTAAACACAAAAGATTATGATTTTTATAACTATGAATATAAAGGTTTAAATGATATTGTTAAGATTATAAATGTAGAAATTTTGGATATAAATACTATTATGAAAAGGATCCGAATTTTTATTAAATTATGTTTTTAAAGGAATTATTAAGAATATTATAATTATTGTTATCATAATTATTATAATGAAACTTAGTATTATCATCATTATTAATATCATTATTTCTATTAATATTATTATTATCACCTTTATCATTGTTATTATATAGTATCAATATTATAACTAATATTATATTATCACAAGTATTAACTACACAAACAAATAATATATATATTTAATACATATAACATAACAAAATTTAATATTTTATATACAAAATGAATATATGAAACATATATATATATATATATAAATATATATATATATATATATATATATATATATATATATATATATATATATATATATATATATATATATATATATATATATATATATATATATATATATATATTATTAATATAAAAATGATATAACTAATAAATTTATATAGTTGTTCAATTTCAGCTATGTGTGTTAATATATATAAATGATATAGGTTCGTGAATCCGAGGCCAACCCTGCATTGTTCAATATTGTTATATGTATTTTTACTACAAAATACATTAGGTGAGTTTCATTACTCCCTTTTTAATTGCTTTTGCATTATATATTTTTGGGACTGAGAATACATGCGCTGCTTTTATAAATGCTTTACGAAATAGACACAAGTAATCGAAACTACATTCTATGGTTGGATTATCTAATCGAATATGCCCTTTTTATTAAGTCTGGTAATCTAAGAATTAGGGAACAGACACCCTAATTGACGCGAACTTTAAAGATAGATCTATTGGGCCCAACAAGCCCCATCCAAAGTACCGGATGCTTTAGTACTTCGAAATTTATATCATGTCCGAAGGAGGATCCCGGAATGATGGGGATATTCTTATATGCATATTGTGAATGTCGGTTACCAGGTGTTCAATCCTATGAATGATATTTTTGTCTCTATGCATGGGACGTATGTTTTTGAGAAATGGAAATATGAAATCTTGTGGTCTATTAAAATTATGAAATGACTATTTATGTTAAACTAATGAACTCACCAACCTTTTGGTTGACACTTGAAAGCATGTTTATTCTCAGGTTTGAAAGAAATCTTTCGCTGTGCATTAGCTCATTTTAAGGATATTACTTGGAGTCATTCATGATATATTTCAAAAGACGTTGCATTCTAGTCGTTGAAGTTTATTAGAGATTATTATTAAGTAAATGACGGATTAGGTCATTTATAGTTTGGATATTATGAAATGGTATGCATACCTGTCAACTATCGATGAAATGAAAGTTTGTCTTTTAAAAACGAATGAAATGTTTGTAAAAATGTATCATATAGAGGTCAAATACCTCGCGATGTAATCATATGTAATGTTCTCGTCCATATGGATTTAGTCGGGGCACTACAGGTGGTATCAGAGTGGTGGTCGTAGCGAACCAGGTCGACATTAGTGTGTCTAACTAGGAGTTGTTAGGATGCATTAGTGAAGTCTGGACTTCGACCTAGTAGTTGTTAGGTTATATTAATAAGTCTGGACTTCAACCTGGTCCGCATGTCAAAACTTTTGCTTATCATTCTTGTCAAGAAAATTTCCTGCTTATCATTCTTATTCTAGACACATCTTACTGCATTGATTGCATGAATAGTGTATAGACAAAAATTCATATCTTAGCGTATCTGCTAATCCATATCTTAGCGTATCTACTACCATAAACTTTGACTGATATATTTCATAAATTCCTCCGTAATCTACGAAGTCTTTTGTTCTATATATATATATATATATAGATATTCTATGTAATTAGAATATCATCCGATATCCGAAAAAAAAAATCTTTTCATATCGAAAAATCCTTTATTCAATCATACACAATGGAACTCACAACTAGTTCAAGTCCCTCGGATTCCGATATAGAGTCCCACTCCAGCTCCGAAAGCAGCATCACCAGAATGAATCAATCAACCAGCCATCCCCAATTCATCTGATGAGTTCGTAGTCGACTTAATCAATGGAGACAAGAAGAAGGCGATCTTTTTCACCAACCAAATTCACCTCTTGGCGAAGAACTTGAAGCACATATCGGCGAACCAATTCGAAACACCATTTTCACTCTCATTTCCGAATATCTCGCCACGAACATATCATGTCTCATATTCAAAGCCTTATTCACTCGCTCGTTCCTACCGACAATCATCCCGGAGTAATAAGTCAACGAGCTTCGCACCCGAGTTGTAGCTGTGAAAAGTATGGTGCAAAATGTACCAGCTTCAACAACATCACCAACAACAACATCCGCATCCCAAGCCTCAATTTCACAATCTGTCCCACGAACATCAACATCATACGCACCATGGATACCAAGGAGTACCAACATCAATTAACAATGAACTATTGAACCATAACTTCATTAATATTCTACGAAGAATATGTGGATCCTAATAAATAACGATGAAGTATTAGACCATAACTTCATTAATATTCTGTGAAGAATATGTGGATCCTAATAAATAACGATGAAGTATTGGACCATAACTTCATTAATATTCTGCAAAGAATATGTGGATCCTAATAGATTTAGAGATTACTTATTCTAGCTCAAATAAAAAAATCAAATGAGTCTAATATTATATTGACTCATTAAATCCATGATTACATCTGAAGAAAATATATATGTATATATATTTTCATAAAGATTGTGATTAAAAATTCTTTCGTACAAACTGTTAATGATGAAAATATTTTAACGGGTAGGTAATACCAGAGGAATATTTAGATTTCACATTAATTAGTTACACTGTACATTCTTTCAAATTTGATTCAACAGTCATTTACTATCCTACTTACATCTACAGATATACAAATTCGTTCACCACAGAATAACCATTTCCATTCAAATTTTATATTTGGATTTTTACCTATCAGAATCCAACAAGTGGCATAATGAAGAAAACATTTGACGAAATAAAATTTGTTAGGAACAAACAAATTAACTATGAGAAATTTTGTTAAGAATCCACGCTAACAAAATCCTAGCTAACTGTTCCTAGCTAACTGTGGACTAATCAACTGAGGACTACCAATAGTGGACAATTAAAATGAATTAAAATATTGATTATAACATATGAAACTAAACAATACTTCAAGTTTGCCACTTGATTTTATCTTAAACCTCATTTGTATCTTGACAATTACAATCTACGTTAAAACCTTTCATGATTCTTGAAAACACCTCAATCGAGAAGATGTACCAACCACACTTCATCTACGGAAGAAAAGATTGATGCGCATAGATATGCACCTGAAAACTCTCGGAAGCTGAGTAAACGTTTAACAAGTATCTGTGCTAGCTCCTTTGGCATTGTTATTACCGAAAATAACTTTACATTCCCTCTTCAAAGTAGCCAATTTTGTCACAGCTCCAACAAGTCAACTTTGACCTTTCGTTCGAAACAACCTTATTATCACCTTGATTTATATGCATATTTTTTTATTGTTACCGGGGAACCTTTCATATTCCACCATATTACCATCAGCATTTAATCATCTAAAAACACAATTTTTCTGAAACTACCTCGGATTAATAACCGATGATTCTGATATCATAGCATTAAATGCAGAGGAAACAAAAAAATGGTAGATGGTCTAACGACCAAAAGTTTGATGATAAAGAAAGGAGTGTTAGGAACGCTCGATAGAAAATTGGGTATTGAAAAAAAAACAGATTGAGCTACCCATGAAGGAGACCAAGGACAAATACAAGGACCAAACCCTATATTCAAAGGATTCAGGTAATTCTGGATCCGTTGAAATCTTTAGAGAATATCTTGCTCCGAAGTCATGTTAAAATCTTGCGGAAAATCTTTCTCCATCAATAATCGAACTTAGAAATTCCAAAATATCATCATCAATATCTTCGGTATTTCTGAGAATATTTTCATAAATATTCTCGTCCAAAATTATATACCTCCTCGTGCTTCCTGTGTATTATTATATTGGAAACATTCAATAGAAAATTTAGTACCGAAAAGCAGATTATGCGAAACTAGGAAGAAAGCCGTGGACAAATCACAAAGAATAAGTTTGACTTCAAAGAATCTAAATAATTCAATATCTGCTGAAGTCTTTAGCGAATACCTTGCTTCCGAATTTAAACCCTTACGGACAAATCTTCTTCATCATCCATCGATATTAGAAATTCCAAGATATCATCGTATCTTTCATTATAAATATCCTCCATATTTCTGAAAATATTTTCATAACTATTCTTATCTGAAATCAATAATCTCTTAGTGCTATCAGTGTTACATCATATAGAAACTATTAGTTTCTATATTCTATAAATTTTCGAGCTTAAAATATGAATGCTTTTGAAGTAGTATTGGGAACTGATGTATGAGTTAGTATAATATAATGACACTTGATCAACGTGATTATATTACAGTAAGTCATGTTGAGTTTCTATTGGGATATGATGATTCACAGATCATAACGTCATCATGTGCCATGCTACATAACTATTTCATTCTGTTTAATTTCCGAACATATCAAGAAAATATATTTTTGATAGTCCCATCTTTTCCTTGAATTCTGGTAATTTGACAAGTCAAATTGTGCTATTACCGTTTCTTTCTTAGAACATTAACAATGTTCATTCTGAAACTTATATCTAAGAATTCTGGACCATTACAAGAGATGCCCAATTGCAAGAAGAAGAAACGAAGGGACAAAGCTCCGAAACAGAAATTGGAGTATAAATCGTAGCAAATGGGGGGAGTATTAACTGTGGATGACAGTGATTATAGGAGACAGGAATAGGGACATTGAAATATAAGGAAGAATATAAAGCCCAACAACAACACCGAAATTACAAACTGTGGATATCAGTGCGTATAGCAATATAAAGACACGGGAGGATTATAAATACAATAATCCCTAGAGCATAGTAGAAATAAACAGATTCATCATGTGGAAGTTGGAAAAGGAGAATGATTGTTATGACAGTCAGGATAAGGACAAGGATTAGAATTGGATTAAGCATTTTCGCAATCTTTTGGATTTGGGAATTGAGTATAGAAGTGGTGAAAACTAATGGAACGGAAAAGGTAAATTTATAATGGAAATATCAGATGTAGTAATCGGGACAAATCGTCGCATTTAATTATAGAGATCTTAATTTCCTTATTGGCCGAAGAATCAAATCTTTTAGATTTCGAAGATTTTCTTTATATCCCTTGAATTCCAGAATTCAACCGAGAGGACGTCAAAAGTTAAGACGCACCATATTTTCTAAATTCAACCCTGAATCTCTCAAAAGTTAAGACAAACTTTATTCTCTAAATTCAACCAAGACAGCGTCAAAAGTTAAGACGAACCTTACTTTCTAAATTCAACAGTGACTACGTCAAAAGTTAAGGCAACCTTGACTTTCCTCATCTCACCCTTTTATGTTAACTTCATTCGTGCTCTTCGAATAATCGAATTATTTTATCTGTATTATTCAATAATGATAAAACTCTATTTATCAGTTCATATTCGTCAGGAAAACATTTTTATGGTTAACCATGACCACCTCACTCAAATTTCGGGACGAAATTTCTTTAACGGGTAGGTACTGTGACGACCCGGCAATTTCCGACCAAATTTAAACTTTATTCTTATATGATTCCGACACGATAAGCAAAGTCTGTAATGTTGAGTCTCAAAAACTTTGAACTGTTTTGTATATTCAATTACCCTTTGACTATTCTCGACGATTCACGAACATCTATGTGTAAATAAATATGTAAATAAATTTTATATATATATATATATATATATATATATATATGTATATATATATATATATATATATATATATATATATATATATATAGGTAAATATAAATATAAGTATATATATGAAATTTTAATTTAATAATGTACACTTTAATCATTGGAAATGAGAATGTATAGTAATATACAAGATAATAAAGTGGTTATTAAATTAAAGCTTTATGTAAATACATATGATCTCTATAAAGAAGTATTATGATACTGGTATATATAATAAGAGATATAAATATTATATGAATTTTATATATACATTAAATTACAAATCTAAAATATAGTTATTATATTAGTACTTTCATTATTACTATTAATATTTATATTATTATTTATATTATTATCATTTATTTGTATTAATATTAATAGAATTATTATTACTAAAATATTTATACTTAATAATTATTACTAATATTTTTATAAAAACAAAAGGGAAAATCATACATACAGATACAAAACGGTTGAATATCAACATCAGCCTTTTATCAATTTTGTTTTCTGTCTACAATTTGATTCCAAACAATAACAAGATAACAAATTCTGTTAGTAAATTCGTACGCCTTTATATTTTTTTTATCTTTCTTTTGTTTCTGATTACAAGTGTATCGAATCAGTTGAGCTATCAAACAAATGTAAATGGGGTCAATCGAGCTGTAATAATATCATTGATCCTTTATGTAACCTACTGCTTCTGCTCATAAACCCAACTCAAAACATGTGTGTTACTTCAATCACCAAACCCTTCGAAACCTGATATCCCTTGTTTGCTTACGAGATGCTACTATCTAACCACCATGATGACAACCACCACATTACAACCTCAAAACTAAATTCAAGCATGATCATCTCTTGCCACACTGTACTGAATACGTCCACGAGTCTACACAAAGTTCTTTGAATTAAAAGAAACGCAACATCAATAGAAATTAAAACGACTTACCAAAATTTGGTTAAAGTTTATCATCCGGATATTTGTGAACTTAAGCAATATAATAGTGATCAACGTGACTTTACTGAGAGTCATTAGTCGATTACTACCATCATCAAACTGCAATACCCACCGAAACCCACCCATGTCCATCACAACCCACGCAAGACACCACCCACCATCTTCAAACCAAAACAATCACTAAAGTGCCATGAATTATATACTGTTTTTGCAGCTAAACACCAACACCTCTATTGCCACAGTTTCTGTTTCAAATTAAGTTACAATCATCATCTTCAATTACCATGAACTCCATAATTATATCTCTTCTCTCTCATCTCTCTCTCTATCCTAATATTGATCATGAACCACAAAATTGCCTTCTTATTTTTTGACAAACCAAAAACACCACAATAATTGTGGTATGGTTGCTGTTGTCGACGCCTGCTGTACGAAAAAACACCACCATTGAAGCAACCTGCAACTCGATAATGATTCTAACCATCATAACCATCGTCTCCCTTCAAAACAACACACTATATTTTTTTTCCCCTACAAGCTAGTCGACTGAATTGGATACCGAGTTATATTCCTTCTTCTTTCTCTTTTCGAATGATGATAACAATGATGAAATTAGATGATGATGGAGTGTTGATAATGATTTTCATGTGGGACGGTTTGATAGTGTATGGCGAACAAGATGGATCTTTATAGGACCGGTACATTTTTTAAAGTATTTAGGTAGAGCTTTATTATTTAAAGATCCACTACATCCACAACCCCACACTTAATTCAATTTACAGATATCGGGATACATGTGTGCATGACCAACATCACCAAATTTATTAACCCCACTTGCTTTATAAAAGAATGGATAATGATAATGATATACTCCGTATGCTAAGGACGGCTTCATCTTTTTTTTTTTTTGTGTTTTCTTTTTACCAAATCCCACTTTGAATTATTATAATGGGATATAAGATGATTCAATTAGAAAATAAGGATGCTGAGCTGTAGTCGATTGATGCTTTTCCCATAGACAGAAAACGGAACCCACCAACTATTATTGTTTTGTTTGTGAAGTCAGACGAAGCCATGCACGTATATATATATTTTTTTTCTTCTATCAAATCATTTTATGGACTACAAAGGATTTGGAAGTTTGGCCGAGACTGTTGTTGGGCTGTCACGATTTTTTTGTTGGGCCGAATTAACCATGGGCTTGTTTAGTTAAGTGGGTTTTAAAGAAGGTAGTAAGATATGGCGTAAATAAATTTAAACTGAGAATTAGATCAGAAAAATGGAAACAGAGGGATGGTTTGGAGTGTATTGGGTGAACGTGAGGTCATGGGTTCGAGTCTCGTCTGGAGCATTTCTTTTTAGGAAAAGCTTGTAAAGGGGTATACACTCTTATTTATTCCTATTATTATTATTATTATTATTATTATTATTATTATTATTATTATTATTATTATTATTATTATTATTATTATTATTACTAGTATTATTATTAGAATTCCAAGAATATTAAACATGTTAATAATGTAAATATATAACAAAAGACGATTATGAAATTTATTATATGAATACATGTAAGTTATGATTATAATTACAAATTAATGTTATAAGGAGCTATAGTTATTAGTTTATAAATTAAACACAAAAGATTATGATTTTTATAACTATGAATATAAAGGTTTAAATGATATTGTTAAGATTATAAATGTAGAAATTTTGGATATAAATACTATTATGAAAAGGATCCGAATTTTTATTAAATTATGTTTTTAAAGGAATTATTAAGAATATTATAATTATTGTTATCATAATTATTATAATGAAACTTAGTATTATCATCATTATTAATATCATTATTTCTATTAATATTATTATTATCACCTTTATCATTGTTATTATATAGTATCAATATTATAACTAATATTATATTATCACAAGTATTAACTACACAAACAAATAATATATATATTTAATACATATAACATAACAAAATTTAATATTTTATATACAAAATGAATATATGAAACATATATATATATATATATATATATATATATATATATATATATATATATATATATATATATATATATATATATATATATTAATATAAAAATGATATAACTAATAAATTTATATAGTTGTTCAATTTCAGCTATGTGTGTTAATATATATAAAAGATATAGGTTCGTGAATCCGAGGCCAACCCTGCATTGTTTAATATTGTTATATGTATTTTTACTACAAAATACATTAGGTGAGTTTCATTACTCCCTTTTTAATTGCTTTTGCATTATATATTTTTGGGACTGAGAATACATGCGCTGCTTTTATAAATGCTTTACGAAATAGACACAAGTAATCGAAACTACATTCTATGGTTGGATTATCTAATCGAATATGCCCTTTTTATTAAGTCTGGTAATCTAAGAATTAGGGAACAGACACCCTAATTGACGCGAACTCTAAAGATAGATCTATTGGGCCCAACAAGCCCCATCCAAAGTACCGGATGCTTTAGTACTTCAAAATTTATATCATGTCCGAAGGAGGATCCCGGAATGATGGGGATATTCTTATATGCATATTGTGAATGTCGGTTACCAGGTGTTCAATCTATATGAATGAAATTTTTGTCTCTAAGCATGGGACGTATGTTTATGAGAAATGGAAATATGAAATCTTGTGGTCTATTAAAATTATGAAATGACTATTTATGTTAAACTAATGAACTCACCAACCTTTTGGTTGACACTTGAAAGCATATTTATTCTCAGGTTTGAAAGAAATCTTCCGCTGTGCATTAGCTCATTTTAAGGATATTACTTGGAGTCATTCATGATATATTTCAAAAGACGTTGCATTCGAGTCGTTGAAGTTTATTAGAGATTATTATTAAGTAAATGACGGATTAGGTCATTTATAGTTTGGATATTATGAAATGGTATGCATACCTGTCAACTATCGATGAAATGAAAGTTTATCTTTTAAAAACGAATGAAATGTTTGTAAAAATGTATCATATAGAGGTCAAATACCTCACGATGTAATCATATGTAATGTTCTCGTCCATATGGATTTGGTCGGGGCACTACATATTTTGCGCTTATGTATTGTGCGGCTTAAAAAGTAGTACTTTGAATTATTGACAAAGCTTTATTTGATCGACTTTAAGTCGAAAGAACTAGTTCTTGTAATTTTGTTTTTCGTCGACATTCCGTAGGTTCTAAACTACGATCACTTTTCCGGCTATGTGACGGTGGTTAAACCGTTGCCTTTTCAACCCTTTGTTTACGATTGAACTTCTGCCACCGAGACTAGATATCTCTTACGCGGGCGGGGATGACAAACAGCTATCTGTCACCTGAATTATAAAATCCTCGGCCGGATAAAAATATGAATATTTTGCCGTAAGAATAATTGTTTTATTTCTTACTTTTAAAAAATTATTACGTTTACGACCGTATCTCATGTTTTGGATAGTTGATCAGGCTATCTGAACATACAGTACAACGCATAAAATTTCTTTAAGTTTATTGCCTTTCAAAGTCTTCTCAGTTCTTCTCCGATTTGCGTTGAGAGCATATATAATTCATTATCATTTGCCTTTACTGTTCGATATGATCTTTTCCATCATGGTCTTAATCTTGAATCTTTAGCAAATATCTTGCATATGATGCGATGGGCTTACGCAAATGCGGCCATATGGGCTTATGGAAGAAGCGGCCATGAATACATAATGATGAGCCATGGATCAACGAATGTGACCATGGACTTATAATGTGTCTTCACTTAAATGATTTTGATAATAAAAATATTCTTTTGATAAATACTGCTTGAAGTTTTGAGATTTTACCTTATACTCGAGATGATGAGTCATGTTGCATACGATTAATAAACACATGTCAAACTCTTTGAAATTTCACATGCATCCTTTCATTGTGCTATAGATTGATGTCATGCCCTTTGCCCTTCGCGCCTTTTCGCTTTATTATTTTGTAATGTGAAACCCATGTTTGCCTTTTGACAATGACATTTCTTCTTCTTATATTTGTGAACCCAGAATCCAGAGTATGTATATGTTTTTCATGTGCGTCACATGCTTCTGCTTGGAGCGTTTCACGATTAATTAACACAATGTTCCTTGGAAATGTACTTTGAGGATAAAACGTTGCACATTCTACTGATGTGTTTGAAAAGCTGCTCCACTGAGTTTTTTTTATTTTTATTTGGTAATAGGCTTGCCTAAAACTTGTAGGCATACTCTACTGTGTAAGCAATCCATATCTTGAAAATTGTGAACAAAACTTGTATCTTCACACGTGTGTACTTTTACTGATGTAGTTTTTTGGATAAATCATGTTACTTTCAACGTGGATTATCGCTTTTCCTTCTTTTAGCTCTAACACGCTTTTATGAATGGTGGACGGATTCCATTGAGAGCTGGTGGTGAACGGTAAACGGTGAACGGAATCTGGTAAATATTTGAGCTTGCTACTCTTTATAAATACTTGAGCTTGGCGTTGCCTAATGACAATGCTGAAGTATAAACCATCTTTTGAAGAATAAGTGTGTATTTTGCTAGACGGATGCCGGTTTGAGAATGTATTCAAAGCTTCAGTACATCGAAAGCATATCAGTTGAACGGATTTGAACATCTTGTCCGGAATGCATTCTAAAATATACACAGTTGCCGATGACTTTGTAATTCTGAACGGATAACGATGTTTGGAAACGGCTGATGAACGGAGTCCGATTGACAAGGTTTTGCTGTTTGATAACTCTAAAACCTGTATTATTGGAAGCTAATTTCAAGTGTTCTTGACAAGTTGGCGAATGAGTCTATTAACGCTGAATCTTTTTATCAAGTAACAACCCCATTGATTCTTATTGGTGAATGATTCTTATACTATGTGATATTTACATATTGTTGCTACCTGGCCTTTTGTCATCATCTGTTTATCATTTCTTCGTTGTCTTTTGTCAGACTATATTGATAAACGGAGTACGGTGAGCGGATTTTGAATTCTTGTAATCATCTAGGAGAACGGAATACAGTAATGTCGCAAGTCGAAACAATCCTTCTCAAAGCAATCCTCTCAAAAGTCGACTTGAGCTGAGAACAAATACCTTAAATAGATAATTGGAGGCCGGTTGCTGGATTAAAATACATCACGAAGACTGGCGAACATGTTGAAAATTTTACATAAAACTAAGCTTTATAATGATCTTGAATCTTGAAAGATGGAGAACGAATATCGGATAAAGATGGTAAAGGTTATTAAACTCGGATGAATTTTTTACGAAGGACGGAATACGGTCACCGTCAGATGAACTCGACGAAACTTGTTGTATCGGAAATCAATTATTAAGAAGTCGGATGGTAGCTGATGACCGGTAGACGGAAGACGGAGTCAATAATTACTTTGTCTTTTGTGGATTTATTTATGTATCTTCTTTTTTTGGCATTACACACTACAACAAAGATGTTGATTAGTCACGCTTATTTTTTCACACTTGATACAAGCGTGATTTTTTTTAAACTTTCCTCACACTTATGAAAGTGGTTAAGATTGTGAACATTTTTAAATGTCTATCCATAATTCTTCACACCTATAAGTGCTTGCAAATATTTTCACAGTTAGAACCGTGCAAGTATTTTCAACTTCGTTTACGTTTGTAAGTGTGGTAATTAATATACAAGCAATTTTTAATGAATGCAGCCATATACACATGTAGAACCGTGAGTAAAATGAAGTGGGTACACGTGTTGCTTATCTGATATCTGGAATTTTTTTTAAATTATTTTTTTTACAGTATCAGTATTCAGTATAAGATAAATATTAATATTAAATGCAAATAAATTAACTAATTAACCAATATAAAGACGATAGCCATGTAATCGATTGGCTTCATGACCTTCATCCGAAACCGAATTCACTAAATTAGGTCTTAATCATCTAATTCACTAAATCGATTGTCAACGATTTCGTTCGTAATGGATTTGAAGCAAATAGTGCTCGTCAAATCGCTCCGTTCAAAATCAAAAACTGTTACGAACAAGTAAACTCGTCATTTTGCTCTTAACATCTTTTCATATGCTCCGATATTTTTGTCAGTTCGTATCAATCATTTAGGGTTTCAATGTTAATTGATGTTGTTAGTCACTTTTTTAGTTGAATAATTTGTGCATTTCTTCCGTTTAGATGTTTATTAACTTATAATTAGGGTTTCAAAGTTAATTCTTACAATTTCTACGTGTAATTCGTATTGAAGTCTCAAATAGACTCATGTGTTGTTTTCCTACTCATATTATGCCAAAAATAGGTTTCAATTAAAGTATCTGTTTGTTTGCTACATAACTTATTGCTATTGTGTTTTAAGTGTTTAAAATTTAAAGCTAACACATTATTGATACTCTATTGAATCAGAAACTTCAAGCTGTGTATGACTAAAATTGAAATTTCCCGTTCTTATTGATTAAAAATGTTCCATATTAATTGATTTCGTTGCGAGGTTTTGACCTCTATATGAGACGTTTTTCAAAGACTGCATTCATTTTAAAACAAACCATAACCTTTATTTCATCAATAAAGGTTTAAAAAGCTTTACGTAGATTATCAAATAATGATAATCTAAAATATCCTGTTTACAACCGACCATTACATAATGGTTTACAATACAAATATGTTACAACAAAATAAGTTTCTTGAATGCAGTTTTTACACAATATCATACAAGCATGGACTCCAAATCTCGTCCTTATTTAAGTATGCGACAGCGGAAGCTCTTAATAATCACCTGAGAATAAACATGCTTAAAACGTCAACAAAAATGTTGGTGAGTTATAGGTTTAACCTATATATATCAAATCATAATAATAGACCACAAGATTTCATATTTCAATACACATCCCATACATAGAGATAAAAATCATTCATATGGTGAACACCTGGTAACCGACATTAACAAGATGCATATATAAGAATATCCCCATCATTCCGGGACACCCTTCGGATATGATATAAATTTCGAAGTACTAAAGCATCCGGTACTTTGGATAGGGTTTGTTAGGCCCAATAGATCTATCTTTAGGATTCGCATCAATTAGGGTGTCTGTTCCCTAATTCTTAGATTACCAGACTTAATAAAAAGGGGCATATTCGATTTCGATAATTCAACCATAGAATGTAGTTTCACGTACTTGTGTCTATTTTGTAAATCATTTATAAAACCTGCATGTATTCTCATCCCAAAAATATTAGATTTTAAAAGTGGGACTATAACTCACTTTCACAGATTTTTACTTCGTCGGGAAGTAAGACTTGGCCACTGGTTGATTCACGAACCTATAACAATATATACATATATATCAAAGTATGTTCAAAATATATTTACAACACTTTTAATATATTTTGATGTTTTAAGTTTATTAAGTCAGCTGTCCTCGTTAGTAACCTACAACTAGTTGTCCACAGTTAGATGTACAGAAATAAATCGATAAATATTATCTTGAATCAATCCACGACCCAGTGTATACGTATCTTAGTATTGATCACAACTCAAACTATATATATTTTGGAATCAACCTCAACCCTGTATAGCTAACTCCAACATTCACATATAGAGTGTCTATGGTTGTTCCGAAATATATATAGATGTGTCGACATGATAGGTAGAAACATTGTATACGTGTCTATGGTATCTCAAGATTACATAATATACAATACAAGTTGATTAAGTTATGGTTGGAATAGATTTGTTACCAATTTTCACGTAGCTAAAATGAGAAAAATTATCCAATCTTGTTTTACCCATAACTTCTTCATTTTAAATCCGTTTTGAGTGAATCAAATTGCTATGGTTTCATATTGAACTCTATATTATGAATCTAAACAGAAAAAGTGTAGGTTTATAGTCGGAAAAATAAGTTACAAGTCGTTTTTATAAAGGTAGTCATTTCAGTCGAAAGAACGACGTCTAGATGACCATTTTAGAAAACATACTTCCACTTTGAGTTTAACCATAATTTTTGGATATAGTTTCATGTTCATAATAAAAATCATTTTCTCAGAATAACAACTTTTAAATCAAAGTTTATCATAGTTTTTAATTAACTAACCCAAAACAGCCCGCGGTGTTACTACGACGGCGTAAATCCGGTTTTACGGTGTTTTTCGTGTTTCCAGGTTTTAAATCATTAAGTTAGCATATCATATAGATATAGAACATGTGTTTAGTTGATTTTAAAAGTCAAGTTAGAAGGATTAACTTTTGTTTGCGAACAAGTTTAGAATTAACTAAACTATGTTCTAGTGATTACAAGTTTAAACCTTCGAATAAGATAGCTTTATATGTATGAATCGAATGATGTTATGAACATCATTACTACCTTAAGTTCCTTGGATAAACCTACTGGAAAAGAGAAAAATGGATCTAGCTTCAACGGATCCTTGAATGGCTCGAAGTTCTTGAAGCAGAATCATGACACGAAAACAAGTTCAAGTAAGATCATCACTTGAAATAAGATTGTTATAGTTATAGAAATTGAATCAAAGTTTGAATATGATTATTACCTTGTATTAGAATGATAACCTACTGTAAGAAAAAAAGATTTCTTGAGGTTGGATGATCACCTTACAAGATTGGAAGTGAGCTAGCAAACTTGAAAGTATTCTTGATTTTATGTAACTAGAACTTGTAGAATTTATGAACAACACTTAGAACTTGAAGATAGAACTTGAGAGAGATCAATTAGATGAAGAAAATTGAAGAATGAAAGTGTTTGTAGGTGTTTTTGGTCGTTGGTGTATGGATTAGAATAAAGGATATGTAATTTTGTTTTCATGTAAATAAGTCATGAATGATTACTCATATTTTTGTAATTTTATGAGATATTTCATGCTAGTTGCCAAATGATGGTTCCCACATGTGTTAGGTGACTCACATGGGCTGCTAAGAGCTGATCATTGGAGTGTATATACCAATAGTACATACATCTAAAAGCTATGTATTGTACGAGTACGAATACGGGTGCATACGAGTAGAATTGTTGATGAAACTGAACGAGGATGTAATTGTAAGCATTTTTGTTAAGTAGAATTATTTTGATAAGTGTATTGAAGTCTTTCAAAAGTGTATAAATACATATTAAAACACTACATGTATATACATTTTAACTGAGTCGTTAAGTCATCGTTAGTCGTTACATGTAAGTGTTGTTTTGAAACCTTTAGGTTAACGATCTTGTTAAATGTTGTTAATCCAATGTTTATAATATCAAATGAGATTTTAAATTATTATATTATCATGATATTATCATGTATGAATATCTCTTAATATGATATATATACATTAAATGTCTTTACAACGATAATCGTTACATATATGTCTCGTTTAAAAATCATTAAGTTAGTAGTCTTGTTTTTACATATGTAGTTCATTGTTAATATACTTAATGATATGTTTACTTATCATAGTATCATGTTAACTATATATATATATATATATATATATATATATATATATATATATATATATATATATATATATATATATATATATATATATATATATATATATATATATCCATATATATGTCATCATATAGTTTTTACAAGTTTTAACGTTCGTGAATCACCGGTCAACTTGGGTGGTCAATTGTCTATATGAAACATATTTCAATTAATCAAGTCTTAACAAGTTTGATTGCTTAACATGTTGGAAACATTTAATCATGTAAATATCAATCTCAATTAATATATATAAATATGGAAAAGTTCGGGTCACTACAGTACCTACCCGTTAAATAAATTTCGTCCCGAAATTTTAAGCTGTTGAAGGTGTTGACGAATCTTCTGGAAATAGATGCGGGTATTTCTTCTTCATCTGATCTTCACGCTCCCAGGTGAACTCGGGTCCTCTACGAGCATTCCATCGAACCTTAACAATTGGTATCTTGTTTTGCTTAAGTCTTTTAACCTCACGATCCATTATTTCGACGGGTTCTTCGATGAATTGAAGTTTTTCGTTGATTTGGATTTCATCTAACGGAATAGTGAGATCTTCTTTAGCAAAACATTTCTTCAAATTCAAGATGTGGAAAGTGTTATGTACAGTCACGAGTTGTTGAGGTAACTCAAGTCGGTAAGCTACTGGTCCGACACGATCAATAATCTTGAATGGTCCAATATACCTTGGATTTAATTTCCCTCGTTTACCAAATCGAACAACGCCTTTCCAAGGTGCAACTTTAAGCATGACCATCTCTCCAATTTCAAATTCTATATCTTTTCTTTTAATGTCAGCGTAGCTCTTTTGTCGACTTTGGGCGGTTTTCAACCGTTGTTGAATTTGGATGATCTTCTCGGTAGTTTCTTGTATAATCTCCGGACCTGTAATCTATCTATCCCCCACTTCACTCCAACAAATCGAAGACCTGCACTTTCTACCATAAAGTGCTTCAAACGGCGCCATCTCAATGCTTGAATGGTAGCTGTTGTTGTAGGAAAATTCTGCTAACGGTAGATGTCGATCCCAACTGTTTCCGAAATCAATAACACATGCTCGTAGCATGTCTTCAAGCATTTGTATCGTCCTTTTGCTCTGCCCATCAGTTTGTAGATGATAGGCAGTACTCATGTCTAGACGAGTTCCTAATGCTTGCTGTAATGTCCGTCAGAATCTTGAAATTAATCTGCCATCCCTATCAGAGATAATAGAGATTGGTATTCCATGTCTGGAGACGACTTCCTTCAAATACAGTCGTGCTAACTTCTCCATCTTGTCATCTTCTCTTATTGGCAGGAAGTGTGCTAATTTGGTGAGACGATCAACTATTACCCAAATAGTATCAAAACCACTTGCAGTCCTTGGCAATTTACTGATGAAATCCATGGTAATGTTTTCCCATTTCCATTCCAGGATTTCGGGTTGTTGAAGTAGACCTGATGGTTTTTGATGCTCAGCTTTGACCTTAGAACACGTCAAACATTCTCCTACGTATTTAGCAACATCGACTTTCATACCCGGCCACCAAAAATGTTTCTTGAGATCCTTGTACATCTTCCCCGTTCCAGGATGTATTGAGTATCTGGTTTTATGAGCTTCTCTAAGTACCATTTCTCTCATATCTCCAAATTTTGGTACCCAAATCCTTTCAGCCCTATACCGGGTTCCGTCTTTCCGAATATTAAGATGCTTCTCCGATCCTTTGGGTATTTCATCCTTTAAATTTCCCTCTTTTAAAACTCCTTGTTGCGCCTCCTTTATTTGAGTAGTAAGGTTATTATGAATCATTATATTCATAGATTTTACTCGAATGGGTTCTCTGTCCTTCCTGCTCAAGGCATCGGCTACCACATTTGTCTTCCCCGGGTGGTAACGAATCTCAAAGTCGTAATCATTCAACAATTCAATCCACCTACGCTGCCTCATATTCAGTTGTTTCTGATTAAATATGTATTGAAGACTTTTGTGGTCGGTATATATAATACTTTTGACCCCATATAAGTAGTGCCTCCAAGTCTTTAATGCAAAAACAACCGCACCTAATTCCAAATCATGCGTCGTATAATTTTGTTCGTGAATCTTCAATTGTCTAGACGCATAAGCAATCACCTTCGTTCGTTGCATTAATACACAACTGAGACCTTGCTTTGATGCGTTACAATAAATCACAAAATCATCATTCCCTTCAGGCAATGACAATATAGGTGTCGTAGTTAGCTTTTTCTTCAATAACTGAAACGCTTTCTCTTGTTCATCATTCCATTCAAATTTCTTCCCTTTATGCGTTAATGCAGTCAAGGGTTTTGCTATTCTGGAAAAGTCTTAGATGAACCTTCTATAGTAACCAGCTAGTCCTAAAAACTGGCGTATGTGTTTCGGAGTTTTCGGGGTTTCCCACTTTTCAACAGTTTCTATCTTTGCCGGATCCACCTTAATACCTTCTTTGTTCACTATGTGACCGAGGAATTGAACTTCTTCCAACCAAAATGCACACTTTGAAAACTTAGCGTACAATTCTTCCTTCCTCAATACTTCTAACACCTTTTTCAAATGTTCACCGTGTTCTTGGTCATTCTTTGAGTAAATAAGTATGTCATCAATGAAAACAATGACAAACTTGTCAAGGTATGGTCCACACACTCGGTTCATAAGGTCCATGAACACAGCTGGTGCATTAGTTAAACCAAACGGCATGACCATAAACTCGTAATGACCGTAACGTGTTCTGAAAGCAGTCTTTGGAATATCATCTTCTTTCACCCGCATTTGATGATACCCGGAACGTAAGTCAATCTTTGAATAAACAGACGAGCCTTGTAGTTGATCAAATAAGTCATCGATTCTCAGTAGTGGGTAGCGGTTCTTGATGGTAAGTTTGTTCAACTCTCGGTAGTCGATACACAACCTGAATGTACCATCTTTCTTCTTGACAAACAAAACAGGAGCTCCCCACGGTGATGTGCTTGGTCGAATGAAACCACGCTCTAAAAGTTCTTGTAATTGGCTTCGCAGTTCTTTCATCTCGCTGGGTGCGAGTCTGTAAGGAGCACGAGCTATTGGTGCAGCTCCTGGTACAAGATCTATTTGAAATTCAACGGATCGATGTGGGGGTAATCCCGGTAATTCTTTCAGAAATACATCGGGAAATTCTTTTGCAATGGGAACATCATTGATGCTCTTTTCTTCAGTTTGTACTTTCTCGACGTGTGCTAGAACAGCATAGCAACCTTTTCTTATTAGTTTTTGTGCCTTCAAATTACTAATAAGATGTAGCTTCGTGTTGCCCTTTTCTCCGTACACCATTAAGGGTTTTCCTTTTTCTCGTACAATGCGAATTGCATTTTTGTAACAAACGATCTCTGCTTTCACTTCTTTCAACCAGTCCATACCGATTATCACATCAAAACTCCCTAACTCTACTGGTATCAAATCAATCTTAAATGTTTCGCTAACCAGTTTAATTTCTCGATTCCGACATATATTATCTGCTGAAATTAATTTACCATTTACTAATTCGAGTAAAAATTTACTATCCAAAGGCGTCAATGGACAACTTAATTTAGCACAAAAATCTCTACTCATATAGCTTCTATCCGCACCCGAATCAAATAAAACGTAAGCAGATTTATTGTCAATAAGAAACGTACAAGTAACAAGCTCCGGGTCTTCCTGTGCCTCTGCCGCATTAATATTGAAAACTCTTCCGCGGCCTTGTCCATTCGTGTTCTCCTGGTTCGGGCAATTTCTAATAATGTGGCCCGGTTTTCCACATTTATAACAAACTACATTGGCATAACTTGCTCCGACACTACTTGCTCCGCCATTACTCGTTTTGACACCATTTGTTCCTTTCGTTCTATTAACCCCTGGTCTGTAGACCTCACACTTCGCCGTGCTATGACCATTTCTTTTACACTTGTTGCAAAATTTGGTGCAGAACCCCGAGTGATACTTTTCACACCTTTAGCATAGCTGCTTCTGATTGTTGTTGTTGTTGCGGTTATTATTGTTGTTGGGATGATTGTTGTAGTTGCTGTTGTTGTTGTTGTTGTTGTTGTTGGGCCGTTTGTTGTAGTTGCGATTGATGTTGCGATTGTTGGGATAATTGTTGCGATTATTGTTGTAATTGCTGTTGTTGTTGTATTGGTGATTCTTATCACCGTTTTCCTCACACTTTCTTTTGACTTGCTTCACATTGGCCTCTTCAGCAGTCTGTTCTTTAATTCTTTCTTCAATCTGGTTTACTAGTTTGTGAGCCATTCTACATGCCTGTTGTATGGAGGCGGGCTCGTGTGAACTTATATCTTCTTGGATTCTTTCCAGTAATCCTTTCACAAACGCGTCGATCTTCTCTTCCTCATCTTCGAATGCTCCCGGACACAATACGCACAATTCTGTGAATCGTCTTTCGTACGTGGTAATATCAAATCCTTGGGTTCGTAACCCTCTAAGTTCTATCTTGAGCTTATTGACCTCCGTTCTGGGACGGTACTTCTCGTTCATCAAGTGCTTGAATGCTGACCACGGTAGTGCGTATGCATCGTCTTGTCCCACTTGCTCTAGATAGGTATTCCACCATGTTAACGCAGAACCTGTGAAGGTATGCGTAGCGTACTTCACTTTGTCCTCTTCAGTACACTTACTTATGGCAAACACCGATTCGACCTTCTCGGTCCACCGTTTCAATCTGATCGGTCCTTCGGTTCCATCAAATTCCATAGGTTTGCAGGCAGTGAATTCTTTGTAGGTGCATCCTACACGATTTCCTGTACTGCTTGATCAAAGGTTATTGTTGGTATGTAGCGCAGCCTGTACTGCGGCTATGTTTGAAGCTAGAAAAGTACGGAATTCCTCTTCATTCATATTCACGGTGTGTCGAGTAGTCGGTGCCATTTCCTTCAAAATAGTCAAATGGAACAAGTTAATCATACAGAATATTAAGAGTAGTTAATAGTATTTCGTAGCATAATATGAACTCATTTATAAAAGCTTTTTCTTCATATTAGCGTTTTATAAGTTTAAATTCGGGTAGTACCTACCCGTTAAGTTCATACTTAGTAGCTAATATACAATTCAACTACTACAATTCTATATGAAAAACTGATTATAATAATATTTCGCGTTCAAACTTTTACACAATATTTTACAAACTTACAATACCGCTTATTTTACATATAACATGAAATATAGCACACAATAAATTTGATACAAGATGGTTGTGAAGAAAATTCTAGCTAGTACACAAGTCGTTCTGCAAAGGCAATAAAGACACGTAATTCATACGTCCAGAAACAAGTCATGCATTCTGGTTTTACTAGGATTACTTCCCATCCTTGGTCTTGTGGAACATAACCGTTATGGCCGTTGATAAGACAACGTGTTGTAACATCGTCAAAGGGACGAGGGTTACGTAATGTCCAACAGTCCTGTAATAATCTAAAAACCTCATTTCTTACCCCAATTACCGACTCCGTCACTTGTGGGAACGTTTTGTTTAATAGTTGTAGCCCGATGTTCTTGTTCTCACTTTGGTGAGAAGCGAACATTACTAATCCGTAAGCATAACATGCTTCTTTATGTTGCATGTTAGCCGCTTTTTCTAAATCACGAAGTCCAATATTCGGATATATTGAGTCAAAATAATTTCTTAACCCATTGCGTAAAATAGCATTTGGGTTCCCCGCAATATATGCGTCAAAGTAAACACATCGTAACTTATGGATTTCCCAATGTGATATCCCCCATCTTTCGAACGAAAGCCTTTTATAAACCAAGGCATTCTTGGAACGTTCTTCGAATGTCTTACAAACTGATCTCGCCTTAAATAGTTGTGCCGAAGAATTCTGACCGACTCTAGACAAGATTTCATCAATCATGTCTCCGGGTAGGTCTCTTAAAATATTGGGTTGTATATCCATTTTGTGTTTTTATACTGTAAAATAGACAAGAGTTAGATTCATAAAAAAAATACTTATTAATACAAGCAATTTTTACATATATCATAAAGCATAAGCACACTATATTACATATATTATACCACACGAATACAACTATCTTATTCCGACTCACTTGTTTCTTCTTCTTTGGTTTTGGTTCGTTTTGCCAAGTTTCTAGGGATATATGATGTTCCCCTAATACGAGCCGTCGTTTTCCACATTGGTTTAGAAAAACCTGGTGGTTTAGAGGTTCCCGGGTCATTGTTACAACTTAAGGACTTCGGGGGTTGACGATACATATAAAGTTCATCGGGGTTAGAATTAGATTTCTCTATTTTTATGCCCTTTCCCTTATTATTTTCTTTTGCCTTTTTAAATTCAGTTGGGGTAATTTCTATAACATCATCGGAATTCTCGTCGGAATCCGATTCATCGGAGAATTGGTAATCCTCCCAATATTTTGCTTCCTTGGCGGAAACACCATTGACCATAATTAACCTTGGTCGGTTGGTTGAGGATTTTCTTTTACTTAACCGTTTTATTATTTCCCCCACCGGTTCTATTTCTTCATCAGGTTCCGATTCTTCTTCCGGTTCCGATTCTTCTTCCGGTTCCGACTCTTCTTCCGGTTCCTCTTCGGGAACTTGTGAATCAGTCCACGAATCATTCCAATTTACATTTGACTCTTCATTATTATTAGGTGAGTCAATGGGACTTGTTCTAGAGGTAGACATCTATCACATAATATCAAACGCGTTAAGAGATTAATATATCACATAATATTCACATGTTAAAAATATATAGTTTTCAACAAAATTTGTTAAGCAATCATTTTTCAAGTAAACACGGTCGAAGTCCAGACTCACTAATGCATCCTAACAAACTCAATAAGACACACTAATGCAAAATTCTGGTTCTCTAAGACCAACGCTCGGATACCAACTGAAATGTCCCGTTCTTATTGATTAAAAACGTTCCATATTAATTGATTTCGTTGCGAGGTTTTGACCTCTATATGAGACGTTTTTCAAAGACTGCATTCATTTTAAAACAAACCATAACCTTTATTTCATCAATAAAGGTTTAAAAAGGCTTTACGTAGATTATCAAATAATGATAATCTAAAATATCCTGTTTACACACGACCATTACATAATGGTTTACAATACAAATATGTTATAACAAAATAAGTTTCTTGAATGCAGTTTTTACACAATATCATACAAGCATGGACTCCAAATCTCGTCCTTATTTAAGTATGCGACAGCGGAAGCTCTTAATAATCACCTGAGAATAAACATGCTTAAAACGTCAACAAAAATGTTGGTGAGTTATAGGTTTAACCTATATATATCAAATCATAATAATAGACCACAAGATTTCATATTTCAATACACATCCCATACATAGAGATAAAAATCATTCATATGGTGAACACCTGGTAACCGACATTAACAAGATGCATATATAAGAATATCCCCATCATTCCGGGACACCCTTCGGATATGATATAAATTTCGAAGTACTAAAGCATCCGGTACTTTGGATGGGGTTTGTTAGGCCCAATAGATCTATCTTTAGGATTCGCGTCAATTAGGGTGTCTGTTCCCTAATTCTTAGATTACCAGACTTAATAAAAAGGGGCATATTCGATTTCGATAATTCAACCATAGAATGTAGTTTCATGTACTTGTGTCTATTTTGTAAATCATTTATAAAACCTGCATGTATTCTCATCCCAAAAATATTAGATTTTAAAAGTGGGACTATAACTCACTTTCACAGATTTTTACTTCGTCGGGAAGTAAGACTTGGCCACTGGTTGATTCACGAACCTATAACAATATATACATATATATCAAAGTATGTTCAAAATATATTTACAACACTTTTAATATATTTTGATGTTTTAAGTTTATTAAGTCAGCTGTCCTCGTTAGTAACCTACAACTAGTTGTCCACAGTTAGATGTACAGAAATAAATCGATAAATATTATCTTGAATCAATCCACGACCCAGTGTATACGTATCTCAGTATTGATCACAACTCAAACTATATATATTTTGGAATCAACCTCAACCCTGTATAGCTAACTCCAACATTCACATATAGAGTGTCTATGGTTGTTCCGAAATATATATAGATGTGTCGACATGATAGGTCGAAACATTGTATACGTGTCTATGGTATCTCAAGATTACATAATATACAATACAAGTTGATTAAGTTATGGTTGGAATAGATTTGTTACCAATTTTCACGTAGCTAAAATGAGAAAAATTATCCAATCTTGTTTTACCCATAACTTCTTCATTTTAAATCCGTTTTGAGTGAATCAAATTGCTATGGTTTCATATTGAACTCTATTTTATGAATCTAAACAGAAAAAGTATAGGTTTATAGTCGGAAAAATAAGTTACAAGTCGTTTTTGTAAAGGTAGTCATTTCAGTCGAAAGAACGACGTCTAGATGACCATTTTAGAAAACATACTTCCACTTTGAGTTTAACCATAATTTTTGGATATAGTTTCATGTTCATAATAAAAATCATTTTCTCAGAATAACAACTTTTAAATCAAAGTTTATCATAGTTTTTAATTAACTAACCCAAAACAGCCCGCGGTGTTACTACGACGGCGTAAATCCGATTTTACGGTGTTTTTCGTGTTTCCAGGTTTTAAATCATTAAGTTAGCATATCATATAGATATAGAACATGTGTTTAGTTGATTTTAAAAGTCAAGTTAGAAGGATTAACTTTTGTTTGCGAACAAGTTTAGAATTAACTAAACTATGTTCTAGTGATTACAAGTTTAAACCTTCGAATAAGATAGCTTTATATGTATGAATCGAATGATGTTATGAACATCATTACTACCTTAAGTTCCTTGGATAAACCTACTGGAAAAGAGAAAAATGGATCTAGCTTCAACGGATCCTTGAATGGCTCGAAGTTCTTGAAGCAGAACCATGACACGAAAACAAGTTCAAGTAAGATCATCACTTGAAATAAGATTGTTATAGTTATAGAAATTGAAACAAAGTTTGAATATGATTATTACCTTGTATTAGAATGATAACCTACTGTAAGAAAAAAAGATTTCTTGAGGTTGGATGATCACCTTACAAGATTGGAAGTGAGCTATCAAACTTGAAAGTATTCTTGATTTTATGTAACTAGAACTTGTAGAATTTATGAAGAACACTTAGAACATGAAGATAGAACTTGAGAGAGATCAATTAGATGAAGAAAATTGAAGAATGAAAGTGTTTGTAGGTGTTTTTGGTCGTTGGTGTATGGATTAGATATAAAGGATATGTAATTTTGTTTTCATGTAAATAAGTCATGAATGATTACTCATATTTTTGTAATTTTATGAGATATTTCATGCTAGTTGCCAAATGATGGTTCCCACATGTGTTAGGTGACTCACATGGGCTGCTAAGAGCTGATCATTGGAGTGTATATACCAATAGTACATACATCTAAAAGCTGTGTATTGTACGAGTACGAATACGGGTGCATACGAGTAGAATTGTTGATGAAACTGAACGAGGATGTAATTGTAAGCATTTTTGTTAAGTAGAAGTATTTTGATAAGTGTATTGAAGTCTTTCAAAAGTGTATAAATACATATTAAAACACTACATGTATATACATTTTAACTGAGTCGTTAAGTCATCGTTAGTCGTTACATGTAAGTGTTGTTTTGAAACCTTTAGGTTAACGATCTTGTTAAATGTTGTTAACCCAATGTTTATAATATCAAATGAGATTTTAAATTATTATATTATCATGATATTTTTTGGCAACTGAATATTATATTTAGAAGATAAAACTTGAGAGTTGACTCTTTTCGTTCTTTGTGGCAACTGAATATTATATTTTTTGGCAGGCCGCAACCAAGACTGCAAACAAGGTCTGCAACATTATTAGGAAACGGTTGGCACTTCCAGAGTGCTAAAATTGGAGAGTCCAAACTTGCTTCACTTTGAGCTGATTCTCTTGATGTGGTATTTTGTTTATCATACAATATTTGAGTTTTTTTTACTGTTGGCATGTGCTACAAGTGGCAACATGAGTGGATCAGGCAATTGGTGTTACCGTTACACATTGTTCTTTTTGTGTTGGATAAGTGAAATTAGTTGACGTTAACTCGTATCTTCTTGAAACAATTGCTAGGTATAGTTGACATTTACAACTCTCTTGCTAACCCATACCCATACCCAACTTTGCTTGTGATCACCATTTTTAATTTCTATGATAGAATCTATGAATCTGCTAGTATAGATTTGCTATTGTTGGTACGTATCAGTTTACCAATTTACACATATTCTGCCAATAGAAATTACGTGTGACATATTCCTTAAAATATGCACTATGCTATGTATGTCTGAAAGCATTCAATTTCAATAAGGATATATGCAAGTATGTTCCTTATGGGTCGATTAATACATAGGAGAAAAGATTGCTTTTGCCTTGCAATATGAAAAGTCAAGGTCAATTCTTTAAGTTAATAGATGATTGATGCTCGCCATGTTCGTAACACTTTGTAGTTGACAGATGAAAGAGATGAGAAAAATATTACTATCACATCTTACTCTAAGTTGGGTGGATATGCTCTAAAGGTACGTCTTTGGTATTTCAACTGAATAATTATCCTTTGGTTATACATTGGCAAGTTAAATGTATTTTTTTTTTCTTGAACAAGGTTAAATGTATTGAATTTATTAAAAGTAAATCATCTACATAGCAATTTTAGCTCTGTTGTAGCTGCTGATTGAAGACGCTGATTCGCTTCATGGTACATGGAAATTTTGAGTGATAGGAGTTGTGAGTGTGTAGTTGTAACATATTGTATAGGAAAGTGTATATTGGTTCATTAATGTGTATCAGTGTATGATGTGAATGAAAGATACTGAATTGGGTTATGGATTGCCTGTACATATATGTACATTTATATAATTAGTGGTTATTAATAATGTTTACTTTTCTAAAACATTTCCATAATATTGAAGCATTTTATATTTGTATTTGTAGGAACAAAATAGCATGCAGTTACATACGTACTATCTATATATACACCTAATTCTTAAATTATGAATAAGTGAATACCTCACACTTACAAGTGTGAAGAATCGGAAAAAGAAAACTGAAAAACGTCACTTGTTAGTGTGAAAAATTATCTTTGCACGTAGAAGTGTGAAAAAATTGATCAACATCACCACATGTATAGGCGTGAACTATTTGTAGATATCTTCACACTTTACACTGTGAGCATTATTGAAGAATAGTCACACTTTAACACGTTGATATTTTTGTTGCGCTCAATTTCCTCACACATGGGCCAATTGTGAACTTCAAATTTCTTCACACTTCTAAATGTTGGTGTACGGAGTAATAAGTGTGTATAATCGACTATTTTGTTGTAGTGACACTTTGATGGTGATATCTCCGGAGTTTTTCAATAATTGTGCTTGTTGCAAAACTAGTTCTCTATTTATAAAAATAGGTGCAGTTGGCACATGTCCATCACTTTATTTTGTCTTGATATCCATTTAATCCCTTGTACACCGGGATGTAAAAAGTGGATGTTTTCACTGTCATCCACAAAATTTACGTAGATGTCATCGGGCCAACAACAATTATTACAGACCAATTGTGTGGTCTAGATTGGAACTGCCCACTATCTTCTTTGTGGGTCCCATATAGCATAGCACACTTGCTACATATCATGATTTTCCAGTACATAATTTTTTATAATACGGAGGCAAGGTGGGCACCAAATATAACTAAAAGCATGTTTAAAAGAGGAGTAACTTGCTTTGACAGTCATGGTACGGAAGTCGGCTTCCAGTATCATGCCTGTTAGTAATTTTTTGAACGGAGATCGGCTGACAAAAGATGGTGACAGAGGACGCATCACGGAATACTGCAATATTGTGACTCTTTTGCGATCTTTTGTTTAATCATGTTCCCTTGTAGAACTGGATCTACATTCCTTGTTTTGTTCGATCCTCTTTTGTGTGCTTTACGTATTCCTCTAAAACATCTACCTCTTTATGAAAAGTAAATGAGCTTGTTGAGCTTACGGATATTATAAACTGACTTAATGAAATAACTGACTTCTCGCAGGCAACCGGTCAAAATTCTGAACTCGTTTCATGCAAAATCGTAGTCTTCACCAATTGTTGTTGATCTGAGATCGGAGGACGAATGATAGAGGTTGGTACTGGAAGACGAGAATGTACAATAGCTTGCTCTGGTTTAAACTTCTCGGGAATCGATTTTTTGCTTAAATTTATATCTTCAAGCTTGTTCCCAATTCCTGATATTGTATGATGACGGTTGTCTCTGTATCACGATATCGGGATGTGTTTACAAAAATCCTCCTGGAAACCTGTGAACATGATATTGCTCTTCTATATATTTTCTGATATGTCAGATAAGCTCCTCCTTATTGTATTCATGAAGGTATTTGATTTATTTATGACACTTATGTTCGATTAATTTTTGCTCGTGTACGCTGATGTGCGAAGTAATCATGCATTCCATCGTTTACCAAATTGTAAAATAGCTTTTTCCTTTCTTTTCATCAGCTTTCCGTGTTGCGAATCTCATCTGTTGGTAAGGTATATTCGGAACACAACTTTCCATGATGAATAAACTGTTTCCCAATGCTATACATAGAATGAACCCAAATCCGAAGACTTAGTTCCGTTCAAGATCTTATGTTGTATTTGCTGAACGCTTGACGGAATTAATTGATTAGCTTTTGAACGAGTTAATAGCCAGAAGTACAATTAATATCTATGTTCTTGAAGCTTTTTGGCCGGTCAGCATACTGAATCCGTATGGTAACATGCCTTGGCGTATGTTCTTGATGTATGTTGTATGAAGCATGTAATTTCTTTAACTCTTTGTGAATTGGTTACGGAGCCCGAAATCTTATCGTTTGAACATTACTAGTCGGAGTGCAGGTTACGGAGTACATCATTGTCGGAGTAGGGAATCTGCTTTTTGAGACAAAATCTTTTTTCTGTATGCAAAATAAGTGTGATGCCAGAATACGGATGCCGGATTGTAAACTGATGATGTCTCTTCTTTTGATCGCCGGATATCTTCAAAAACGGAGAACGGAATACGGAATACGGGGCAAACAAATGTGACATTTTTTACTCCATATGAATTGCTATGTCCTTCGTTCCCTGGCTATAATGATCAGAGATTGGTACTTGGAACAACTTCTGTATGTTTATAGGTGTGGTGGAGTTTGAGCCACATGTAGGTGTGAGATGTGGACATTTTATATCCACAGTTTTGAAAAACAATTTTATTGGAGATGTGTGGTTGATGTATGTTGAATGAAGTTAGTGACTTTCTAAACGGAGTCACGGATGACAAACTTTTGTTGGGGTGCCACAAATGTGAAACGATTTCTTTCTTTCGAAGTTTTTGTTGTCTAAAATTTTTGGGACTATTTAGCGTTCTTAATCCATATATCTGAAACATATATATCGAGCAGCTCGGTTCGCAAAAGCTTATGAAATGTCTTCTTCATGTGATATTCAGCTTTAAATTCTTCAATTTAATCATTGTGAAGGATTGAAATACTTTAATGAATATTGCTGAGTGGAACACGGAAGACGGAACAAGGAACAATTCTTCTTTATTCTCTCAAATCAAACTTGGTACCCATTTGAAGTTAATGAATCGTAGCACCACATATCCCTTATTGATAGATGGTCCTTGGAAGTGAAAGGATATGTTGCCGGAAAATGGATGACTTCGTAATATGCTTTCTCCAAGAACGAAATTATTAATATCTTGTGTTATCTTGGAAATGGAAGGCATAAATTCTTGAATTGATGCAGGAGTACGGATATAAGACTTTATAATGTAAAACTTTTCTTGAATGATTCATGATGTGCTTTTAAAAGAGAACAGTGGTATTTGTGAAAGTTGATACACATCATGCTTAAAGTGTTGATAGCTGATGTTAATAGCTATACAGACCACGGAAGCTCCATGTCTTGTGTTTTAACTAACTCAAAATTAGTGATGTCAATACGTAACCAGCTGGAAGAAGTCTGAAGTTGTTTTAAGTAGGTAACCGGAGTATGGATGACGGAGTATTTTTTTATAAGTCAGAATGTAACAATTTTTGTTGTTCGAATGACTGACAACTTCATTGTATATTCTAACTTTTTGCTTCTAGTCATAGAATCGGATGGCGCCATATGATAGTACGTATTTTCTCTACTAGAGATTAGGTATATGCGTACTAGTGCAAAGTATAATGAACCATGCGAGGAGTAGTTTGCCGATTGACGTTTACCCTAGGGACGAATCCCTGCAGACGCGGATCATGGTCTAAAACCATGGCGTGGCTTAAGTCAATCTTAAAATAGGGCTTACATATGTTCTGCCTGTATACTTGGTGCTGGGCGGATGAAGTCATGCCTTGGTGCTGGGTGGATGAAGTCATGCCTTGGAGCTGGGCGGATGAAGTCATACCTTGGAGCTGGGCGGACGAAGTCATGCCTTGGAGCTGGGAGGATGAAGTCATGCCTTGGAGCTGGGAGGAAGAAGTCATGCCTTGGAGCTGGGCGGATGAAGTCATGCCTTGGAGCTGGGCGGATGACAGATGAAGTCTAGAGAGAGAAAGCGTATATGAGAGAGAAAGTCTAGAGAAAGAGTAGTATGCTACCCAGAAATTGGGACCCGGAGTCATGGAGAGTGGAGAGTGGAGAGTGGAGAGTGGAGAGTGGAGAGTGGAGAGTGGAGAGTGGAGGGAAAGTGTGTGAGAGAGAAAGTGAAATGGCTGCTCCTCTTTTTTTTGTCAAATGAGGTGGGGAGCTCTTCTATTTATAGGCAAAGTTTGGGCTAGTGGGAAGCTTCTTAGGCTTAATTAATGGGAAAGTCCAATAACTTGCATGTCTTTACTAATTTGGGCATAACTTTCTCATACGAACTTCGATTTAGGTGATTCAAAAGCCAAAACGTCCGTAACTCAGAGCTCCACATCTTTCATTTTATGCGTGTAGACCATAAGGTACACCATTATTTGACAAGTGAAAGAGACTTCCGCATCTATGAGGGAGTATTTGAGACGTTTAGAACTTCGAAGGAGCCACATCAAGCCACCTTATATTGATACAGCAATATAATGATTTATGAGACAATCATAGATGTGATTGAAATCACATTTGATTGGTCGTGCCTCATATACTTTGTGAG